>NW_022196896.1:58270759-58295207 GCF_008632895.1 Mastomys coucha | reverse complement strand
TATACACAAAAGATAAACAGGCAGAGAAAGAAATTAGGGAAACAACACCCTTCACAATAGTTACAAATGACATAAAATACCTCTGTGTAACTCTAACTAAGCAAGTAAAAGATCTCTTTGACAAGAACCTCAAGTCTCTGAAGAAAGAAATTGAAGAAGATCTCAGAAGATGGAAAGATCTCCCATGCTCATGGATTGGCAGGATTAATATAGTAAGGATGGTAAGTCCCTGTTGCTGACAGCACCATGCTCTTCAAAATTAGGTCTAGGAGAATTCAAATTGGATCTGACCTGAAAGACTTCTCTTTGGGCACTAGCTCTCATAGAAGCATAATATACTAGACAATCTGCAAGGGAGGGAAACAATCAGTACTCTTAATCAGGTGTGAAACCTAGAATCTACAATAATGATTACTATGCCATGATATTCCTGAATGTACAATAGTGGTGCACATATCTTGGTGATAATGAACAGTTGTCTAATCAGACATAAGGCCCAATCAACAGGAGGGGAAAAGTGGAAACCTAGTCAACTACTCCTAGTCTCTAGGGGTAGTGAAGGCAAGGATGCTACTGGAGGGTCTTCTACCATTTCTTTTCTAAACTACTATAATTCCTAACTTTATTCTAAATACATATTCCACCATAGATCAAATATTAGACCTACAGGTTTTTTTTTTAAGCTTTAGAAACTTCAGTTTTATTCTTGGCCCTTGAAGTGTTCCTCATCTTCAAAGACAGCTAATTCAGACATGAGCATTATGTGATAAGTCTATATTTAACTCCTATTACATTGACTTTGATTTTTTTCTGTAGTCTAATCTAGATTACAGGTGTTGGATAAAATTCATCCTAGGCAGAAATCTCTTTTGTATCATACAAATATGATCTTCTGTTGCCTACGTACTAGAAAATTGGGAGGCAATTGGAGGTAAACTATTGGGAGGCAACCATCTCTTATTGCCAACATCACAAACTGAAAATAAAATATGCCTTAAGATAATATAATATATAGAAGTCAGTATAATATATAGAAGTCAGAGGCTACTGAAAAATATGATCCTTATGTCCTTACCACAGTTGTCAATATGAGTTGGTTTTAGCTGTAACATCATTAATCAGAAACATTATCATGAGTGCTCTTGCTTCAAAATAAATGATCTTTCTTCTTTTCATACAAATCATCTTAGACATGATCAGAACCTCAAGTAGAACATTTGATGAAGATTCATTTCAAGTACTACTATATGATTAATAATACCTAACTCATTTCATTTGAAACCTAAAATGACTCCTGTTCATTTATTGTTTCTTGAAATGGGTTCTAAAATATAAACCCCTACATCTTTCAATGTCAAGAAATCACATAATCCAAGAAAATATTTTAGGCAAGCAAAGTATTATAATTAAAAGATATTATATAAAATGATACAAGATAAATATCTATCTATCTATCTATCATCTATCTATCTATCTATCTCTATGTACAGATAGATATATATATAGCTTAAGAAGCCCCTACAATTTCTGTATTCAGTTTATAACATTCTTTGGATTACTTGCATTTATTTATTTTGACTTATTTTACTATATTATTATAATTTGCTTTTAGTGGATTCATAAAAGTAGTATATTTTAGGTGAAGGTAGTCTTTTTACTAACTTTTTCTTACCAACTTTCTTCTCTCTTTTCCTTTTTCTTTCTCCCTGTCTGTATCCTCTTACCACTCACTTCTCTTCTTTGAGATGGGTTCCCATGCAACTCAGTCTTAGGCTGGCTTCAAACTCAGTGTGAGGCTGAGGAAAGTAGAGTGCAAAAAAGACTTTGTGCACAGGAAAGCAAGAAAGCTAAACATACGGCTTACCTCTTCAAGAGAATGAGGAACACAGCTACTCTTCCTAGATGATGTAGTTTTACAACCTGTTGATCCTTTGCTGTCTGATGAGAAGGACTTTAGCAGTATCTCCTACAACTTATTTATCTGAAACAATATTCTTTTCCTTAAATCTTGCGATTGCTTTTAGACTATAAACCCATTCTTGTGAGTGATATTATTTGTGCTCTACTACAGCCCAAGTGACATCTATGTCATCTTAGGGCGAGCCCAATTCTAACACCAATAGGCATTATATTTACCACAGTCATACTCCCAAGACCTTAAATCTTGGGCACTATCTCTGACTCAATAGTATCCATTCTTGTGAATGAAAGAAGATGCACTTTGAAAAGAATTTCAATGTAAACATGACAAATTGTTGTGTACTTGAGACTGAGTTAATTGCTGTCTGAATACTTTTTTCCAAAATTATGCTCTGTTTAAATATGGCTAATGTAAAATGATCTGGACCAAAACTACTGAAGTCTTGGTTCAGTGCTGGTCATAATAAGACTGGTCTGAGAGGAGATTTTTTCCTACCTCAGCCTGGTTGTTGGTTCTCTGCCTGCTGTAAAGTCTCCGCGTCTATGGGGAATCATCACAGGGATGATGATGAAGGCCTCATCCTTTTGCATTTACCTCCCATGTGCCTGGGTTATAGGCATGTAGCAGATTCTCCTAAAACAATGTAGGCTATTGCTATTGTCTTTGGTTTCCTTTCAGTTGTTGAAGCCCAGACCCCATTTTTGAAAGCATTGAAGATTTGGATACATGACTTAAGAGAATTTGAACTGGCTCTGACCTGAAAGAATTCTCCCATAAGACTAGCAGTAGTACAAATAGAACCATTCAAGGTAGAAAAGTGACCAGTGATCTGAACAGACCGTGTTGCTAAAGTACCACAATGACTAAAAAGGCAAGATATCCCTAAACATGGAATAGTTCACTCAGATCTTGGTGCTAACCGAAATCCAATTAGATTTAAGACCTTCCAACAGAAGAGTAATAATCATTTCTGATGCTGAAAACCTAGTCAACGACATGGGGCTAGTGAGGTGTTGGATCTTGATAGACTGCCTACTGCTGTCACATACCAAACCAGAATAATTAGGAACTGTATTATAAATACTTATCCTTATGTGCACAGATAAATATAGCTCTCAACTCTCCTTAGAGAAGCTTCTCCTTGCAGCAAAGAAACTTATAAAAAACAACTTGTTTACATGCATATGGCAACAGGGTGGGGTTGCCAAGCCCAGTAGATATATCTACAGCACAAATACTGCACCAAACACTGGTATCATCACCCAAGAGGAAGCAGAAAGAGTATAGAAAGCAGCAGATCAGGAAATCTGTTATGAGATTCTGCCTTTAGATTATCAGGAAGGTCCATTCATGAATCTCAACAGTATTGCATCTCACAGACAACCTGAGCAGGGAAAGCATCAGTAGACAAGCTATAGTGAAAGGAGGAAACCTCATCGAGTCCATCTTTAGACACAGAACAACATGCAATTTATCACTGCAGAGAGAGAAAGAATTCCTCATCTCCCAGGAATGAGCCTCCTAACTGGTTATCTGAAACCAATAGTCAATCCTACAACCTTACAAATGCTATCAACATTAAATGGATTCAACAGGTTGTATTTACATATCTATTATATGTAGTGGCTATTATTTATTATCAACTTGACTATATTTGGAATTAACTAAAACCCCAAAATAGAGGGACACAATTGTGAAGGATTTTGCTTAATATGAAGTGGGAAGATACATTTCTAATCCAGCTCATTTAATGGGCTTTACATTCAATTAAAAAGTGTTTGGTTATCTCCATAACGTTTGTGCACATACTACAGCCCCAGCAGATCTAACAGGCAGGCTGTTGTAGTAGTTCCCATTGTGTGGCTGGGTGATACTGATAACTTATTTTCTTTTCCAGTGTACATAGTATGTTATATTTCCACTGAAGTTGGCCAGTAGGAGTGACCATCTGAGTTGAGGTTTAGCTTGAGCTCTCTATATTTAATTACAAAAGTATGTTGTGCCATTAGGGTTTTACTTTCAGATTGTGTTGAATAAGCCATAGCATTGGAAACAGTAATAATAACTGTAATGTTTGTAGAGATAGTGCACAAAAACATTTTTAAAAATGAGAAAAATGAAAATGTTGAAAGTAGTTTTTCATTTCAAAATAATTCAGCTTGTATTATCCTTTGAGGAAGTTATTGTAAAAGTTTGGTTTCCTTTTAAATTATATTTATCATGAATGAGATGGCTAGTCATTGAACACATTTATCATACTGATTCATTTAGATAAAGTGACTTGTAATAATGGAAAGTAGTCCATAAGTTTGAAAGGGAACAGAGATGGATATGTGGGAGGGCTTGGAGGGAGGAAAGGGAATGGAGAAAAATGTATTTATATTATAAACACCAAAATGAGAAAATAATAAACCTCAGTAGGCAACACACAAGAAGAAGATACGAATGTGTGAGGGGTTTTTACTGAGAAGGACTCCAGCAAGGAAGGGAGGAGATAAGAAAGGGAGTGGAGATCGAAAAGAACTAAAGTTCATTACATAAATATAAATTAAAAATATGTAAAAAAAAGTTCAGCAAGGTATAACCTTAAGGATTTTTTTATTTCTTATTGTTTAAAATTTTAGCAAGTCATTCTACTATAGTTGTTTTAGTTTGTTTCCTATTGCTGTGCTAAAATACCATGACCTAATGCAAAAAGATTCATTTCATCTTTAAAGTAACCGTGCATTAGTAAAGGAAGTCAAGGCAGGAACTGAAGCAGAGGCCAGGAAAGGACAGTGATTACTGGCTTGCTTCCTATGGTTTTGCAGCCTGTTTTCTTATACTCCCTAAGACCACCTGTCCAGAAGGGATGGCATCACCATCAGTGGGCCTGGTCCTCCACAGCAATCATTAATCAGGGAACTGCCTTACTGGTTTGCCTACAAACAATCTAATGCATGTATTTTTCTCAGCTGAGGTTGCTCTTCTTCAGTAAGAAGGTGTGAAGCTGGCAAAAGACTAACCAGGAAAATAGTGTTGCTTACTGTTAGCAATGTTACTATACAGAAAACTATGATGTATAAAAATTAAAAAGAACAAGTTATATAATCTTGCAGTAAATTGGAAAATATAATATTTAGCCAATTAGGTCAGTTTCAGGAAGACAAAAACATATTTAGTTATGGTGCCTAAAATACTGCATAGAAACATAAAATCATGTATGTGCATATTTAATGTCAAGGAAATCAAAGGTTCTAGTAGGATGTGAGAGAGATGATGAATGGAAGGTGAGGAGATGATGGGGAGATAAGCTCACATAGATTATCTATTAGTATGAAAATGTCTGTGAAAGCTGTGTCGTCAGGAGTCTCCAGTACTCAAATACAATTTACCACCACACTATCTCAGATCCTCTCTCACACTTTTGTCCAGCTGTTAACTGATTCACGAAATACAGCAGGCTTTAGCACAGATTTTAGAAAAGTATCAGTAGGAATAGCATATGTAGATATTCTTAAATATATAATCATTTTTATTTCATTTTAGATTATAGTTGGTTATTATCTAATAATTGAATAATCAGTATAGATCTTTTTGTAGCAATAAAATTCAAGATTTAAATTAATACTGAAATAAAGGGAAGGCTATGTGTGAGCTTTGGAGATAGCTCAATCAGTTAAATAACTTATTTACAGCAAATAGACTTGAATACTAAAATGACATCCAATATAAATCTTGTGTAAAGGAAACTATAGCAAAGACCCATAGTCATGAGTGCCTGGGGGGTTGAACTGGCTGTCTTTGGTAACCAGTCCTGGACTTAAGTGGAACAATCAGGACACCAACCCAGCCACAAAACCTGTTTGGAGAATGTGCTGGGACTGGAGCCTAGCAGAATCAACATAAAATAGACCAGAGATACTTCTCCCAGCAATGGATGAAAACAGATGCAGTGTTTCACAACCAAACATTGGGAGGAGCTGGTGGAGTCCTGCAGAGAAGGGGGAATAAAGATCTCAGGAGCCAGAGGGATCAGGGTCCCACTAGGGGAGGGGACTCTCAGAGATCAGGGAGCCTATATGTTTGACCTAGGCCCTCCACATCTATATTATGGCTGAGTTGCTCATTTGGTATTGCAAGGAAATCCTAACGCTGGAAACAGGGCTGTCCCTGACTTTGCTAACTTGGGGCTGCTTTTTCTCCTTCTGCATTGCCTTGTCTAGCCTTAATGAGATGCTATGTTTCTGGTCTTCTTGCACCTTTTTATGCCCCATTTGCCTGACCTTTCCTGAAGGGCAGGGAGATATCTAAGGGAAGAGAAAATGGGGGGAAGCTGCGAGAAGGGAGGGAGAGGAAACTGTGGCTAGGATGTGATATATGAGAGAATAATAATAAAGAAAAGAATTAAGGATAACTGGAAGTTATGTGGTGAAGTAATTTAAGCAAACTAAAATAGTGCATAAATGAATTTCTCTGTCAGTGCAATGTAGAAAGTTGGGGTAATGTTTTCTTAAACTACCAGACTAAAGATAATTACAGAAAAATAAACTGAAAGATATAATAAAAATATCTATTAGATACTTATTTATGTACATAATTGAATAAAATATTGTGATATATAAACATTTATAAAATATAGAACTGAAAATTAAGTTGGAGAACTTTTATCTTCATTTATAAAGTGGAATAGGAATATCATAAATAAGTTCTGGTACTGAGCTGCGTCTTTGTGTGCTGCTTCTCACCCAATGGGCATATTACTGAACCCAAATAACCTGTAACACTCTTCTGTGGCAATCACTATTGATGAGTAGAAGCTTTGCTACAGTGACCATTGAAGAAAAGATCCATCTAGATAATATAAATACTCACAGTACAATGTGGTCATATAGCTTGTGATTTTATATATAGTTTGTGAGGTTTAAGTATTTCTAATAATTATTACAAAATGTGATTTGACTATGTTTTTACTGTTTGCATTTGTACTGATGATAAGTTAATGGGTAGTGAAGAGACAATTTTCTTAAAAAGATAAGAGGGACTATTTTAGATGCATTTTTTGTTGCTGTGATAAAATATTATAGCTAAAACATCTTAACGGAGGCTCTCCTGTTTCTTATGATTCCAGAAGGAGAATTTATATGGCAAAAAGGCTTGGTATCTGGCAGGGATGGTGGCAGAAGGACAGAGGAAGAAGGAGGAGGAAACAAGGAGCAGATCTTTAAAAGCTACCCCTAATGATGTGCTTCCTCAGCAAGGCTGAACATTCTAAGCGTTCTACAAACTTCCTAAGCAGCATCACAACAGGGGACCAAGAATTTAAATACATGTAACTTTAGGGAATATTTTTCATTTAAAGCAGCACAGGTACCAAATTGTAACAATAGGAATAATTTGATTATTTATAATAAAAAATGTTAATTTCTTTTTCGAGTGTACTTGAGGAAGTGATAAAATTGTGTTACTGGACCATAACTTATGAATTATATGCCTTCTTAATAATGTGTTTAATGAAAAGGAGGAGTATGCATAAAATACTTTCACTGAATGCCAAATTATTGTGTGAAATTAATGATGTATTTTTTAATGGAACAAAATTCTACCTGAATAAATCAACTGTCATTCAAAGTGCATTAATGTACTCCATAGTATTAAGGACACATTCTCAAATACAAAATACTGTGTAATATCAATGAAACAACCATCATTTGTTGTCAGTGGTAAAATTAGAGTTTTCAAACAAATAACACTGGAAGCTTGACAGCTTTATAATACATACTTTCATATGTGATTGGAGTGGACATTACAAGTGCAATTATTTGATGCATTCTGCAGATGTATGCCAAGATTTTGAATAGCTGAATCACTAGAGGAACTAATATTTTGATAGTACAAAATTATACATGAATGAATAACCCATCCAATATGCAATATAGAAAAATGGATTTTAGTCTAACAATATGAAATTCTCAATAGTTCTATTTCAGAATCCTCATTACAACAAATATCTTAAATCTACTACTAGATTTATTAAAATTCTGGAGAGTATTCTAAATTTCTGAAACCAACACACTCCATGTGTGTATTTGTGGTGTAGAAGAAACATCTCCTATTATTTCAACAAAAATAAATATTGAATATACTGAATCCAGAAACACATGTTAGAATACAGTTTTCTTCATTAAACCTGCCATAAAACATATTTGCAAAATATCATCTTTGTTTTCTAAAACTTTCATAAATCAAAACTGTTTTGAATGGAATATAAATTCCTATGTTAGCTATGTTTTTATGACAACATATTGATTCCTTGTTATAGGAATTACTAAGTGTAATAGGATAGAGGAGAAAGTACTAGGAAGATGTTTCTTGCTACACAGAAATTATACTGCTAAAGCTCACCTGATAGGAGTAATTTGGATTCTAGAGTTTCTTGAAGGACATATAGCATCCGATTAAAACTTAACATTAATTTGCAGGTAATTTTAATACAGGTCAGCCCCAACCCTTCACTGGTGAGCCATGTGGTGGATGGTTATGTGTGTTTCTGACATGATAGACTGACACTTTGTGACAACAAAGGCAGACCAA
The DNA here is from genome assembly GCF_008632895.1 of Mastomys coucha. NCBI lineage: Eukaryota > Metazoa > Chordata > Mammalia > Rodentia > Muridae > Mastomys > Mastomys coucha. The sequence continues at coordinate 58,286,713 of NW_022196896.1, read as the reverse complement.
AAAAATCCTAACCTACAACTGCTTGGTTTCCTGTACTGATCACTCATTGTTGCTTCTGACCACAGAAGTGCTGATAAATATATGGCCACTGTGATGGTTATTTCACCATCTTCATGATATCATGCCTTTTCTCTCTCTTTTTATTCATTCTTCTCTCATATATTACATCCTGAATGAGTGTTTCTTTCCTCTTCCCTCCTCTCCTTCCAGTCATTTTCTCCTTCTCCCTTCCTCTCACCAAGTCCATTCCTGTTCCAGTTCCCTTCTCAAAAGAACAGAACTGGCATAGCATGTTACAGTAGGACTTGGCACATACTCTCATAACCAATGCTGGACAAGCCAGCCTATTAGAAGGAAAAGGGTCACAAGGCAGGCAAAAGGGTCAGAGACAGCCCCTGCTCCCACTGTTAGGAGCCCCACAATAATACCAAGCAACACAACCATAACATGTATGGAGAGGACTTAGGTCAGACCTACATAGGCTCCCTGATTTTCAGTTCAGTCTCTGTAAGCCTCTATGAACCTTATTGAGATGATTGTCTGGGCCACATTCTTAGGATATCCTTGACCCCCTGGATCCTACAGTCTGTTCTCTTCATCTTCCTCAGGATTTCCTGGGTAATGTCTAATGTTTGACTGTGGGTCTCTGTGTCTATTCCTACTAGTCACTGAGTAAAGTCTTTCTGATAGTTATTATGCTTTGCTGTAGTCTGGGTATAGCAGAATATCATTTGAAATCATTTCATTGACATTGTTTTTGACCAGTTGTGTTTTGTTCTATGCTTGGTATCTGGGATCCAGGCACTATACTCTAGTAAGTGTCAGGAGTAGACTCCTTCTTACGATATTGGTCTCAAGTTGAACCAGTCATTGTTGACCACTCTAACAGGTGCCACTTTTACTCTAGAAAGTCTTGGAGGTAGGGCATATTGTAGGTGCTGGGCTAGGCTCTCAATCCCTCCACATAAGCTGTGCTTGGTTACAGAAGATGGCCAGTTGAGGCTTTGTATCTCCCATTACTAAGTGTCTTTGTTAGGCACACCCACATAGATTTCAGGGAGTTTCTACCTCACCCTGGAAATGTCCATCAAATCCAGTGATCTCTTCCAGGACTCTCTCCACCCTCTCACTACCTGATCCTTCCTGTTCCCATACCTCCTGGCATCCAGTTCACCTGTAAAATCTAACTTATTTCCCCTTCCCAGGGAAATCCTTTCATCCTTTCTTGAGCTTCTTTTGTGACTTAGCCTCTCCGGGTCTGTGGACTATAGCATGATTGTCTTTTACTTTATAGCTAATATCCACTGATATGTGAGTGTACACCCCATTTGTCTTTCTGGTTCTGGGTTATATCACTAAAGATAATCTTTTCTAGTTCCATCCATTTGCCTGCAAATTTCATGTTGTTATTTTTTTAAACAGCTTTGTAGTACCCCATTATATAAATGTATCATATTTTTTTATCTATAATTTGGTTGAGAAACATGGAGGTAAATTCCAGTTTCTGTCTATTAAAAAGAAAACTGCTATGAACAGAGTTGATAAATGTCTTTGTTGTAGGATAGAACATCCTTTGGGTATATGCCCAGGAGTGGGATAGCTTTAATCTTGAGGTAGATTGATTCCCAATTTTATGAGAAACTGCCATATTGATTTCCAAAGTAGCTATACACGTTTATACTCCTATCAGCAATGGGAAGTCCTCTTGCTACAGATCCTTGTGAGCAGAAAATATTTTAAGAGCCAAGGTTAACATCTAAGCTCCACCTGCCCAATGACCAGGTAACTTTCTGTAATGCTGGGAGTTGTGGTTCTGGGAAATTGAACAGTCACATGGGAAATATGGTAGTCCTATGTCTTTGTCCTTTAAAAGGTCCTATATTATGTGCCTCATTCCTTCAAACTTGACCAGAGTCCATTCTTAATTAAAGCTTACTTCAATTTCAGCTCAGACTCTTGGCATAGTTTCTTTTCTCATGAATATTAGGAATAACAATGTCTCTTGTGCTTTTGAGCTCATCAATTCTGATAGGTGTAAGATGGAATCTCAAAGTTGTTTTGGTTGGCATTTCCATGATTACTAAAATGCTGAACATTTCTTTAAGTGCTTCTTGGCCATATGGGATTTCTCTGTTGAAAATTCCTTATTTAGATGTATACCCCATTTTAAAAATTAATTAATGTACTTATATCCTGACCACAGGTTCTCCTCCCTCCTCTTCCCCCACCAGCCCTCTCCTTTTCTGTTCCAACTCTCTTTGTCTTCAGAAAAGGGGAAGTCTTCCCTGGATATCAACCAACAAGTTGTGCAAGGCACATCTATTGCAGCTAGAAAAGGTAGTGCAGTTAGTGGAAAGTGATCCAAAGGCAGGTAACAGAGTTAGCGACAGCCCCTGCTCCCACTTAAGTTAAGAGTCCCACATGAAGACCAAGTTGCACAACTGTTGCATATGTGTAAAGGACCTCAGTTAGCCCCATGCATGCTCACTGGTTTGCAGTTCAGTCTCTGTGAGTCCTTATTGGCCCAGGTTAAGTGATACTATAGGTTTTCTTGTGGTGTCTTTGAGACCTGTGACTTCTATAATCCTTTTTCCCCCTTCTACAGGACTCCCCAAATTTCACCTAATGTTTGGCTGTGGGTCTGTGCATTTCTTTCTATCAGTTGATGGGTGGTGCCTCTCTGATGAAAGTGATGTTAGGCTCCTGTCTGCAAGCGTATCAGATTATCATTAACAGTGTCAGGAGTGGGATCCCTCCCATGGCATGGGTCTCAAGACAGACCAGTCATTGCTTGGTCATTCTCTCAATTTCTGCTCCATTTTTACCCCTGCACATCTTGTAGTCAGGACCATTTGTAGGTCGAAGTTTTTGCAGTTGCTTGGTGTCCCAATCCCTCCACTAGAAGACTTGCTTGGTTACAGGGACCAGTTCAAGTTCCATATTCCCCATTTGCTAGGAGTCTTTTCATAGATGCATGAGAGTTTATATTACCCAAGGTTTCTAGCTAATCGCAGAATTGCACCCCTCCCTCATTCCAGTTGTCTCTTTCAGTACTTTCTTCCTCAGCTCTCTCCCTACCTGATACCTCCTCACATCCCCACCCCTTCCCCATCTAGTCTTTTTCCCTGTCCACCTGTGATGTCTATTCTATTTTCCCTTGTCAGTAAGAGTCAAAAGTCCCCACTTTAGTCTTCCTTATTAATTAACTTTTTTGGTGCTGTGGCTGGTAGCATGATTATGGCTAATATTTACTTACAGGTGAGCATATACCATGCATCTCCTTTTGGGCCTGGCTTACCTCACTCTTGATCATTTTTTTCTTGTTCAATCCATTTGCCTGCAAATTTCATGATGCAATTGTTTTAATGGCTGAGTAACACTCCATTTTGTAAATGTTTCACTTTTTCTTTATCTATTCTTTGTTTGAGGGACACCTAGGTTGTTTCCAGCTTCTTTTTATTATCAATAAATCAATAAATCTGCTATAAACATAGTTAAGTAAGTGTCCTTTGGGTATATTCTCAGAAGTGGTATAACTGGATCTTGAGGTAGATTTCTTCCCAGTTTTCTGAGAAACTGCTAAATTCATGTATATATATGTATATGTATATACATATATATACATGAATATTCATTCATATTCATTCATATTCATGTATATATGTATATATATATTCACATACTCATATTCATGTATATATATGTATATATGTATATATATTCACACACTCATATACACACATATATATGTATATGAGTGTGTGTGTGTGTATATATGTGTGTGTGTATGTATGTATATATACCCTCTGTTAGATGTGGAGTTGGTGCAATATTTTTCCCATTCTGTAGGCTGCTGGTTTGTCCTATTGTCAGTGTTTTGTCTTATAGAAGTTTTTTGGTTTCATCAAGTCACATTTAATAATTGTTGATCTTAGCTCCTGCTATTGGTGTTCTATAAAGGAAGTTTTCTCCTATGCCAATAAATTTAAGACCAGTCCTCACTCTCTGTTCTATACGTTTCAATGTATCTGGTTTAATGAATTGCTTGCACTTGAGTTTTGTACAGGGAGCTTGATAAGGATCTATTTCTATTCTTCTATGGGCCAACTTCCAGTTGGATGAGCACCTTTTGTTGAAAATGCTTTCTATTTTCCATTGTATATTTCCAGCTTCTTTTAAAAATTCAGGTGTCCATAGGTTTGTGGATTTATGTCAGGGTCTTTGATTTGATTCCATTGATCAGCCAACTAAACTTTTTTGATGCTAATATTATGTGGTTTTTATTTCTGTAGTCAGGCTTGAAATCAGGAATGTTGATACCTTCATAAGTTCTTTTATTGTATAGATTTTCTTTAGCTATCCTGGGTGTTTTTGTTTTTCCATAGGAAGTTGAGTATTGTTTTTAAAGAATTGTGTTGGAATTTTGATGAGGATTGCATTGAATTTGGAGATTGCTTTTGGCTGGGCGGCCATTTTCACTATGTTAATCTTGCTAACACATGAGCATGGGAGATCTTTTCCTCTTTTGATATCTTCAATTCCTTTCTTCAAAGACTTGAAGTTCTTGTCATATAGGATTTTCATTTGCTTGGTTGTGTTACTACAAAATATTTTACATTATTTGTGGCTATTGGGTAAGCTGTTGATCCTCTTATTTCTTTCTCTGTTTGTTGTTTGTGTATTAAAGGGCTACTGTTTTTTGTTTATTTGTTTGGTTGGTTTGGTTTGAGTTAATCTTTTATCCAGGTACTTATGAAGCTGGTTATCAGCTATAGGTGTTCCTGAGTAAATTTTCTGGTTTCTGATTCTGAGTAAATTTTCTGATATGTATAATATCATATCATCTATGAATATGAATACTTTGACTTCTTTTTTTGCAATCTGTATCTCCAGGATCTCCTTTTGAAAGTGACTTAAACAGCAACTGTGTTTTCCTATCATCTTTTTGAATGCCAAACATCAACTGCTGGGACACTTAAAATCAATTGTATACTTAGATTTATTTAGAGAATGACTATGTAAACCCAGAATGAATTTCAGAAAAGACTGAGATATTTTGTAGTTTGGATCTCAGGTGGTTTCCTGGTACATAGATAGAATTTGGCAAATGCAAATCCTCAAAGTCAATGATTAAAAATAATTACAAATGTAGAAACTCCAGAGAGAGAAAACACCCTGATTTCCAGAGTTAAAACATTATTAGTTCAGTTGTATGGTATTCAACAAATGTCAGGGGATTACAAAAATAAGAATATATGCCCAATTAAAAGGGAAATTAAACTAGTTAATTCTAAGAAATCCTAAGGTAAATATTGCTAGATGATAGGTAAATGTCTTTCTTAAAGACTTTCAGAGAGCTAAAGGAAACTGTGGAGAAAGTCCAGAAAACCATTTTTTTTAAAGCAACCTAAAAACATCAAATAAAAATAGAAAATCTACAAAGAAATTTCACTGCATAATATCTGAAATGGAGATTTTACTAGGAGATTTCAAAGTGAGATTTGAGCCACTAGGAGAAAAGAACTGAAGAGAATGTATCTGGGACAATTGAAGTTGGAAGGTCTTAGACACAGAATTAAACAGACTGAAGTTGAGTAGCATTTAAGGACAAAGTTATCATTGCAAGACTCTCAGCGGAGGAGATAAGGATAGAATAGAGAAAAGACTTGCAGAAATAATTGCTGAAAGGGATTCACATGCTTCACTAAAAATTAAGCACAAATAAAACATCAAATCAAAGAAGTAAGGACATGTGAAAAACCTAGTTGAACATATGAGGAAAAAATTTCCCCTGATCAGTGATCCCTTTAATGGCATACACTGTCCATCCAAACAATATTGGATAAATGGTTAAAAATATCTGGTGCACCTGTTTGATTCCATCCGGAAATTGAAATGTAGAATCTAGTGTATAAATGGACTGAAAATAAAGGAACAATGAAGATGATCCCATGCTTTTGCTTACTGAAAGAGTATAGAAAGTGATGATAATTTAATATCTAGGTGAAAATATTTTCAAAAGTATAAAGACTAATAGGATGCAATATATTAATGAAATCAATATATCAAGGATTTAATACTTATAAACTATTGAAGACCTAATGCTAGTTATTATCATATATGAATCAAACCAGATCAAACTGATAGAGGTGGGAGACAAAATATTTTATGGGAAATTTGGAGAACAAGTATTTTTCACATGGCATGCATGCAATGTGTGATTTGAATGTGAATTCCTGATAAGAAGCCATGTCTACAGAGATGATTGACTGATTAATACTGGACTAATAGGTAGGGACAGGAACTTTGCAGGTTACGAGTCTAAATGCATTATTTCGGGGTAATTTTAGCCTTGAGAGCTATGATTCCTTGCCCTCCTCTGTTTCCTAAACTAACATCTGTGGGCAATACTTGAAATCTTTTGGGATCTGCTAAGAATATCATCAAAGAGCTATGGTAAGGCTTCCCCTATTCTTCTGTATTCACTGCTCCGATGTACCCACCACTGTATTTTAAACTTGCCTTGATTTATGACTTTTTCTTTTCTGTGAATCTACAAACTTTCATGAAACTGCTTCCATTTTGGGACTCAGAATTTAAGTTGGGGTGACTTAAGTCTGTGTTCCTTGGCCACAGTTCCCAAAAATAGCTCCAGAATAAAATGTCTGTTATTACCTTTTAGATGAGAGATATGGTTTTCTGCATTGACACCATATAGGGAGAAGTAAAACAATAGAGACTACAATAACAATAAACTAATAAATCAAACTGACACTCAGAGAACACACTACTCATGAATGGAATACAGATTATTGTTGTAGCCTATCGAATAATGACCAATGTAAATATATTTCCCAGTGAGAATTCTATGGAATCTTCTGGAAGAATGTAGAACATTGAAGTATTTAAAAAGGGAGGATGTATAATCTGTTTATAACAAGATTATTTTAAATAAAATGACATCTTTTAGCATGGTTACTTAAACAAGTTACTTGAAAAATCAATAGTGTTATTTTACTTACAGCAACAAATTGATTTTCTTCATGGCTTTGGATGGACAAAAAGATCTTCATTTATTGATTTCATAACTTTTATGCAGCTAGCAAAAATCTTAAACTTGTACGATATCAGAGTGAGAGAGAATGACATAGAATTTATATGAAATTCTTCAGTGCATTACTTTTAGTACAACCTGGTAAGGACATTAGACTGGATTTAAGGGCTAAGCTGATATACTTCAGGATACTGGTAGTACAGTAATCCATTTTGTTTATAAATAATAGCATGAATAGTAGCACATTTTAAATATTTGATTAATTTACAATGAACATGGATGAAGAACCTGTTCATCTATGAAACAGAGAACCATAAAAGACCAAAGGATATTCAGCTTTTATGAAAAAGGATTCTACCTGTTCTAGTTTAAGTTGCTATTGTAAACACCATGAGTAAAAGTAACTTGGAGAGGAAAGGGAGTATTAGGTTTGTGCTTTCAAGTAGCTTTACATTACTGAGGAAAGTTAAGGCATGAATTCATGGCACTAATCTGGAGGCCAGAACTATTAGCAAAGGCCATGGGATAACACAGTTTACTAGCTTGGTTCTTAGGGCTAGTACAGGTCCCATTTTTCTTCAGACCAGTCTATCTACATAGAGATGACATTGCACACAGTGTCTAGGCCCTTCTCACATCAGTCAGCAATCAAAAACTGCACCATGTACATGCCAACACACCAACTGATAGAATCAATTTCTTATATGAGATTTCCTCTTTCCATGTTTGTGTCAAGCTTTGTGTGAGGCCAAGAAAACAATAACCCTCAGTATATGTTACTGCCCAGCAGTAACAATAGAGAAGGGTTATTCTGGAATATGGAATTGGGAGGAGGTAGGACAGCCATAATTATACCTTACCCACATGGGAGGCTCTATAAAATTTAGACAGGAGTTGTGATCACTTCAGCCATCTTGAATTTAATGATCTCTTTGTTACAAGCCAACAGGTATAATAGGTGAGGCAAAACCCCTCCCCCAAGTTCGTCAGCATGCCGGCCCAATCAGCAGCTTCTTTGGTCTCTGTAGAGGTGGGACTTCCGATGTAACTGGAACCAGGAGCGAGGCGTGGCAAATAGCAGGAGGTGGGCAGAGAGGTATGGTAATGAGAGGCAGTCCTCAAGCCAGGAGGGTTACAGAAGGTGGCTAGGTTAAGACTGGCTCCCACATGGTTAGGAAAAGGGTCTCATTGGCCACTGCCACAGTGGCACATGTCCTCCCACAAGGCCACATCTGCTCCAACAAGGCCACAGCTCCTAATAGTGCCATTCTTTGAGCCATATCCAAATCACCACACTAGTACTCTGTAAATGGTTACAAAGTATCTGATGATACTATCAAGAAAATGTCCTCTAGGTTACAGTGAAGGATCAATCAAAAATAGCAAAGAGACAGCCTCATTCTTAACAAGGTAGTATTTTCTGCCATTTTACTTTCCCCCTCTTTTGACCCATCTGTGGCTACCCTGAGAATAACTTTTTCAGGGTCAATGGAAACAGACTATGTTGCATATGTGTCACATGTCCTTAATTGGTGTTCTTGGTGTTTGGTTGTGTGAGCCACATTCCTTAGCAACAACTTTGGAAAAAGTGGTATATAAAATGTCACAAGGAGTCCAAACAACAACAAAAGTAAAGATATCAAACAAATCTACTCTGGTGGGAAAAAGACTGTTGTAAAACTACATAAACCATGAATTTCCACTAAATTTACCATGAATATACAATAGAATGTCAATGAATACATGCCTATATTAATTTATATTTACTTTTTAAAAAAAGGAAAAAATTAAAAGAGAGTTGTACCTTAGAGTTCACTAGTTAGAAAGAAGCTTTATTTGGGCTTTCCATTGGTGATCTAAAATGACATTTCAAAGCTCAAACTGGAAAAGGCATCAAACTATTTCCAAAAACACCACTAAACTTATAAATAAGCTAACTTGAAATTTGAAATAAAGTATGCATCATGAGTGTTCTTGAAACTTCATGTCACATTGATCATGCTACTGCAGATAAACATTAGTGCTTTTTTTTGCCTTGCTTAGAAAATTGAAGATTTTGTATTTATTTTATCTTTTAACTAATAATGTTAGTTTCAAAATTTTTACATATATTGTTTTTTTTCTTGATAGAATCTCAAATGCACTAGGAACACTCTCAACTAGTAACATTCTATCAAATGTGAAAGTGACATAGCCAGAAAAATGAAGCAATATTTCATGCAGAAAGTTTGCAAAAGAAGTGAAATTGATTCCAAAGCAAATGGAAACATTTGGCTTGTATATGCTGCATTGAGAATAAACTACTTTGCTTTTGTTAGCTTAAAGTTTTCATTAAACTTTGTGATTCTCAAATTAGGTTTTTATTTTTCAGTTCTGCACAAACCTACACATTAAGTTGCAAAGTCAAGCATCACAATTATTTCAGTTTTCTATGAGTTTATCTTGTATAAATGCTTTTGATTATATTTGTGAATGTTAGAAATCTACTTTGGCATAGGTAATTATTATCTAAAAGTACAAGAGTATGTGCATATATACACAGATTTTTTTCTGGTTATCCATATCTTTGTTATTAAAGAGGATTAGGAGAGGTTAGTATTTGAAGTATGCACAAAGGTACCACAGACACAAAGACGAAAATACTTTAAAAGAAGACATGTGTATGATTATCTCATGGGAATGCTTATAAAAATTCTAGATTTCAAACTCATTTACACATGACTTAAAAGGAAACATTATTTGTTCATGTTAGATTTCGAAAAGTCTAACCATATGAACAGTTTGTACTACAGTATATGAATGTATTCACATTTTGACCATTTTGCTAGTTTTAATAATTGAGACTTAGTCCCCAGTTTTCTCACAGACTAATCTTCTCCAGTCTTGATCAGGATGGATCATCTGGTTTCTCTGTTTCAGTTTCTATGTTGTTTGAATTTCTGCTCCTATACATTGAGAACGCTTCTTGTTTGTGGCATGCAATCTGCTGTTAAATCAGTACAACTCAAAGGCATCACTGTTAAGTTCAGAAGTTGTACCTGCTTCTCCTTAATAGTTAATATTTTGTGGATTTAAAAGAGATTGTTTTTGTTTGACTTGCTTTTTTCTCTAAAACAAGACTTTAAGTTAAACTATATTTCCCAAACTAAATTTTAGCAGTAGGTTCTCAACAGGTCTTAACTTCAATAGGAATTCGGCACGCATTTCCAGTGTATTTTTGTCTCATTCCCATGGGAGAAGTAGTTTTGACTTAATGTTGCTTAAAATTTCAGGAAAAAATAGTCTTTTCCCCCTTTTATTCTTTTCTCATACAATATATCCCAACTGAAGTTTCCCTTTTCCTTTATGTCTCCAAGTTCCCCCTCCATCTCATCTTGCATCCAGTCCTCTTTTGGTTCCCTTCAGAAAAGGGATCCCTACCAGGGATATCGAACAAGTTAGCAGTTTATAGCATGCCAGTCATTTACGTTTGTTTTTCTTTAAACCTGTGAGTTCCTTCACTCTTAAACAAAGAAAGTAACAGTGCAACAGTCTGGCTGAAGATCATGTTGCCTTTATGATCGTTACTTTGTTTTCTTATATTCTCATTGTTTCCTTTCTGTTTCTGTGACTCACTTCGTCTCTGTCTGTTTCTGTCTATGATTCTGTCTCTGCCTCTGTCTATCTCTTTCTCCCTGTCCCTGTCCCTGTCTCTCTCATCTTATTACTAAGCAGCTTAGGCTTCCTCAAACCTTTATATAGTTTTCTAATTTCTGCAATTACTGTCCCTTCGTTCATTTTTATTTTGACTATGGGATGTGATTTTTAGCTTTTCTTCTTTGTTCACTTATTTGTTTCTCTTTAGGAGGAGGGGATTTGTTGTCATAGTTGAATACAAGACACAGTGTTATTATTTTTATCACATACATTCCAAAGTATTTTTTTTTCATTTGTGACATAAGTATAAGAATGACAGAAAGTATGTAAAGTAAAGATGTCATAAAATGGTATATACTGTGAATCTTTGGTGAAAATCTAACATGGCCTTTTATGAAAATAAGAAAAGTCTACTTGGTTTCAAATCAGAATAAAGAGTTCACAGTTGCAGTGCCTTACTCCGATGAGATTTCCTATTCAAAACATAATCACAATGCTTTCTCTCCTCATTCTTGTTTACCTTCCTTGCAAGTTCTTTGAAACTTTATGCTTTTCAATTTTATGCTTTTGTATTTGGATAGCATTATATTCCAATTAGCCTCAAAAACCCACCATAAATTCTTTCTCATCAATGGTATAATATTGGGAATTGTTCAGCATGTCTATAATTGCAGAATTGTCACATTAAAATAAAATACAATATTTGAATATTACCTAAGTTATTCAATCTTGACATTTCAAATGATTATTTGTTAATTGAAGTTTTTCCTTTTATTTTTTAACAATTTTACATGTATATAATGCATTTTGATTACTTTTACTGCTTGATTGCCCTCACCAATGCTTCTCCTATTTCCAATGAACTGGTTCTTCTCAATTAGTCTTCCTCTCTTGCCTATTTTTGAAATTATTGATATTTTGTGATCCACAGTTTATAGAGGATCATTTACATGAGCATTAGGGCTTACTTACATTTCAGTTTCCTTTTGCTGTTTTTTATTTTTATTTTTATTTTGGGGAAAGAAGAGCCATATTACATAGCCCAGGATGCCTCAAAGCTTGCAGTGTTAATGTTGGTAATGTTAGTCTAAGCTAACCCTAAACTAAGGGCCCTTTTTCTGCTTCAGCTTCCTAAGTGGTGGGAGTGCAGGCACATATAACCATGCCTAGCTTCTCTTTTCATTGAAACATTCAACATTCCCCTATTGCTTTTGTATAAAGAATATACTCTCACCTGAATTCCACTTGCTCCTCATAATTAAATTACACTCTTATTTATATACATATTGATAACATGATTAAATTTCATCAGTACTAGTTTCAAACTGACTGGAGCAATTTAAGGATGACAAAGTAATTTAGGGTTGATGAAATTTAGTTTTATGTTTCCTAGTAGGTAGCAGAGTATGCTGGGTGTGAGCGATGCTGTGGTGAAGGGATTAATTATTTTGATGAAATGCATGTAGAGTACTAAAGGACAAGAGACAGAAATAAAGACATAGAAAATTCAATGCTATGAATATTTATTAAATGTGCATTAAGTATTTATTACTTTCTCATAAATCATTTGAGGCTGAGTAAATTAAAAAATAATAGGTCAAGAAGAAGAATGGAATGGTTAGGAAGCTCTGATACCAAGTATACCCATGCATTGAACTTACGTCTTGACATGCAGTGTTACTATGCTCAATGGTTTTGAACAACCACAATAAATTGGAATGGATCTATGTGTGGATTATAATGCCAGTTGTCTCATGTCTATTATCTCTATTTTGAATGTCAGACCTCATCATCCTAATGACAAATGAGAAGGGAATATTCTAGCTATAAAATTTGTGATACTTAAATTCACTTTGTTTTGAAATGTCCATTGAATTAACTGCATTTTGGAATATTTATAGGGTCTCATGTGATAACAGTCTATATAGAGAAAGAAAGTAGAAATTTATTAATTCTAATTCTTCTAGGAGAATGAAATTGTGTTAACTTAATGAGCATTTTTTGTGCCTTTACAGGGTTGCCAAGTGAGAATGTGCAGCCATGAGCAGCGTTGGAGTAGTGGAGCAGAGCCTAGGTTTAGTTCATAGAGTTCTTCTCAATCTATTTTAAAACAGTTGTTCACCCAGAGGGCTTCCAGTTTCTCATTCAAGCAGAGTTGTCATATAGCATCTGTGGGTCTAGGCTCAGATGCAATGTAATATGAATAAGAATCAAATAGAATTCAGTTACAGAGAAAAGATAACAATCCCTGTTTCTATTGTCAGAATGATCTAAAAAGCATATCTCTTAGGAAAAAAGATAGACTTTATTAAAAAAAAACCTATGTAAGCAAAGACAGTATAATGGAAATAAGAACTAGAGGTCAAGATTCTATAGAAGTGAATTGAAGAGTGCTCCTACTCATATTTCCTTGGGACTTCTGAAAGCACAAGCTGCTGATATGGTCCATCTAAAGAAGTCTCAGGTAGTGCTGGTAAGTACAAAGGTACCATGTTGAATTTAAAAGAACACAGCCAGAAACAAGAAATGAGAGGCTAGAAACCCTTCAGGCAAGCCAATGTATTAGTTAAGGTTTCTATTGGTGTACTAAAACACCATGACCAAGGCTGTTATAGAAGAGTTTATTTGGCTTATAATGCCAAAGGGAAACTAGTCCATGAGGGTTGAGCAGAGGTTCTAGGATGGAGCTTCAGCTTAGCTGAGAGTTCAGAATTATTTTCAAACTTTATCCCCTTTCCTCATTTCCCCTTTGAACCCACCCTATCCAGTCCTTCCCACTCACCCTGCTCACTAGCCTACCCACTCTGCTTCCCTGTGCTGGCATTCTCCTACACTGGGGCATAGAGCCTTTACAAGACCAAGGGTCTCTTCTTTCATTGATGTGCCATAAGGCCATCTTCTGCTACATATGCGGCTGAAGTCTTGAGTCCCTCCTTGTGTACTCTTTGGTTGGTGGTTTAGTCCCTGGGAACTCTGGGGTATTGGTTGGTTCACATTGTTGTTCTTCTTATGAAGATGCAAACATCTTCAGCTCCTTGAGTCCTTTCTCTAGCTCCTCCATTGGGGACCCAGTGCTCAGTCCAATGGATGGCTGTGAACATCCACTTCTGTATGAGTCAGGCACCGGCAGAGCCTCTCAGGCACAGCTCTATCAGGCTCCTGTCAGCAAGCACTTGTTGGTATCCACAATAGTGTCTGGGTTTGGTAATTGTTATATAGGATGGATCCCCAGGAGGGACAGTCACTGGATGAACTTTCCATCAGTTTCTTAAACTGTAAATCAGACAATGAGCAAGCCCATTAGAAAGGAACTTGGTATTTGAAACCTAAAATCCCTGACCTCAGTGATTTACTTCCTCCAGCAAGTCAACACTTCCTAAGTAGCATCTTTAGACAGCATCATCAACAGATGAAGGCCAAACATTCAAATGTCAGAGACTCTGAAGGGTCATTTATCATTTACTCAGTTACATACACCAGGGATCAGATCTTAAGTGTGCCTAGGACATTTGTATCATTGATGTTACTGTTCAAAATGACTTTACTATATGGGTTGGGAGAAAATATCCAATGACAGTAGACAATACCAAAAAAGCAGTGTGTGCTTTTTGCACTGGTTTGTCAACGAGATCAGATGTGTTTTTGCACACTGCAGTCTTTGCAGAATCTGCTAAAATACAAATATTCATAATATCATTTCTGTGCAGCTGGGCTGAGGTTTTTTGAATGATTCTTTCATTTTTAAGTTACTGGAATACTTTATTGATATATAATTATATATTTTGAAATGTTTCCCTTTCTACTTCTGAATTAGTCAGGCACTGTCAGAACCTCTCAGGAGACAGCTATATCAGGCTACTTTCAATAGCATCCACAATAGTGTTTGGGTTTGGTGCTTGTACATAGGAAGGATTCCCAGGAGAGGCAGTGCCTGACTAATACAGAAGTAGAGACTCACAACCATCCATTGGACTGAGCACAGCGTCACCAATGAGCTAGAGAAAGGACCCAAGGAGCTGAAGGGGTTTGCAGTCTCATAGGATGAACCATATGAACTAACTAGTACCCTCAGAGCTCCCAGGTACTAAACCAACAACCAAAGAGTACGCATGGTGGGACTCATAGCTCCAGCAACATATGTATAGCAGAGGATGGCCTAATTGGTCATCAATGGAAGGAGAAGCCCTTCGTCCTGTGAAGGTTCTATGCTCCAGTGTAGGGGAATGCCAGGGAGCGGGAGAGGGTGGGTTGGTGAACAAGGGAAGTGGGGGGAGGGAACAGGTTTCTTTTCTTTTCTCTTCTTTTCCTTTCTTTTCTTTTTTTCTATGTTTTCTTTTTATTTTTTTGGAGGGGAAAATGGGAAAGGAGATATCATATGACATGTAAATAAAGAAAATATCTTATAAAAGTAAGAAAAAAATGTGTCCATTTAAAATATTCAGTTTAGAACTTTGGCATATTCGCAGAGATGGTCAATCATTACTACAAATAATTTTAGATTAACATTTATCCTCCCCCACTCCCTATTCATATGTAGTCCTGCTACATTTTTCTCTTTCATTTTAAACTTTATGATAAAAAATTTCAAGTAAAAAACTCACACACAAAAATTAATCAGTTACAAATGCTCCATAACGTCATATATATCTACATAGTTAAGGTAGTAATTTAAGTGGAAGCTGTCAAAATTCACAGTTGATAGCATGCATTCATTATTGGATATATTTTAGGTACTTCCTCCACCAAAAATGTAAAATCCACAACAGAATTAGAACTAGGAAAACAATTAGCTTTACGCCATTTTTCATAAAACAAAAACATACTTTGCTCTTTTTGTGTCTAGATTGTTTATTTAAAATTATTTCCACATGTAATAACATGATCACACTCTTCACCTGCTTTTACTGCTTAATAATAGTCTAATAGATGGGTATAGGATAGCTTGTTTCCTCATTCAGTTGATAGATTTTTTTTGTCTGTTTTCCCTTGATTAGGTACATTAAAATAGTAATGTAAGTTTCCAGATGCAAATTTTATAGAGATATATTTAGCTGTATATAAATACATAGAAATATTGCAAGGAAAGGTATTACTTTGAACTAAACAAAATAAAAAGAGAAGAAATAACAATGTATTGTTATCTTGCTATGTTTATTCCTTGATTTTACAGGTCAAGAAATTAAAAAGTTTAAATAATTATACACACACACACACACACACACATATATGCATACACACACACACACACACACACACACATATAT
>NW_022196896.1:58252749-58270749 GCF_008632895.1 Mastomys coucha | reverse complement strand
TATACATATATATATATATATATATATATATGTATGTATGTATGTATCAGGATTTTCCATGTCCCATTAATTTAAATATTAGTGCAGTAGGAAGCCTGTGATTGGACAGGGAAAAGGGAGGCGGAGCTAGGATAGAAAGAGACTTAGGAGCGAGGAGGAAGCAAGATGGAAGGCTACAAGCAGGATGATTCAGTATCTTCATGGTTTTAAGTAGCCACAGGTTTAATATCATATATGGATAGAATAATTGGGGTAATTTATCTAATCTAGGTGGGCAGCTTGTACCATTATCAATTGGCTTTGAATTTATTGTGTGCCTACAATAAATTCTACCGGGTTTGCTGGGTGTTGTGGCAGCTGACCACAGTGTGGACGGTCTTTGTGTGGGGCTGGCATGGCAAAGATCCGCCACGGGAATTTGGTGAGTTGGGTACAGACATTTTGGCAGCTTCAGGTCAGAGAGACCATCGAGTTGAGAACATCCTGATAGAGGGTTACTGGTATGTGGGACCGCTGGGGCCGTGAGTTACCGACAGTAGCACGAGAAGTCTGCCAGTTGTTTTTTAATATTTCCCACTATATCTATCTATATCTATATCTGTATTTGTATCTGTATCTGTATCCGTATCCGTATCTATATCTATATATCTATATATCTATATCACCTATATCTATAGATAGATAGACAGATATCAGTTTGATAGGTAATTCAGACTGTGAGGACCTATTTATTGATTAGGCTTTGCAGATGGGTGAACCCCAAAATGAAAGCATGCCAGTAACTGAGGATCATGGCAGCCAGGTTTAGGATGAAATACCACTCTTTTGCAAAGCTCAGAAGTTTTGAGTCTCAAGATATATTTTCAGAGACCACAAAAGTGGTAGAACTTCATGGGTTAAAACTTATTTGCCTGCTGCTTCTATCCATCCCCATGCCATTCTGTAATGAGCAAAATACTTTATAAATGCCAACCGTAAGTTGCCAAAACAAGACACCACTTTTTGTAAGTGTGAGACTCAGGCAAACACTGACATAAGGGTTTCACAATATTGTTTTGTTCAGCTGTAGGAGAGAGTGAAGTGTAGAGTCTAACATGCTGTATAATTTTACTTAAATTCTAGATTTAAATGCAAGATTCTCTTTCTTTCACTCTCTCCCCCTTTTCAGTGAACAATACAGAAAGTTCTTGGAGGACTTCATTATCTTTGGTTTTAAAATAAACATTGACAATTACTTACAATCCACAAGGTAACTTTTAACTTGCTTTATGTGACAGCCTGTGAATCCTGACATGGTGTAGGGAAAGGCTGGTCCAATCTTTGCTTTGGAAACACAAGTATATACATAGTTTTCTGCCATTTAAAATCCTTACTTTAATAAATAAATCTTTAAAAAAAATCCTTACTTTAAAATGTTGCAACTTCTGCATTTTATGCCATTTGGAAATAGGTGAGATTATACTGTATCACACTGGCTCATTTTTGAGAATCACACAGATTTTAGATTCAGTATCAAGCTTATCAGTAAAGAAGCTATTTGGACAGTTTTGCAGAGTGGTCACACAGAGCTCAGTGTAATCTAATGTACATATTATTCAGTCTTCAAACCCTCGTCTAGAATGTGAGAACTAAGATAATTCCACAAAAATAAATATCATATGGGAGATTTTAGATATGAAAAATATAAAATGCAAGCAAATGATGACATTAAGGGATGTCCTTGTTTAAAGAAAAGTTTAATTTATGAAATTTAAAAATTTAAAATTTATGAGATAACTTATTCACAAACATTCCTATCTATTTCAAACCTAAAATAGTTCCTTGCTATCTACCATCCACCTGTTGGAAATATATTCTATTGTTTGTTTGGGCTCTGGAGGGAGGAAAAAGCCAGGTGCTTGTCTTTGGTAAACTCAGGTTGACTTCAACCTCATTCTCCCCTGGCAAGTCACAAAGTACCTCATATACTTCCTTCCTTGGGAGTCTCTCTTTATCTTTTACAAAGCAAGCAAACAAAAACAACAAAAACAAAACAAAATAACAACAACAACAAAGAAAAACAACTGAGTAAATAGTTAGGAAAAGCAGTTCCCCATTTAAGCTGGAAGGATTCAGTGTAAGGCCCCTCAGATTTTTCCTAGCAAAGGCCAACATCTCACAGTGCTAAAATAGCCTATGTACAATCTTAGTCAATGTCTTGAAAAACCAATAGTTCAGTTTCCATACAGGTCTAAACTGTAGGTGGAGATTAATCAAGTGGTATGGGCGTTGGCTAGAATATTAAACCAAAGAAGCAAACAGCTGAGCTAAATAATCTGTAATGTTTTAGTTTGAGTTTGGTTGAAGGAAGATCTGTTTCATTTGTTATGCATATTCAAAAGTAGTAATGCTGAATTTTTTCTGACAGGTACACTACACTGAGTGTTAGTAACAGTGTTAATAACTTTCTTTTTCAAATATTATATATTTGTATCAGATATATCTAGCAGTTTGTTTTTACCTAAATGTCTTCCTAATATTTGTGTAAATATCTGCCTATAGTATACCTACAGTTCTAGCTGAGATAGCTGAGATCACTTGACAGCTAGCTCCATCTATTAAAGTTCCATCTTGAGTCTTTACAAGCAGATCCCAGAGATGGGTGACTTTTACTAATGTCAATGAATAAAATCATACAGAGACAAAAATCTCTTGTTTATTTTAATTGATCATGTAATTATTTGAAACAGAAATACATTGCAATCCATAAGAAATTGATTGGACGATTAGAAAGTTCTAGAGGACAAAACTCTCTAATTGTTTTCCTCTTAAAATGGTGGCAGTAAATATTTTCAAGAGGAAATGTTTGATCACTGCTATATCTTCCTACAAAGCCATTTCAATTTGCATGAGAACACATTCTAATCTTCTCTGTCCTGTAGTGACATTCTTCATTGATCCCATGTCTGTTCATACATTATTCTGATGGGTTACTGCAAGGCTGTTGATTGTAGTGCTTCTGCTTTCTGCCTAAGGAAAGACAAGGCAGTAAGCTCATCCACATGTTGCCTTCTTTATCTGTAAAATGAGAGAGATACTAGAGTACCTAATTCTTAATGGGAGATTTTAATGAAGATGAACAAATAAGTGATTTTACATAAATTTTATTTTATGTTTAATTAAGTGTATATGTGTGTGGCTGTGTGCAGGTGAGTCTAGAGTTCTTAGTGCTTGTATATAGTATGTCCTTCATAATTGTCTATTGACTGACTGACTGACTCAAAGGGTAACTATTGACGTAAGGACAAAAGGATAAAAACATACTTTCATGACTACTTACTTGTGTTTTGTTCCTCCAGAAAGCATAACTTTATTGTTAGTTTACTCATAAAAATGCCTACCAAACAACTTACTGAATACAATCCTTTCAGATGATATGTTCTCAAATCCTACAGCCAGCAACACCTTTCTAAAGTTCACTTGACAAAGTTTTTCAAGACTTCCAGGTTCACTAGAAACTGTGGATGTCTTTGTGCAGATGGCTGAAGAAGATATATTTTAAAGTGTCATAAAGCTTTGCATTAGAATAAAGCAAATGCAGCATGTGCATCCATTGCTCACATTCTCTGCATATAGTTTCTATCTGCTCCAGGTGTAGGCTCAAACTGGAAGATGTATTTTGAAATCAATATATATGATAGGTCATAATATATTAGTAGTATGTACAAGTCTACATGAACATTAGTTTAAAACAACAAAAAATAA
Source organism: Mastomys coucha (assembly GCF_008632895.1). NCBI lineage: Eukaryota > Metazoa > Chordata > Mammalia > Rodentia > Muridae > Mastomys > Mastomys coucha. The sequence goes on along the minus strand of NW_022196896.1, from coordinate 58,267,005 downwards.
GAAAGCTTTTGCACATCACTCCACATTTGCAAGGACTTGAACATTTACCTTGGCTTAATACGTGAAGATCCTGTAAGTTTCATGTCTTTTACAATGTGGCTGAGATCTAGAAAGATACCATCTAAAACTCTGTGCTTAGCTGTGTATGTTTGGAACTCCAATACTGAGGAAAAGATACAGGTGTGTCCTGAGAGCTTGTTGGCCAATCTATCCCAAAGGAAAGCTTGCAGTCAGAGTGAGAAACTCCCTGTCTGAAGGTAGTAATATAGTGAATAGTAGAAGAAAACATTTGAGGTTCTGCTGTGGATATGCAAACCTTCTACACACAGAATATTTGTTCTTTAAAGCACATCTTTCCCCATCATTACCGGTGTATCTTCAACATTAGGTCTTAAAAACTCCCTTCTATAAAATGAAATATTGGGCAGTTTAAGAAGTCTTTACATCACTGAGCTTAAATAAACTTTGGAAAATTTAAGGTCATTAGACAAAGCTCAAAAGAAAATGAACACACTTTTTCCTCTGGGCTATTGATTTCATCAATCTCAGCCTCTGTAGTTTATTGTGTTGTATAAATGTGTTTAGCTCAACAAAGTATAAATATCCACAGGAAAGGAAAGAGTCTAAATAGTCCTAATTGCTCATAGAAAATCTTTCTTGAGAGTATGAATTGAAAGAAAGTAGTAGTAGTGAACTCTCAGTGGCTGTGGGGTGCAGCTTTTGTATAAAGTGCTAGGAAGGCAGAGGACAACCAGGGCTGGCAGCCCAGCAAGCAGTCATCAATGTTGGTACATGTTACTTATCACCAGCTTCTCCAGCCAGATGGGATGAGGATATATCTATTGGGATGTCAGAGTAGAGAAGGCTAGTACGTAGTTTATCAAAAGTGATTGCATAAATTCAGAGGACTATAGCTGTCATTTTGAACCTGTAGTGATTTTCTATAATAATAAAGTCAAGAAAAACTTGCCTGGTTTTCACTGATACTGGTGAAAAGAAAAAGGCATTCCAAACAGATTTTAAGCTCTGACATGGTTATTCTAAGAACCTTTGTTCATGTCAGATTCTTGAAGTATTGACTCTATTTTTTTGCTAGTGTTTTTGCTAGTTCTATGGTTTATACTTTGAATGAAGTTTTAAAAGTGGTGACTGGCAGCAGATCATTTTTGTTCTTCTGTCTACAAATATTGTTTCTCCACCGTCATTTATTAAGGAGAATGTCCTTTTGCCTGTTTACTTTTGATGCTCTTGTCAACTAGAGTTGACTATATGTATATGGATTAATTTCCAGAACTCTTCTTTCATCATACTGGCCTACTGAATGTCATTGCTTTGCTGTTTACACTTCTATAGCTTTGAAGTATGCTTTCAAGCTGGGTATTTTGATATCCCTGACTTTGTTCTTTTAGCTCATTGTTGGGTTGACTGTTCCCAACTATATTTGGAATCTTATGATCTCCTGGAAGTAGCTGATAGAGAGAATGGTGTGGAGAGAGTTTAAGTAAACAGGATCAAAATATTCCTATTTCTAAGTATATTTAAAATAAATGCACCAAATTATATTATATTAGTAGAAATATAGAATTAAGATATTGATATGAGTCCTGTGTTATTTATATGTAATAGTAATTAATTTTCATGTGTTATAGAAAAATGATATAGGTGTAGTCTACAGCAACTTTTTAATGACAATTTAAAAAAAACTATAAATCAAGACCTGAATATCATACAGAGAAATGGGAATTTCATAATATGAAATATGAAATAAGTTATTACATAGTATAATATATTAAATTACTAGAATTGTTATATGTTGTATTTATTCTTGTGTATTTATAATGTATGTGTTGGAGTATTATGCCACAATCATGTGTGGACATCACAAGAAAACTAAGGAGAGAGTTACACCTCTCTACTATAGCTTCTGGTGTTTGAGCTCAGATGATCAGGCTTTTGTAAAAATCACTTTTACCAGCTGAACCATCTTGAGAACCTCAAATTATTTTATAACATAAATACATACAAATATTATATTCCAATTAAAAATTCCACTAGAAGCTTATTTAAAGCCACCAAAAGCATAAGCTTCAATTTGCAATCTCATTTGATATTCCTAGGAACAAAGTCTGATGAGAAATAAACATTAACTACGTGGCTAACAATGGACTGCTCTGTTTGAGCACATTGTCTGGGATGAAACACATAGTTATGGCCAGTATAAGATAAAACCAAGTTTGTATTCATTCCTATATAATATAAATAAAATAAAAATTCCAAGAGATTCTTATTTTTTTAAAAAAATTGTGTGTTTAATTCAGCAAAGCCCAGCATTACCTCAAACTCCCTAACTGCTATTTCTCATTATTTGTTAACTTTGAAGTTTTAACTTTTGTATAGAGCATATATGTGCTAATTATACATGCTGCATGTTGGCTCTGGAGGTGTGTAAGCAAAATAGGAAAGATACTTTACAATGTTTCCTCCGTAGGTTGAGCTTTACACTAGGCAGTTTGGTTTTCACAGTCTGTTATGTACAATTTGAGCACTGAAAAGTAGCTAATAAATATTCATCTTTAAATTTCATTTACACATTTTTCTCTCCCTGTAAATTCTGCCTTCTCTTTAATTTGGGATATAGAAACATTTGAAAGCTTCAAAGTTTCTAAGACTTTGCCTATATATGTTCTTTAAGATATTCTTAAGAAATTTTGTGTAATTTTTGTCATTAGCAAATATACCACTTTATTACCAAAGTCCATTAATATGTTCACATATATGAATACATGTAGTAAAACCATGAGTAACAATTATACATGAGTAACAAGCCTTTCCTTTAGTATATAAGTGAAGAAAAGTGTATTCTTATGACTTTAAGTGTAGAAGGTACTTTGCCAGGCTATACTTTAATGTTGGTTCTTAATCTTAACCTAATCAGAAATCACATTATAAATGCTACTATAGGTCAACATCTCAGACATTAAAATCTACTTGACATGTCTCTTTGACCAAATCCACAACATTATTTCAGGATCGATTGAAGGAAAATTATTTGTGTAATCTTATCTTACATCAATACACACTGAAGTTAATTTATAATGAAAACAAGCAAATAATTTGCCTACTGGATTCATAGAGTTATTTTTATAATCTCCTAATTTTGTGTACACAACATGTTGTGTACAGAAGATATACACAAAACATAGGTAGTCGGTCTCCCTTTAAATTTGGAATTTCTTGCTTAGCTGTGACTTCCAGATCCTTGTTTCCTCTTTAGTAAAATGAGTGTAATAAATTATCTACATCATGGAGTTCTTGTGCAACAGAGATATTGTATTTTAAAAGTCAGACATTTCACACATCCAGTCTTCCTGCTAATTTTAATAAACTGCATGGAATAATCATGAATGGGGATTTGTTTTCATCAGCTGTTATCTATAAGCATTACTCAATTAACTTAAAACAAAGCTGGATTATTTGATCTTCTCCACATTCCTAGTAGAATCATTAAAACTCCTAAACAAATAAAAAAATCACTTTGCAGAGTGGTTTATTTCCTGGGAGAATCAACATTGTTTAAGGCATACATTAATCAGTTCAAACTTTAAGTCAAATTTTTATTGGCTGCCTTTTCTGTACAAAACAGAAATCACGAAGAAGATATGGGCAGGACCTCGGCAGATTTCTCCCGGTAGAAGTAAAACATGATGTCCTTGCAATAAATGTGATAGCAAGTGCTCCAGACAGGTCCCTCCAGATGGGCTATGGAAGCTTGGGGAAAGAATAGGGAAACATTAGCTTTTTGGTAGGACTCTTTCTGTGCCAGAAACACTGCAAATCAGTGCTGGTGTTCTGTGCTTTCTGCTTCTTGTGGCATACCAGGAAATTTCCCATTTCTGTAAAAGTAGATATTGAACTGCCAACTCGCCAGGATAGCAGAGTGAACTTTGACTCTATGACACACATTACATCATTTTCCTTTATATTTAACTAACACTCATGAAAGGGAACAAAAAGCTGTATATGGGGCTGAGAGTCTCTGTTTCAGCTGTATTCCATCCAGCTTCTGCTGGTGTGCCATTTGAATGCTATTTACTCTAGTTATTTATTTCTTTAGAAAACCAAATGTCACATTGATATCCCATGAGAGCTGGCACAGCTTCCCAAATTATTTAGTCTCTTGCATGAAAGAGCTTACATATTAGGAGACTGTATTTAATTAGGTATAGAACAAGTATAACCCTTAATATTTGAAACAAAGTTCAAAATAAACAAAATATCTATCCTTAGCTGGGACTCAATACACCTTAAGCATCATGCTTTCTTAGTCTTTTAAGCAATAGCCTTCTGTCCATCTGCTGCATGAGAAGAGGTAACTGGTTATAAGCATTCTTCAGGGGCTTCAGGTTCTGATGTAGACAGGACACAGCCAGCAAATGTTTGCCGAGTACACACAATTGAGAAGTAGTATGTGATGATCTTTCAAGTGACTTTTCAGGATGGAGTTGTCTGCATATTGATAAAATTGGTCTCAACACAATCTCTTTTTGCCTTTTCTATTGTAAACCTGCCTGTTGCCCTGAGCAGAGTCAGGCAAGCCATGGAAACCTATTTGGTGGGCTAGTATAATTAGCCCAGAATAGCAGTACTTCAGTGTTCCTACATCCAAGCCCCAAAGACAGATATGATTAAAGTCTATAAAAAGTGTACTTAAAATGCTATTTTGAGGCTCATTAAACTCGGATTATTCAACATCTATTTCCAGGGGCAGAATCAATTTAAATTTCTCCAATGATTCTCTTTGGCCAATTAATACTTGTGTGACATTAAATTCCTCAGATCTAAACAAAATAAATAAAATATGCAGTGGAAAAAACTATACCTAAAAAGAATGATATAAATTAGAATTAAGAATCTAGAAATGTGCCATGTTTTTAATGAAATAATTATGCCCACAGTTATTTGTGACTATTTTTTCTTATCAAGAAATATTATGTGAAAAATAATAATAATGATTAACACACAACAATAAACTATTGATAGATAGGTATTTGTAACTTGAAAAGACTATATTCAAAGTTTAATTGTCAAAGAAATAAAAGTGATATGAAGAAAATGACAACTTATTATGTACTCAAAAGAGATTCGAAGAAACATCCTATCTTCATTTGCTATTTCTCAGAGATATTTCTCAAATCCTGTAGAAGAAATTCTCAAGGCAGCCATATATACATGCTAACTTACCCTTTTTCTAGGTTCACAGCACTCAACAAAGATGTGTTCAAAGCAAATTTTGGAAGCATGTTGTAGATAAAAGTAATGAGGTTTTTTTGATTGCACTGTTCTGATGCTATTTCTATAATATTAAGGACAACATGCATTTTCTGGGAAAGGACAGAGAACAAGTACTTTTGATCTTTCAGGCCATACCACTTAGTCTTTCCCCCAGTTGCTCCATTCTGACTGTATGTGTACAGCCAGCCCTTTACAGTACCTAAACACATGGATATGAGCATTCTTATAACTTCAGTTTTGAAGCATGTACTGCGTTAGAATATAGCCTGTAGATGCTGGCCTCTGATTCACTCCAAAATTGATGGAGTGAGCCTGTCAAAGGAGTATTTTCCACTGGCTGTTCAAGCAAGAATATATACTGTTTATTTTTAAATGTTTTGCTTGTGGAGATGAACTGGAGAAATGTGTGGAAGATTTCAAAACATCCTGATGGACTCTGTATTGCTTACATTCATAATTGCTGTGATCCAATACCTAAAAAGAAGCAGCTTACAAGTGAAGAGTTTGCTCTGCTTTACATTTTAAAGACTCAAGCATTCTGTAGTAGGAAAGCATACTGACTCGTGGGACATTGTGTCTACAATCAGGAAACAGAGAATACTCAGGAAGTAGAACAAGGCTGTGAAACTTCAAGGTCTTCCTCTATTGACCCATTTCTCCTAGGCAAGTTCTACTTTTTAAAGGCCTTTTGACCTTCCAAAGCAACACTGGATCAGATATTCAAACATATACACTTAAGTTAGATATCTTTAACGGACATTACTTCAAATGCACAATGCTTTAAGTGACACTAATGGATGCTTCTTACCTATTAGTCTATAATAATGTTTGTGTCAGTACTAACTCTCTGTTATGAATACTCTCTCTGCCATTTATGAAAGCTGACCTTGTTTCTTTTGGACCAGATAGTTTTCTATTTCTGTTCTCTTTACAATCTGTATCAGAAACAGGCATTTGCTTATCAAAATTTGCAAATGGCTAAAGATATCAAAATATCATCTCCCTGACTTTTGTGAGAGGGGACACACAGTTAAAATGCTGCTGTATAGCTCTGTGTGGTATGTTGAACCTGATTCACCATGGCAGAGTTTGAGGTGCAAAATAATTTTAAATTTCAATGTAGAAAATCAACAGTTGTTATTGAGCTGAAATCAAAGGTTCTCATGTCTACAGGTCTAATGAATGAAAGTGATGCCTACTGATCTTATGGATGAAAATTATTTTCTAACAAATGTCTTCTGACTACTTTAAGCATGGTTATCCAGTACATGGTTATTCAATATTAATTCTAAAAATATCCTTTCCCAGACATCAAGATCGAGATTTTCCCACCATTTCCACATTCCTTTTGTATGGTAATTTCAGTGAGAGAGTGGTAATATTGGGCACAGACTAACTTGTCGGGAGGTATTTTGCCTGCTTCTGTGAATATCTGCCTGTTAGGCAGGGTCAAGAAAGGTCAGAGTTTGCTCCCCTGGCATGGCATGCTGTGGGCAGGTATAGATTTCCTGGCCTACTGACGCATGGAACAGTGTGAGGAAATACCCTTTAGGCTCAATGTTCAATGTTCTGTATTCAATGTTCTATTAACATTGGTGGAAGGAATGGGGAGGTTTCTGGATGGGAATATAGATCCTAGGTATATCAGGTACTGATTCTGCTAGCTTGTGACTTTTACTTTGCATGACTCTGTGGAGTATAAAAAGGCCGTGAGAAAGGATGCAGTATTCCCTGGATAGGCCTCTCAACCCTATCTGTATCTTCTTTCTTGCTTTCCTTCCATTAATCCTCATTTCCCCTTCAGAGGACTATTCAACATGTGCAGACAGACTCTGTGCACTAACTCATATCTCAGCATCTAATGTAAAACCAAATTGAAAGATACTTGGACTATCAAATCAATTCAAATAGGGAAGAATAATTAGGAAAATAGTGGACATAGACATAATTTAAAGGAAGCCAAAGGTTAGATGTGAAAAAATGGAGATTGAAATAAAATATAGTTGAGAGTAAAGTGGTATTGGTTAAGATGACAATACATCCAAGGAGATAAGAATGGATTGATTTGCATTCTTCTACATGCTGTCAATTGAACCAGCACTATTTGTTGAAAATGCTGTCTATTTTTCACTGGATCATTTTAGCTCGTTTGTCAAAGATCAAGTGACCATAGGTCTATGGGTTCATTTCTGGGTCTTCAGTTCTGTTCCAATGATCTACCTGCCTGTCACTGTACCAATACCATGCAGTTTTGTTTGTTTGTTTGTTTGTTTTTTAAATCACAATTGCTTGTAATACAGCTTGAGATCAGGGATGGGATTCCCCCAGAAGTGCTTTTATTGTTGAGAATAGTTTCCCCTATATTGATTTTCTTTTGGTATTCTAGATGAATTTGGAAATTGCTCTTTCTAACTCTATGAAGATTCGATTTGGAATTTTGATGGAGATTACATTGAATTTGGAGATTGCTTTCAGTAAGATGACCATTTTTATTATATTAATCCTACCAGTCCATGACCATAGGAGATCTTTCCACCTTCTGAGATCTTCTTCGATTTCTTTCTTCAGAGACTTGAAGTTCTAGTCATAAAGATCTTTCACTTGCTTAGTTAGAGTCACACTAAGATATTTTATATTATTTGTGAAAGATGTTCTTTTCCTAATTTTTTCTCAGCCTGTTTATACTTTGAGTAGAGGAAGGCCACTGATTTGCTTGAGTCAATTTTATTTCCACTTTGCTGAAGTTGTTTATCAGGTTTAGTTCTCTGGTTGAATTTTTGGGGTCACTTAAGTATACTATCATATCAATTAGTGATAATTTGACTTTTTCATTTCCAATTTGTATCCCTTTGATCTCTTTTTGCTGTCTAATTGCTCTGGCTAGGACTTCAAGTACAATATTGAATAGGTAGAGAATGAGTAGGCAGCCTTGTCTAGTCCCCGATTTTAGTGGGATTGCTTCAAGTTTCTTTCCATTTAGTTTGATGTTGGCTAATGGTTTGTTGTATATTGCTTTTACTATGTTTAACTATGGGCCTTGAATTCCTGATCTTTCCAAGATTTTTATCATGAAGGAGTATTGGATTTTGTCAAATGCTTTCTCAGCATCTAATAAGATGATCATATGTTTTTTCTTTGAGTTTATTTATATAATGGATTATATTAATGGACTTCTATATATTGAACCATCCCCACATCCCTGTGATGAAGCCTACTTGATCATGATGGATGATCATTTTGATGTGTTCCTGGATTTGGTTTGCAAGTATTTTACTGAGTATTTTTTCATCTGAAGTTTTTTTTGTTGTTGTTGTTAGGTCTTTGTGTGGTTTAGGTATTAGAGTAATTGTGGCTTCATAGAACGAATTGGGTAGAGTACCTTCTGTATCTATTTTGTGGAATAGTTTGAGGAGTATTGGCATTAGGTCTCCTTTGAAGGTCTGATAGAACTCTGCAATAAACCCATCTGGTCCTGGGCTATTTTTGGTTGGGAGACTATTAGTGACTGCTTCTATTTCTTTAGGGGTTATGGGACTGTTTGGATAGTTTATATCATCCTGATTTAACTTTGGTATCTGACTAGAAAATTGTCCATTTCATTCAGATTTTCCAGTTTTGTTGAGTATAGACTTTTGTAGTAGGATCTGATGTTTTTTTGGATTTCCTCATTTTCTGTTGTTGTGTCTCCCTTTTTATTTTTGAGTTTGATGATTTAACAAAGCACAAGTCCAAGTGGATCAAGTACCTCCACATAAAACAAGACACACTGAAACTAATAGAAAAGAAAGTGGGGAAGAGCCTGGAGCACAAGGGCACAGGGGAAATTTTCTTGAACAAAACATCAATAGCTTATGTACGAAGATCAAGAATTGACAAATGGGACCTCACAAAATTGGAAAGCTTCTGTAAGGCAAAGGACACTTTCAAAAGGACAAAATTGCAACCAACAGATTGGGAAAAGACCTTTACAAAGAACTCAAGAAGTTAGACTCCAGAGAGCCAAATAAATAATTTTAATAACCTATTAAAAATAGGTTACAGAGCTAAACAAAGAATTCTCCAATGTGGAATTTTAAATGGCTGAGAAGCATCTAAAGAAATGTTCAACATACTTAGTCATCATGGAAACACAAATCAAAACCACCCTGAGTTTCCACCTCATACCAGTCAGAATGGTGAAGATCAAAAACTCAGGTGACAGCAGATGCTGGTGAGAATATGGAGAAAGAGTAATATTCCTCCATTGCTGGTGGGATTGCAACCTGGTACCACCACTCTGGAAATCAGTTTGACAGTTTGTCAGAAATTTGTACATAGTACTACTTGAGAACCCAGCTATACCACTCCTGGGTATTTAATATCCCAGAAGATGCTCCAACATGTAATAAGGTCTCATGCTCCACTATGTTCATAGCAGCCTTATATTTAATAGCCAGGAGCTATAAAGGAACCAGATGTCTTTCAACAGAGGAATGGATACAGAAAATATGATACATTTACACAATGGAGTACACACAGCTATTAAAATCAATGAACTTATGAAATTTTTAAGGAAATTGATGGATCTGGAGGATATTATCCTGAGTGAGGTAACCCAATCACAAAAGAACACACATGGTATGCATTCACTGATAAGTGGATATTAGCCTAGAATTTCCAAATACCCAAGATACAATTCATAGACCACATGAAGTTCAAGAAGGAAGTGTGGATACTTTGGTCCTTCTTAGAAGGGGGATCAAAATACCCATAGGAGGAGATTGAGAGACAAAGCTTTGAGCAGAAACTGAGGGAAAGGCCATCCAGTGACTGTCCCACCTGGGGATCCACCCCATATACAGTTACCAATCCCAGACACTGTTGTGGATACCAATAAGTGCTTGGTGACAGGAGCCTGATATAGTTCTCTCTTGAGAGACTCTGCCAGTGCCTGACAAATATAGAAGTGGATGCTCACAACCATCCATTGGACTGAACACAGGGTCCCCAATGGAGAAGCTAGAGAAAGGAACCTAGGAGTTGAAGGGGTTTGCAGTCCCATAGGAGGAACAACAATAAGAACTAACTAGTACCCTCAGAGCTCCCAGGGACTAAACCACCAGCTAAAGAGTACACATGGAGGGACTTAAGTCTTCAGCCACATATGTAGCAGCAGATGGTCTTGTGGGACATCAATGAGAGGAGAAGCCCTTACTCTTATGAAGGCCTGATGCTCAGTGTAGGGTAATGCCAGGACAGGAAAGTGGGAGTGGGTGGATTAGTGAGCAGGGCGAGGGGGGAATGGGATGGGGGGTTTTCGGAGGGAAAATGAGGAAAGGAAATAAAATTTGAAATGAAAATAAAGAAAATACGGAAGACAAAAAGAAGACAACATGTCAAAGCAGGAGTGTATTTAAGATATAATAAATTGGATAGCCTTGTCATCTTTAAATTTGAGATCTGGGAGATTTTTTAAATTTCCAAAATCCATAAGAAGACTTATGAATTGTCAACTTATATTTTTTAAGTAAGTGTATTAGTATATTGCATATTGACTTCTATATACTTGCATTACTGTTTCCAATGAAATATTTTGTGTTCAAAAAGTTGTAATAGTGATATGAAGCATAAATAAATATATGGCAAATTCAAAGGAAAATTTCATTTGCCGTAGAAATAATGAAAACTGATGCCTAACAACTTATGTTTGTCAATCATTAATTTAACTTAATTTTTTTCTGACCTTTTAACATCTTTGGTAATCTCCTTGATGCATGGTTGCATGAAAGGTGCTTAAATGTCTTCAGCTGTAGCCCTTTAGCACTCAAAGTAAGTCACTTGTCCTTTGAATCTGGCAAGTATTCCTAACATTCACCGAAATCTCTTCATTAACTATGCTGTTAGTTCATACCTCAGGAAGCTCATGCTGACGTAATAATAATAATAAAAAAACTGCCATTGAGCTGCTTGCTTTAAAAAAAAATGGAAATTTATTTTCTCCATTGTAATAGAAGCCAGGAATTCCAGCTTCAAAGTCCTGGTCAATTAAATTCCTGGTCTTGCCTGACCTGCTGTAGGAGAGAGAGAGAGAGAGAGAGAGAGAGAGAGAGAGAGAGAGAGAGAGAGAGAACAAACAAGAGAGTGGGAGAGCAAGAGAGAGATAAAGAGAGGGAGCAGAGAGATAGCACACAGGAGAGATAGGAGAGAAGGGGGGCCCTTCAGATTCTCAGTTTCTTCCTCTTCTTATATGGGCATGGCATATGCCATTTAGGAATCCCTTCTTATCACCTCATTCTTTCTTTGGCTCCATTAAGGTCTTTCTTTATACACATGTGGCCAAGTTGGTTTCTGGAACTCAGTATCATACTCAGCATCATACTCAGCACACAATATTTTTCTATCTGCTTTATTCTACCACACAAAGCCTGGATGTCAGCCACTATACTTTTTAAAACTGCACACAATTTTAACTGACTCTTTAAGCCAGGTCTTTCTTTAAATATGGGACAGAACGCCTCCACCCTTTAAACCAGGAGAACCAGGGTATTAATATATTACTTTAGTTAGCCTTTGCTAAAACTTAGATTTATGTAATTTTACTTCTAGGTGAACGAGGAAAATAATCATTAGAAGAAACAAATTTAATTTTTTTTCACAAACAACTTGATTTTATAGTACTGAATACTCTGAATAGTTTTGTAATTTTTCATGTTTTTATTTTTTGTTGTTGTTTTCTTTTTTGAGACAGGGTTTCTCTGTGTAGCTCTTGGTGTCCTGGAACTCACTCTGTAGATCAGGTTGGCCTAGAACTCAGAAATCAACCTGCCTCTGCCACAAGTGCTGGGATTAAAGGCATGTGCCACAACTGCCCAGCTAATTTTTCATGTTTTATAATACCTCATTCCTGAGATTATTTGGGAGTTCAGACTTTACTCTTAAGCAAGAGATAGAAACATTGCTATCACAAGAGACAGTTCAGCTGAACGTTATGTACAGGTCATGTTAAAGCTGAAAGTCTTGACCTACTTCTTGGGTAAGACATCTCTAGTATCCTGTCATTTAGTATTAATCCTGACCAAGATGTAAAGAGAGAATTAAGAGACATTATTCAGTATTATTTGTGATTTCCCTCACCCATGAATGCATTATGATTTTTCAGATTTGTATATTTACAAATTCAACTATGAGCTCAGTTATGTTATGAAAAACTAAATATGAAATGTTAAATGGAAAACCAATTCCACCCTCACTTTCTCTCTTCCTTCCTCCTCATCCATCTTATTACCAAATAGCTACAACATTAAAAAAAATTCAAAGCAGCAAGACATAGTTTTGTATCTATATGCAATGAACCTGCTGAATGTGAAATTGAAAAACCAATATTACTATACTGTATAAAATACTATAGCTGGGGTGGTGAATGCCAAAGAGTGTAACAGTCTTAAGAAAGGCAGATTTCAAAAGACTTAGTTTTCAATGAATATATTTTCCTGTTCCTATGCCTATGAGATCTTCAATGTACAATAAACCAAAGAAGATAGCTTTGTTGATACAACTCTTTGTACAAAGTAAATCAGAAGTGTTTTTTTTCCTTGAAAAAACAAAAGCAAAAATAACTCAGAAAATAATCAATCTTAGGTATAAATGGAACTTCAAGGTTTTGGATACAATACATCCAGTAATTGTGAGACCCTTTGAGGAATATGTTTTCCAAGAAAATTTGACTTCAATTTTGACTACCTCAACATTGCATTAAGTAAAAGAAACATATGTCTTAAGAAAAACATTTCTTACACTTACCAGATGATATTTGTATCTACTCTGTGCCACTCCTTGTCCAAAACACTGGAGCTGGGAATACAAATAAAATGTCATAACTATATAGAGCATGACTATGTAGACTATATAGAGCAGGAGCCATAGACAGAGAATCAAAGTATGATAGGTACTATTGATTAGAGTTTACAGGTTAACGGTGATACAAAATTCAGATAGAAGATAGGGTCTTCCTGTGGAGACAAACACTTGAATTAAAGTAGTTTTGAGAATTTGTGCTCTAATCCATATAGCAAATATACACATACATTTTAAAATAATATTAAAATTTTCATTTTTATACACATTAGTTTCTAATTATTTAAGTAAATTTTGTTCCTATTTTATAAGAGACAGCTCCACAAGACCAACATATGCAAGGTTATCATAACTAAATCTTCTCTTGAATTTGAAAAAAATGTAGCAAAAGAGGTTTCCTTAATGATTGTGTTTTCCCATTTCCGTCAGAGTTGCTTGCCAAACACCTTATTCATATTGCTGCCTAATTATTATTTTGAATATAGGGATTCTGTTTTCATGGCAGCTATAATCTTAAAGGTAAGGGTCACTTATGCACAGAATTAACATGTAGAGTGTCCATGCCTTTTTAAAAATATCATATAAGTATTTTTTCCTGAAAAATTTCACTAATTTATGCTGGGCTGAACTTTTTGGTTATCGCTTAGATTTAAATGACTGAGTCTCATTTTCCAGAGATGCTTTATTCTGCTTACATGGAATTATTTGAACATTGAACTTAGAATTGATAGTAGCAAACAACATGAAAAATATCAAGAATATGCTTTATGGAATTGAAGCTGTGATTAATTTTCTCATTCGACATCATTATCAACTGTCAACTTTTAGACACAGGGGAATGAAAAGAGATGAGATATAAAGGACAATTTTCATCACTTTTAAAATCTATGCTGTAGCACAGTTTCTGTGTATATAGGGACATAATCCTAGCTCTGTTCCTGTAGTAGTTGATATCTAAAGGTGAAGTGAATATATAGGAAGGCATTATATCATACCCATAGAACAGCTTCTCGAGGGATAGAGAGAATGGAGAGAAGTTGTTAAAACCTGGAGAGCAGTTTGAAATACAGGCAGAACAACCCACATTCCACAAGGAATTCAAGAAGAAGGAAGACCAAAAGGTGGACATTT
>NW_022196896.1:58252511-58252680 GCF_008632895.1 Mastomys coucha | reverse complement strand
AGATTAACTATGGAGCAGAGACTGAAGGAAGGGCAAGCCAGCCTAAGTATAGCTATCTCCTGAGAGGCCCTGACAGTACCTGACTAACACAGATGTAGAGACTCACAGCCATTCATTGAACTGAGTACAGGGTCCCCAGTGAAGGAGTTAGAGAAAGGACCAATGGAGC
>NW_022196896.1:58215287-58252252 GCF_008632895.1 Mastomys coucha | reverse complement strand
TTTTTTGGAGGGGAAACTGGGAATGGAGAAATTTACATGTAAATAAAGAAAATATCTAATAGAAAAAATAAAAGTAAAAAAATAAATAAATAAAAAATAAAAGAAAAAAGAAAAAAGAAAAAAAAAACCCTGGAGAGCAGGGACTTTGTGAGTTCTACTGCCAGAAAAATCCTCAAGACTATCACTATGGTAACATTAAAACCAGAAAAGATATCTAATGATTTTGTGAATCTAAGAAGTTCTAGGTGAACTGTTCAAAAAACACGAACTTGACTTGACTGATGAGGTTTAAGAAGCATAATATGAATAAAAGGACTGTCAGCATTCAAGCAGGTTTTAGAGCAACGCAAAAGACCCATTCTCCAAACTATTTCCTGTCTATGGCCATACCACCCCGAACGCGCCTGATCTCATCTGATCTCGGAAGCTAAGCAGGGTCAGGCCTGGTTAGTACATGGATGGGAGACCTCCACGGAAGATGGGTGCTGCAGGCTTTAAAAAAAAAAATATTTCCTATCTTCATTCTTCCCTAGAAAAAAGTAGAGATTATGAAAATAAACATGGTTTCAGATCAAAACTGGAGTGCTTCCAGTACAATAAAACCACAGAATAAACAGCAGAAAAAAAAAGGTTTGAAATTTTGGACCGCTTAGAGTCACTTAAGGCTGTGCTTCCCAGACATTCTCAGCAGTAGAAAAGTTCAGGAACATATTAAGGGTGTGTTTCCTATAACCTCCTATTCTAAGCAATATGGCTTCTAAGAAACTTGTCACATGGTGACTGGTTCAATTCCAGAATAGAGATGATTTGATTTAGAGGGATTTCTTATTCACTTACCCACTTAATAGTCTATGATAAACCCACAATGCTTTACAGAAGAATTACACATACTTGTAACACATAACCAAAGATGAATCAAACTACAGAGGCCCTTAATCTCTCCACTTATAATCAGGAAGTTGGTTATTTGCTAACCTAGGTCGATTTTATTGGAAGGTAAAGGAGGAAAACATTTAGCTTGAGTTTGAGTTTAAGAAGCCCTAGAAGCACTCCCAAGGCATATAGTGAGGCCTCCAAACAGGAGCAGTAATGAGGCATCTAAAGACCTCAGGGAACATGTCCACAGCTGCTGTATTTCAGCAGCTGGCTCTATGGAGTAGATAATGTGATTGCAGTCCACAAGAATTTGGAGTAAGAGAGGCTGCACCTGAGTCTCTAAGTTGGTTCAACTGTCTTTGGAGAAGTCACCACAGGGTCCCTGATCATTAGTTATTTTGAAACATGAAAAGCTTACATATGGAGTCCATGTTGTGTCAGGGCTTATTCTATGGAAATGTTGACCAGATGAGCACACAATTCTGAGAATTTTGGTGACCAGAAAATGTAAGTTCATGGCAAACTCTGCCTTTGCATTCTGGAGAATTTTAACCAGGGGCTCCAAACAAAGCATGTAAAGTATGGAAAGAATGTTAGAAATTAAGACAGAAGGAAAGTATGGTACATGAAGAAGAGGGAGGGATGGAGATAAAGGGGAAAAGGGAAGAGAATGGAAGAGGAAGGAAGAGGAGGAGGAGGGGAGCTTTATGGCTAATTGAGTTAGTTTTTCAATCATCTTCACCAAGTTATAAGACACTTGAAATACATTTTGGACTTTAAATTTCTATGAGATTTGAAAGGAACAAACAAACAAACAATCAAAACAAACAGGAGAAACCTCTATTATCATCGAGTTTCACCATTATTGAAAAAAAACTTCACATAAAACAGTGTTTGAGAGTAATCAATGATGAGGCAGTCATTAAAAGAAACAGGATCTAATGACCTCAATCGGATCATTGCCAGTATATACATGAATCAAGACATCATTTTTCTTCTTTTTATGTCAAGCAAATTTTAAATGAGTAAAGTAATAATTAGGTTCCAGTTATTTATCATCTGAAATATTCCAATCAAACTGCAAAATATGATTTCTGTTTTTTGAATCTATTTAAATGGAAAGTTAAATGTAGTTTGTTTATCAGAATGGTGAATGTTTCTCATTCTTGTATGCATGTACAAATATTTCCTTATTAAATACAAGAATATAATAATAATGGGACCAAAACTGGCTACATTACAGAAGGCAAACCCTGCAGTGAATTTTAATACAAGAAGACAGAAAGAGAGGGATGAGAGAGAGGGAGGGAAAGAGAGAGTTGGAGAAAGAGAGAGAGAGAGAGAGAGAGAGAGAGAGAGAGAGAGAGAGAGAGAATATGTGAGACTGTGACTTCTTATATGCAACTTTGACATTTCATTTCAATTCAAATTACCTAAGATATTGCCACTTGCCTGGATGATCTCAAGTCTCATGGCTGTGGTTTCCATTAAGATGTTGTGTATATGTCATACCTGAAATTTAGTTTTTCATTTCAAAATATGAATTAAGGGGTCCAATGAATGCATAGTAACTTCCCAGAATACATACATTTGTAACATGGCTTGTTCAATATATGCTTATTTCTTGGACAGAGGTCAACCTAGGCTTTCTTGGCAACATTCAAGTGTTGGTGAGGTATTGAGACAGAACATAACAGATCCTGATTCTTCTACTTACTAATGTCTACAACTACATAAAAATCCTAACCATGCTGAAAAGCTGAAATTTACTCAGACTGTTTTTAAGAGGGAATTCTAGCCAATGTTGTGCATGCAAAAGGACAAAAGGATAGATCACACTCTATATAGCCTATTTCCCAAGTTTGTGCTAATAAGCTTTCCTCAGTGAAGGGCAGAGAAGAGAGGAACAAAAGTTGCAATCTGTTTGAAAATGGAAAAGGCTCATACATTTTGTGTGAGGCTCCCTAACACATCTCATATATCAGACGTAATGAGTCCAGGCACTTCTGTAAGATGCTCTCCTATTTGCAGGATCTGGATTTTAATCTTTAGATCTCATAAAAATTCAATTCTATTCAAGTGAAATTAATTCAATAAAAAGAAAATTAAATACAGTGTTCTATTAAAAATATGTGTGAGTCCTTGAGAAACAGGATGCAAGTAGGAAAGGTTAAAATGCAAAACAAATGAGGGGAGTCCATTACTCCAAGATAAAGCCACAGTGAAGTAAAACAGAAGAAAAACAATGATTGTAGTGAGATCACAATGGTAGGTGAAGGCACATCCAAGGATATGTTTAGTATGGGAAGCTGTTAAGGCAGTTTAGCTCAGAGATCACTATTAGGGCAGTTCCCTTAATGAACTGGGAGGTAGACAAACAAGGGATTGGTGGGTGTGCATTGTTAGAGATGGTCTTTTGCAGAGGTTTCAACAAGCATCCACTGCATGTATAAGTGAGGTCTGGTAATAACTCAATAGAACTATGACTCTGTGGATGAAGAAGAGACTCCAGAAGAATACCGCAAGAAAATTATTATTTGTGAAACCAACAAGAAAAAGTGCTGAAGAAAGTTGAAGAGGTAATGGCAATAACCTCTTGGAGATTTATTGAAAATGTCAACCATTTCAAAGAAAAGTTTAGAGGCAGTACAGATCCTGGTAGTTCCAGTCCCTCTCATTGCATCCAGTATAGCTCTTTTGTTATACCACCCCAGTGTCTCATGAAAATTTCTACTATTTTCACAGACACTTTATCAAGGTAACTTACGGACAAAGGGAATTTACATATTGGAAAGTGCAAATTTTAATCATGCAATTTGTTTCAAAAATTTGTTCTCCCTACTCTCAATTGATGTGCTTCCTTCCTTCTATTTTCTTTATCAGATTCTGTTATCTCTGCTGCCTAATATATTCATAATAAAAGCCTGATTGCTACTCTGGATTCTGCACATTACTGCAGTTTAATAAAATGCCATGAAAATGTGGTTATGCACCTAGTTTCCCAGCTACTTGAGAGGCAGAAGCAAGAGGATTACTTGAGCCCAAGTGGTCAATATTCAGCCTGGGCAACATGACAAATTTCTACATCAAAATTCAAATAAAATAAACACTAAAACCCCACTGACCTCAGAAAAAGCCAGGTGGGAATTTAGAATATTACTAATAGCAAATAGAATCTAGGAAGCTATAGATTCTGATGTTGTGATTCGCCAGGGAATTCTCAACACAAAACAAATGCTTGCTATCTTGTACTGTTTAGATGGCTGGAGAGCTTCAGGAGTGGATTCTATATCAGAGTGGAATCTAAGGAAACATTATCCCTTACATCAGAAATTATCCATTTAATAATATTAGTTATACACAGTAAAAATGGCCATCTTACACAAAGCAATCTACTGATTCAGTGTAATCCACATCAAAATTCCAACACAATTTTTCATAGACATTGCAAGAGCAATTCTCAACATCATATGGAAACAAACAAACAAAAACCCTGGTTAGCTAAAACAATCCTAAATAATAAAGGAAGTTCAGTAAGAATCACCATCCCACATCTCAAGTTGTACTCCAGAGCAGTAGTAATTAAAACTACATGATGTTGGCATAGAAACAGACAGATTGATCAATGGAATTGAATCTAAGAACCAGAAATAAACCTACCCAATTTTGGACACTTAATTTTTTTAAATAAAGAAGCAAAAACCATACATACAATGGAAATAGGAAAGCATCTTCAACAAATGCTGGTCCAACTGGATATCTACATGTAGAAGAGTGAAAATAGATCCATTCTTATTACCCTGCACAAAACTAATATCCAAGTGGATCAAGGATCTCAACAAATACCCAGATATACTAAATCTCATAGAAGAGAAAATGAGAAATACACTTGAATGCATTTGATACAGGAGAGAATTTCCTGAACACACACTAATGGCTTGGCTCAAAGGTCAATGATTGATAAATGGGACCTCAAGAAACTTAAAAGATTCTGTAAAGTGAAGGATACTACCAATAGGACAAAACAGCAGCCTACAAATTAGGAAATGATCTTTACCAACCTTACATCTTATAGAGGAATAATATGCAAAATTTATAAAGAACTGAAGAAGGTAAACACCAACAAACCAATAACTGAAAAAATGGGCACATAGAGTTAAAAAGAATTCTCAGTAGAGGAATCTTGAATGGCAAAGAAGCACTTAAAGAAATTTTCGGTCTTTAGTCATCAGGGAGATGCAAATTAAAACAACTCTGAAATTCTGTCTCACACCTATCAAAATGGCTAAGATAATTTCAAATCCTTTCCATATTCAATCATCAAATCTAGACACTATGGAGCAGAGACCGAAGGAAGGACAATCCAGAGACTGTCCACCTGGGAATCCTTCCCATATCACTATTGTGGATGCCAGCAAGTGCTGGCTGACAGGAGCCTGATATAGCTGTCTCTGGAGAGGCTCTGACAGCACCCAACTAATACAGAAGTAGAGGCTCACAGACATCCATTGGACTGAGTACAGAGTCCTCAATGAAGGAGCTAGAGAAAGGACCCAAGGAGCTGAAGGGTTTGCAGCCCCTTAGTGCGAACAACAATATGAACTAACTAGTACCCTCAGAGCTCCCAGGGACTAAAACTCCAACCAAAGAGTACCCATGTTGGGGACTCATGGCTCCAGCAGCATGTATATAGCAGAGGATGGCCAAGTCAGTCATCAATGAGAGGAGAGGACCTTGGTCCTGTGAAGGTTCTATGTCCCAGTGTAGGGGAATGCCATGGCCAGGCAGCAGGAGAGGGTGGGATGGTGAACAGGGGGAGGGGGAAGAGAACAGGGGATCATTTTAGTTTTTGTTTTATTTTATTTTATTTTTTTCTTATTTTCTTATTTTCTTATTTTCTTTTTCTTTTTTTCTTTTGGAGGGGAAACTGGGAAAGGAGATATTGTAAATAAAGAAAACATCTAATAAAAAAAATCTCAAGTGATAGCAGGTGCTGGTGAGGATGTAGAACAAGACAAACACTCCTGCATTGCTGGTGGGAATGCAAACTTGCACAACCACTTAGGAAATAAATTTGGCAGTTTCTCAGAAAACTGAGAATAGTTCTACTTCAACATCCAGCTATATCACTCCTGAACATATACCCAAAAGATGTCCTACCATATCACAAGGATACTTGCTCAACAATTTTCATAGCAGCTTTATTTGTAACAGCTAGAAACTAGAAACAACCTAGATGTCCCTCAACTGAAGAATAGGTAAAGAAAATGCTGTGCATCTTAACAATGGAATATTATTAAGCTATTAAAAAGCAAAGACATCCTGAATTTTGCAGGCAAATGAATAGATCTTGAGAATATCATCCTGAGTGAGGTGACCTAGTTCCAAAAGGACATGCATGGTATGTACTCTCTTATAAGTGGATATTAGCTATAAAATACAGGATAGCTATGCTATCCACAGATCCAAAGAAGCTAAACAAGAAAAAATGTACAAACAAGAATACTTGATTCAAACTTAGAAGGGGGATAAAATATTATAAAGAGGCAGATGAAGGGAGGAAACTGGGTAGGAAGGTAGCAGGGAGGGAAATGGGTGGGTTCAAGATCAGATGTGGGGAGGGACAGGAGGAATAGCCAGATTGCATGAGTTTGAATGGAAATCTTCAACTAATGGAGGTAGTGAGGGCACCTCTCCAGAAGAAGACAGAGACCTGGCATTAAGGAGGTACACAAGAATCAATGAGAGTGTCCTTAGCTGTGGTTCACAGCATTGGAGATATTGAACCTGAAGAGGCCACCTCCAATAGCCAAGCAGGAACCCCAATGGACTGATAGGAACACCAACCCACCTACAAAACTTTCAACACAAAATTTATTTATTTTGCCTGCAAGAAATGCAGGAATGGTGAATGAAGCAGAGACTGAGGGAATGAATAACCAACAACTGGCTAAATTTGAAACCCGTCTCATGAGCAAGCATTAGTCCCTGATACCATTAATGGTATTCTGTTATGCTTGAAGATAGGAGTCTAGCATAGCTGTCTTCTGAGAGGCTCTACCCAGCAGCTGACTCAGACAAATGCAGCCAAACTGTGGATGGAGCTTGGGGATACATGGTCTCTAAGGGGATAGGAACTCTACAGAAAACCAACAGAGTCAACTAACCTGGACCCTTGGGACTCTCCAAAATGGAAACATCAACCAAAGACCACACAGGGGCTGGGCCTAAGTCTCTCCACACATATGTAGCAGATATGTAGCTTGATCTTCATGTGGTCCTGAACAACTGGAACAGGGGCTATCCCAAAAGCTCTTGCCAGTCCATGGGATATGTTCTTCTAGCTGGGTTGCCTTGTTTGGTCTCAGTGGGAGAGAATGAGCCTAGCCTCACAGAATCTTGATATACTAGGATAGGAAGATACCCAGGAGGACGGGAATGGGGGTGGGTTGAGGGTAGGATTTGGAGAGGGGGTGACAAGGAGGGGAGCAGTGAGTAAGATATAAAGTGGATAAGTAAAATAATAATAAATGAAAATAGTGTTAATTACAAGTATTTTAATTTTTTCTTTATTTTTGACTATCATAAATATATAGAATTAAGTATTCAAATATATATAAAATATCTCCCTCCAGATTCCCCAATCTTATCCCCAAATTTCCTCTTCCATAGTGGTTAGTTTTAAGTAACTTCACACAACCTAGGGTCATTTTGGAATAGAGAACCTCAGTAAAGGAGTTATTCTAATTAGGTTGCCCTATACATGCATGTGGGCCATTTTTCTAGTTGTATACCTGATAAGGGATGGGCCAGTCTACTATGGGTGGAGAATTCCCTGTGCAGGTGTCCTTTGTTTTGTGAGGAAACTAAGCCGAATGAGCAAGCAGTAGCGAGCAAGGCCGTGAATAGCAGTCCAATATGGTCTCTTCTTCAGTTCCTGCCCTGAATTCCCTCTCTGATGGGAGCTGTAATATGGGAGCTGAAAGTGTAAACACTTTCCTTCCTTAAGCTGATTTTAGTCAATAATTTATCAAAGCAATGGAAAAGAAAATTAGGACCCTCTCCCAACTTCTTGCTTGTTTGTGTTTAATAACCCACTAGGCTGAGTTAATGATAAACCTGTCTAAACTATTTTTAAAGTTTTTTTTTTAAGCAGACATTGTATTATAAGTCAGTGTTTAACACAGAATAATTTTGTGTCATCAAAGATGCCTGATGTAGACTGCAGGCCAGATAGCCCATAATTTATTTCTACACACCTTTGGAATGTCAAAATTTTGTAGTCTCATCGCACACAGCAAGGGAGTTCACACATTAGGACTGATCCTGGAGCTTCATTGATCAAATATTGATTGTGATCATTCACCATCACTCATGAGTTGTTTGATGTTGAACTAGTCTCCTGTTTACTCTGTCCTTCCATTTACTTGACTATAAAAAGTTACCGAGTGCCTACCTGTTTGTAATAGGAATAAATGAGTTGGATTCTGTAATGTACTTGGAGTAAATTCTTATCAGAATAAAGTCAACACAAATTCCTAAAAGCTTGATAACCTGTTCAGTTATTTTAAATGATGGGATTGATGTCTCTTAGGCTGTGTGGGTGGTTTGTTCCTCTGTGCATTAATGAAGAAGGTTAATGGATAGTGGGTCAAAGTGTGAGGATTAACCAGAAGACACCATTGACAGGAAAGAGTTTAATGGGCAGTACAAACATGACTTTGTTGTCTTAGTCTAGAAAGAAGACCTTGTTTGAATGCCAAGAATAGAGATATTTATTAACCCAGAAATAGCAACAGTAAATTAAAATGTGGATTTTTTATAAAGTCAAACTGATAAAGCTTTTAAAACTAGTATTGAAAATTATTAGTATATGAACTTGGATCAAGGATTTAATAGTCTGAGTATCCATTTGTGCACCATCGTAAATTGGGAAACATTTCTCTTGTGAAATACAAGTGGGGAACTATAAACAACTTCATAAAGATTTACTTTTTTGTGTTTATTTAGCACATGGTAGAGTAAGTACTCATGCTGTAAAGAAACATTAAATAAAACAGCAGTAAGGAAAATGGCTGTTAAATATGTAAGTCATACCTCAATCACTTATGTAGAAATTTATCAAGGCAGGACAAATAGTCTGCTCTAGGCTCAGAGCTGAGTAAGCAACGATTGAAACTACAGAGCTTCAATTCTAATCATGACCATTGACTGCTTCTCTGCATTAGTGCTTGCAAAGGTTACAAAAGCTTGGACTTTAATCTGGAGAAAATGGAGTCTAGTTAATTGACAAAACTAAGAAATTGATTTTTAGTTGTCCAAAACCAGTTTTTTTTCTTTTTTAAAAAAAATTATTTATTTATTTATTTATTTATTTATTTATTTATTTTTTTTTTTATTTTACACTTCAGATTTTATTCCCCTCCTGGTCCACCTGCTGACTGTTCCACTTCCCATAACTCCTCCCTACCCTTTGTCTCCATCTCCATATGGATGTACCCACCTCCCAACACCCCCACTCCACCAGACCTCTAAACTCCCTGGAGCCTCCAGTCTCTTGAGGCTTAGGTGCATTTTCTCTGTATGAACACAGACCCAACAGTTCTCTGTTGTATATGTGTTGGAGGCCTCATATCAGCTGGTATATGCTGCCTGGTTGGTGGTCCAGGGTCTGAGAGATCTCAGGGGTCCAGGTTAATTGAGACTGCTGGTCTTCCTATACGGTTGCCCACCTTCTTAGCTTCTTCTAGCTTTTCCCTAATTCAACCACAGGGGTTAGAAGCTTTTGTCCAATTGTTAGGTGCAAATATATGCATCTGACCCTTTCAGCTGCTTGTTGGGTCTTTCAGAGGACAGTCATGATAAGTTTCTTTTTATGAGTGCTCCATAGCCTCAGTAATAGTGTCAGGCTTCTTTTCTTAGGCTCCTCTCCATTTCCATCCCTGCAGTTCTTTCAGACAAGAACAATTATGGGACAGAGTTGTGGATGTGGGATGGCCCCCTTCTCCCTCATTTGATGCTCTGTTTTCCTGCTGGAGGTGGGTTCTCCCTACTGTCTGGTGTTTCATCTAAGATACCTCCCTTTGATTCCTGAGAGTCTCTCACCTCCCAGGTCTCTGGTGCATTCTGGAAGGTCCCCCCAACTTCATATTTCCTGAGGTTGCCTGTTTCCATTCTTTCTGCTGGCCCTCATGGCTTCCGTCCTCTTTCCTCACCCAGTACCAGGTCAGGATTCCCTCTCCCTGTCTCACCCTTCTTCCCACCTCACCTTCACCCCTGTCCGCTTTCCCTTCCAAGCCCATCCCCCTACCCGCCCCCCCCCCCATGATTGTTTTTTTCCTCCCTCCCAAGTGGGCCCTTCAGCTTGTTGAGCTTTTTGGGTTCTGTGGACTGTATCTTGAGTAGTTTGTACTTTTTTTTCTTGACTAATATACACTTACTAGTGAGTACATACCATGCATGGTTTTTTGGGTGTGAGTTACCTCATTCCGGATGTATGTTTTCTAGTTCTATTTTTTTTTGTTAGATATTTTCTTTATTTACATGTGAATTTCTCCTTTCCCAGTTTCCCCTCTAAAAAAAAACCCAAACAAATAAAAACAACAAGAACAAACCCCTGTTGCCTCCCCCCTCCCCATACCTGCCACCCCACCCTCTCCCACTTCTTGGCCCTGGCATTCCCCTACACTGGGGCACAGAACCTTCACAGGGCCGAGGTCCTCTCCTCCTATTGATGATCGAATTTGCAATCCTCTACTATACACGTGCTGCCAGAACAATCAGACCCACCTTGTGCAGTCCTTGGTTGATGGTTGAGATCCTGGGAACTCTGAGGGTACTACTTAGTTCATATTGTTGTTCGTCCTAAGGGGCTGCAAACCCCTCAGCTCCATAGGTCCTTTCTCTAACTCCTTCATTGGGGACCCTGTACTCAGTTCAATGGATGGCTGTGAGCCTATACATCTGTATTAGGTACTGTCAGAGCCTCTCAGGAAATAGCTATATTTAGGCTGGCTTGTCCTTACTTCAGTCTCTGCTCCATAGTTAATCTTTGCAACTCCTTTTGTGGGTATTTGGTTCCCCCTTTTAAGAAGGAATGAAATGTCCACCTTTTGGTCTTCCTTCTTGAGTTTCTTGTTGTTTGTGGGTTGTTCTTCCTGTATTCCAAACTTCTGGACTAATAACCAATTATCAGAGAGTACATAGCATGTGTGTTTTTTTGTGATTGGGTTACCCTCACTCAGGATGATATTCTCCAGATCCATCCATTTCCCCAAGAATTTCATAAATTTATTGTTTTTAATAGCTGAGTAGTACTATCTAGTTCTATCCATTTTCATGCAAAACTCAGGATGACCTCCGCAAACTACAGATTGGGAAAAAAAATCTTCACTAACCCCACATCCAATAGAGGGCAAATATCCAAAATATATAAAGAACTCAAGAAGCTAATCACTAAAAATCCAAACAACCCAATCGAAAAATCGGGTATAGAACTAAGTTGAGAATTCACAACAGAAGAATCTCAAGTGGCTAAGAAGTACCTAAAGAAATGTTCAAAGTCCTTAGTGATCAGAAGAATGCAAATCAAAATGACCCTGAGATTCCAGCTTACACCAATCAGAATGGCTAAGATCAAAACATCAGGTGACAACAAGTTCTCCAGGATGTGGAGAAAGATGAACACTCCTCCATTGTTGATGGCATTGCAAACTGGTACAACCACTCTGGAAATCAATCTGGAGGTTCCTCAGAAAATTGTAAATAGATCTACCTGAAGACCCAGCAATACCACTCTTGAGAGTATACCCAAAAGATGCCCCACCATGCCACTATGTTCACAGAATCCTTGTTTGTGATAATCAGAAGCTGGAAACAACCTATATATCCCATGACTGTAGAATGGATACAGAAAATGTGGTTCATTTATGCAATGAAATACTAATGAGCTATTAATAACAAGGACATCCTGAATTTTGCAGCCAAAACCAGTCTTGATTTATGATCCTTAGGAACTGGATACTGCTTTTGTTGCCTGTGAATGATCAGGTCAGTTGCTCATAGAAGTAATTTTAGTATCTTTGGACTATGTGGAAATGGATACTTGGATTTGCACAATACTTCAGTTTCATGTTTATGAATCCTCTCAATTCAGGCTTTCCTAAGTTTCCTGATTCTCAACCGCTTTAAATTTTAAATTATGAGTTTCATATGCAAGATCCTTCACCAAGGGACTCTGTCTTCTAGGCTTTGGATAAATTGGCCTTAAGTCCTTAAATTTCAGTAAAATTAATAGGCCCAAAGCAGTTAGGGCCATAAATTGATTTTATTTTATTAGTTACTGAATTATATGGATTATGCTGCAAAATTAAGTAGTGTTTTAAAATTATGACCTAAATTTCCAGAATTCCCTACTTAATATAAACTAGATTACTTCTTGCTTTACTTTACCAATTTCCCCTAAGCACTTACAAGGGACTACTGAATTTCTTTCATTTTAATAAATCTATTAAGAGAGGAAAGATGATGGAAATATATTTATTTCGCCTCGTTTTGCTCTGCTTTATTCTTAGTTTAAATGATGACTTTGAAGAGTTATTGTTTGGGTTTGATCTCCTGATGGCAGCTATAATATGATAATCCTCTAAGATACTTTGCAGTTTCATGGATATTTAGGCAATAATTGAAGGGAGGCTGGGCGGGGCTTCTGAAGAGCTATGCTTAGGATGTCACATACACTGTTGCAGTCATCTATTCAGACTCTAATAAGATTTATAGCTTGAAGAGGATCTTAGTACAGCAAAATCTGTAATTCGTAGATTACAAATATGTTTTTATGTGTGCTCAGAGACACCTTGAACTGGAAGATGGTTTTCCAAATAATGAAATCTAGCTTTATCACTCACATTGTCTTAGGCTCTGACAGTTCATATGTTTTCATTTCACATCTTCTATTTTTCCTATCAGTTCATTTTACTTCTGGAACAAAAATGAAATCATACCACAATATATGTCTACCAAATATTTTCCAATCTGCTCCTATTTTTGTGGTATGAACATATACATAAAAATATCATAGATATTTTAAGCCCATAATAAAGGTTTAAATGTACATTGTACAAAATAAATTATCAGCAACATTGAGACTAGCTTTTTCCCCCAGTCCTGTTCTCTTCACTGTCCTTTCTCCGTGATCTCTCTATTTATTAATTTCATTAATCACTTCTTTCTTTTAAATTTCCAAAGCTCACACAAAAATAGGCACACGGACACACTCATATACATACATATATTTATGTACATGTATTCATATATGAGTATAAAGTATATAACGTATATAGATAAAGATAATATATCATTTAAGTTACCATATTTGTGGAATTTGCTTAATAGCAATTAGTCAGGATTCTTTTCTTTTCTACATTAATTTCTCAGATTTTTATTTGTGATAATGTGTGGGATTAAAGATTTCTAATTTTCACTACTGCATGTATGTACAATATGTTGAATATACCTACTGCTGTTAAAAACTTGAGATCAAGTGTATCAAGAAAATGAGAGGATAATGGAGAGATGATGATATTAAAACGTGTGATCCACATATGTCCATGCCCTACTGAAATCCATCATGCACAATGGGTAAGCATCAATTAAAGAGGACTTTTACTGCTGTGAATTAGCATTCCCATTCTTTTCGGCTTAAACTTTTCAAGTAGGTGTGCTGTGACCATTCTGGCATACCTTGTGGATAAGAATATCACTCAAACAGGACAAATTCACCACTGAACACATGCACATTCTCTTTATGTGATAATACATGGAGTTAGGCTGTAATATTTTTATACATTAAAATATCTCTCTGTGATTACCATATAAATATAAACATATACATATATATGCATATATATGTATATATATGGAGAAATTACTATCCAATGTTTCTTATCTGAGGAAAGTGTTATTCCTAAACAGAATACCGATGAAGCTTTGTCACTCATCATGCTTGGCTCAAATAGGAAGGGTCACCTATTTCATAACTTATCAATAATATTCTTGTTAGAAAATTCAGTGACTATGTTCCAGAGCCATCTATCATTGCCAAAATCTCTCCATCTATTTATGCAGCTGCTGTCTTTCCCTAGCAAAGCTTTTGCCTAATTGGATGGTGTCTTATTCCTGGTTTGTATTCCTGCACAAAGCATTACGACAAGAAGCAAGTTGGGGAAGAAATGCTTTATTCAACTTACACTTCCATGTTGTTGTTCATCACCAAAGGAAGTCAGGACTGGAACTCAAGCAGGTCAGGAAGCAGGAGCTGATGCAGAGGCCATGGAGGGATGTTACTTACTGGCTTGGTTCCCATGGCTTGCTCAGCCTGCTCTCTTATAGAACCAAAGACCACCAGCCCAGGGATGGCACCACCCACAAGGGGCCCTACCCCCCTTGATCACTAATTGAGAAAATACCTTACAACATGATCTCAAGAAGGCATTTCCTCATGTGAAGCTCCTTTCTCTGTAGATAACTCCAGTTTGTGTCAAGTTGACACACAAAACCAGCCAGTACAGGTGGTATCAGTGACCTATGGCCAGTCCAAGAGCAAAGGTAACTTAAATGTCAGATATGCCTTTGTTCTTGGATTGGCCAGTCTATACTCAATATCCCAGGGATGTTCTATGAGCTGGTCACACATGCTTAATTGTCACAATCAGAGGCTCATTCCTCTGAAAGTCTCAGAAATAGTTTGAACTCTAAGTTTCCAAGTTTTTATCTGTTATTTTTCCTCAACATTCTCTTTTCCTTGTTACCTATTTTAGCTACGAACCTCCTTTGTTCCATTACTTATACTAGAAAGAAATCCTAAGAGTCTTGATTGCTGTATCTTTCTTCATAGTTAACAGTGAAGAGATGCCTGCAATTTCTTTGTGCCTTAGCTATTTAGAGTGACACAGATGGATCTGCTCAAACCCCCTAGGTCCCAAAACAAAATGAAACATATAAATGTGGGAAAAGGGTCTTCAGGAAGGTGGAGGCCTTACAAGGAATGGAGGGAGATAATAAAATATAGAAGGTGCAAGCAATCAGATTGTATTACATATACACATACATAATTTATGAAATTACCAAAGATCAAATTTGATTAATTAAAAATGTAGGGTGAGATAGATTTTGTGGTAACTCTAAGCCAGTGACTTCTTGAACATAAACCCCTTGATTAAAAAGAACATCCACATTCTCAACATAGAAATGCATAGAAATGGAGGGATTAAGGAGAGTTTTAACAGTCATTGAAAGTATACAGATTGGGTAGATACAGTTAGGGACAGACTTTCTAGACCCCTGCCATTCTGAATTTAGTAAGGTCAGTATGAAACAAATGTAGGTCCAGGTCGAAGGAACACATGGAATAGCAGTTGAGAAAAACCACTGGTGATTTAGCAGAGAATTTGTTCTATGAGAGTGTAAACTTTGTTTTATAAGGGTATGAATCTAGTCCTCAGCAGCTTTATTAGCTGGCAAAAACATCCGTATTGATGTGGGAGTAGATGGAAAGTGATTCATTAATGATCAAAGAATGAGAAATATCTTGGTTGGTCCACATCAGCTGATGTAATGATAGTTGGTCTTCATCAGTTGACATAATGACAGAGTCAATAACCATGGACCTAGGTGGCAAACCGAGAGAAAATGTACACAACCACAATGCTGTTCAACCCATAACAAATCAAATAAGGAAGTCTAAGGAGATCTGCTTTTCTCCGTATGTTAACAAGAGATGTGGGTTTATGTCCTCTGAAAGTGTTTTCATCTAAGTTCCCACTCAGAAGACTTATCTGATAACAATTCTCTTTTTAACCTCTTGGCATGATAAATTGTGAAGAGAGAGTAGGGATTAATTATTAGTATATATCAAATTTGTAACTAGTATTCAATGTCCTTTTTCTTGTTTTTATTCATCAATGATGCTTTTCTATTAATTGTAGATTTTATTTTTAAAGGATTTTAGTTGAACCATGCCATCATGTCCCCCTTCCATTTTTCCCACTTGCCCCCCCTATGTTCCTACCCCTAACTGCTCTCATGCTCAATCAAAACTCTCAAGTGAACAGTCTATTTTTCTTTAACAATTGTCATATTGTTTTATACACACAAACACACACACACACACACACACACACACACATATATATATATCTGTGTATAAGTATGAACAAGTAGATAAAACCTACTGAGATAATTTTTGTTACTTGTGTGCATGTGAATACTCTACATTGGATAACCATCAAGGGTTTTTGCCCCAGGAAAAGGTATAATTCCTCTTCTCCATCAGTCTTCAGTTGCCTATGGTTCTTTTCCTTTTATTGGAACACAGCAATTTTTTCCCTGTTCCACATAAACATGTTCATTAATATTGCCATTGTTAAAATCTTATGCAGCCCTTTCTAAGAAAAACCTTTTCACAGCAGACTTCATGGTATTCCGGCTCTTACAATCTTTCTACCTCCTTATATTGCAATGGCCCATGATCTATAGATGCAGGAATTGTGATAACTGTGTATCTTTTGTGGCTGTGCTACTCATGATCCATTGATCTCTCCAAGAAAACCTATCTTACAGTAAGTGGAGATGGCCATAAATTATGTTTTGTTCATATGTGAGATATTTTGAAGAAACTGAATCGCATAAACTTATTTCCTGAGCTATCACAAGGCAAATAATCTGACTCTCCACTGAAGATCATTTGTAGCAAGAAGCAGATCTACAGGGTCTCTGTGATAGTGAAATAGATCCTGTAGTCACTTCAAAAAGCTCATTTTCAAAGATCCACTGAAGTTTTCATTCATATTTCAGAACAGTGATTCTATAGTTTTAATACCAGTTTTGCCAACTATTTATAGTTTTTGTACAAAGTAAATGAGTTTATATTAAATTAATCAATACAAACATGACAATGTTATGGTCATAACTGAAATTTCTTTGTTTTACTAAAATGATCCAAACTCTGAAGAGATGTACTGGAAATTTCGAGGAGTTCTGAACTCCATTACCGTGCTCAGAAGAAATTACATTACAACTTGGCTGATGTTTAGATTCTTAGAGTGAGTCATGATTTCCTCAAAATTTCTAGTTTAATATAACATGCCATGACAACATATATATAAACACACATATATATACATATATATATATACATATGTGCAAACATACATGTGCATATATGTATACATGTTGATTTACACATAAAAATATTTACTTTTGCTTTGATCTTTGGAAATTATTGTCACTTTACACTCATCAGGAGACACAGAATTTTTCTGTACTTGAGGAACAAAATGAAAGTGTATGTTTGCCAGGCAGTGGTGGTGCACGCCTGTAATCCCAGCACTTGAGAGGCAGAGGCAGGCAGATCTCTGAGTTCGAGGCCAGCCTGGTCTACAGAGTGAGTTCCAGGACAGCCAGGGCTACACAGAGAAACCTTGTCTCAAAAAAAAAAAAAAAAGTGAAAGTGTATGTTTCATTTGTTTCTCTTATGGAGTTCCTGACTCTATTTGATGCTGTTGCAGGACATGTTCATTAACTGTCAGGCCTCTTTTTGTATGGGTACAGCTCTGTCCAATGCTGGAAGACATTATTGGACACTTAGAGGTTTGAGGATGTGTAGCACTTACTGGTGCAAGGAATCAACAGTAGCTCCTTTCCTTAGTCCATTTTTTCCCCTTGAAAACCTGTTGTTTTTAATTTTCTAAGTACTGGCAACCCGCTGTGCTTAAACATCAGCCCTTAATCAGAAGACAATAATTAGATGGTTAGAGCCTGCATGACCCTTACACATTCAGAAGGTTACATTATACAGATAAGAGCTCACAAATAACCCTCTCTCTCTCTCTCTCTCTCTCTCTCTCTCTCTCTCTCTCTCTGTTTTCTCTGTTATCTGACATGGTTTGCAGTTTTCATTAATCATCTAGTAAATAGCAAATGTAACTATATCTCACACATACTATCTTGTACATAGTTACTGTAACATGGCAATAGTATACCAAGACAGGAAGAAAAATCATTAAATAGTTGATATAAAAATCTTTCAAGCTGGGTGGTGGTGGTGCATGTCTTTAGTCCCAGCACTTGGGAGGCAGAAGCAGGTGGATTTCTTACTTCAAGGCCAGCCTGGTCTACAGAGTGAGTTCCAGGACAGCCAGGGCTACACACAGAGAAACACTGTCTTGAAAAACCAAAAAAAAAAAAAACAAAAAAAACAAAAAAACAAAAAAAAACAAAAAAAAACTTTCAAACAGTTTGTTTTAACAGGGATGGAAAGCACATTAGCTTACTGCTTTCTTTTCAACTGAACATTTAGGGTAACACACAAATGTTCTTCTAATCATGATTATCAACATCCATTGCTTTCCATCACAGCATGTGTACCAAACAGTAAGACAACCTCTCCAGAAGTAGTAATCCTTTCAAGTAAAGTTTCCTGGGGAAAATATTAGGAATATATTATTATTGCCCTCTATATTTAAACTCTTTCAAACTAGGTACTACTTAACAACTGTTTTTCCTTACAGTGTTAAACTTTTAGAAGAAAAATAACAGAAATTTGTTTTTTGATTTTCAACTTATTTGTTCTTTTAATAAAATTTGAGGTTTTACGTTTATTTTTTCTTGAAGTGTGATTAACATTTTGTGTTTATTAAATTTACCTCTTTGTTTCTCCCTAAGAGAATTTTCATTCCTTGTCTTCTGCCAAGCTGTTTATTATCTTCTGGGCATCTCTTTCTTATTCCCTCCTAGAGTAAGGAACTATAATTATTGTCCTTCTGTTCTTTTAGTCAAAAGATCAATACATCCAGTAAACGAGTGTGTTTCCTGCTATCAGGGCATTAGGACACAGAGCCATAGGCTGATGATTGGGGGCTCTACTGAATACCAGGTACAAATATTCAAATTTTTATTCTGTGTCACAATGAGCAACTGATAGGTGTATCATTCTTCAAAAGCGACTGATAGACAAATAGATCAGTGGAGAGAGCCAGTAAGCATATCTGCCCCCCCCCAATAAAAAACAAACAAAGGCAAATATAACATCATCTTTCACCTTTCAAATAAAATTGTTTTTCTACTTTAAGAATGGAATCGTTTTGATTTGCATTTCTCTGGAAAGAGAGGGGTCTGGGGAGGAGGTATGGTATGTTGAACAGTCAGAAGGTGGACTGGGGGCAGGGGAGCAAATAAAATCTGGGGTATAAAAAAAAAGGATAAATAAATAAAAATTGAGAAAGAACAGAATCATATGTTGCCAAGCATATAAGCCAACTTGGTTCTTCTAGTTTCATTATTTTTTTAACCTTCTTACCTAAAGTTAGCTGTAATTTAACTAACATTCACAGCGATTCTCTCACCTCTTTTTCTGCAACACCATTTCCTGTTTTGTAATTCTTGCAATCTAAATTTAACACTTCTTTACACTGTAGTCTCAACCCCCTGCAGTTACACACTGCAGGTGCTACCATAGCAAAAACAGAACAATGCCACTTTCTGCTCATCTTTCTCAAATGGCTCTGTAGACAAAAGCAAGAGAACATATTCTAGTTTGCATCTATACACAATGTATTGTAGACTAGCTCCTTTGTTCCTATTCAACGTTATATACTTTCCCACGTACTTTACATAAGTTAACATATCTCTAAAACAATAAATTAATTCCACTCCCTTTTATTTCATAATTTAAGGTTGTGCACAACATTGCCTTTATCTAAATTAACATCTTATGTGTTGCTTACCAAGTCGACACTTGATTTGTCCTACCTTATACAAACTCCAGTGCCACCCCTGAGATGTCAGATGGCTTCCTTTTATACTTTACCATACTGCCGTTATCTGGTGTTCATACTTACAATATAACAAACCACTGCAGTAGCAATATTTGTGCTTCTTCCTTGTAGACTACTTAAATTGAGTTTTTGAGTTTTGAGAACTTGTGTTTAATTCTGGCCAATCAAGCACAGTTTACATGGTAAATTATCCTTACCTTGGACACTATATATTCAGTTTAGAAATGGGATCTTGACTGAAAATTAATGAGTAAAGGATCATGTATATAAGTTTCAGAGTGCTTATATACATTTTATAACTGACAACTTTATCCATTTCAAAGTCATTCATGGAAATACACTTAGGGTAAACAGACTGTTCTTACTCTGCTGTAAGTTAAACAGATATCTTAAATATCTCAGAGCTTACATTTCAGTTTATCTAAGAAAAGTCAATGCAGTATGTTAGCATAACAGGAAAGTCACAAAAGACAGTTTAATGATCAATAAATACATTACAAAGGCAGTAAATCTGAATGTAAAATAGTTCTATGTATTTATCAGTATAGAAGGTCCTAATGTCCACTAAATACTCTTGTCAAATCAAATGCATGAGCCTTTTTAAATGTAATTGTGTTTTTAGAATGAATGTTTCTGTAACAACCTCTCCCACCCCCACCCCTTCTCAATCAAAAAATAGCTAAGGAAAAGAGACCTTAAAATCTGTGTTAAAATGCTCAGGTTTTTTTAAGGAGTTTGCCAGGGGAAATTTACAGTGCTCCAATGAGTATATGGGCAGAACAAGTTGGATTGAATGTTTGTAGGGTTTTGTGTGTGTGTGTGTGTGTGTGTGTGTGTGTGTGTGTGGTGGGGGAAGGTGGGGACAAGTGTGAAGGTGAGAGGATAAATCAAGTGTCCACTAGGTAAGTAGTAAATGAGATGTTCTTTTAGGTAGAGGCAACACTGTACACTCACCTTAAATTCTGAAATAAAAAGGAGCAAGGAACTAATTTATTTTGGGGGATATGGTAGCTTAAAAGTAAGAGTGACTGTATTTAGGAAGAGTAGCAGCCTTCTATTGTATTTGTGTGATTAACTAGAAGGATATATGCTAATAAAATTGCTCAAAATAGATGGCCTACTAATCAAAAAAGGTTTCTAAGTTTCCTTTTATATTTTAAATAAAGTTAAATAGTACTTTGAAAATATTAACGGTAACTCCATTTGTAGTTCTTGAAGATATGGCAGTCTGCCAACACAAGCATACCAATTGTATTCTTTGAAGAACTGGCAAGCTGCCAACTGAGACCCAGGTTTTGTAAGTGGTTTTCTTGTTATGTGAGTGACATATATGCTTTTTTCACAAATCTCCTTGGAGTTTTCAGTCAGCTTTATATGTATCCAGTTTCACTTGAAACTATTTAAGAAAGAAATGTATTGTTTAACAATGTTTTCCATAAACATTTGTCTGACCAATTAATTAAGCTATTACCAAAAGATTTAAGGAAATGGATTATCTAACCATAAAACCAACTGAGCCAGAAATAGATGGATCTATTTTAAATTGGAAACCCTAGAGCTTTAAGCACATAAATACGACATTAAATTTTGACAAACAACAACAACAACAACAAAACAAACAAGTTGTAGCAGTGCACTAATGAAAGAAGTAAATCCTCATAGGAAGCCTCTTTTTAAATGTGATCTGAACTAGAGTGTAAGATTCTATTTCAGCTGTGTTTTACATTATTAAATGTTTTTATGAATGGAAATATGGAGAAGGACCAGTCTTAAATGTAATCACACAATGTCTGTTATGATTTCATGTGATAAGCTGAAATATTGCAGAATAATTACTTGTAGAAATATACTTTATACTATAAATTACACAGTGGTAGTTTAAGAAATAAATAAAAGTAACTTGAAAAGGAGACTCAGAACAATAACTTCCAGTTCTTAAAAAGCTGAGAAATCTGTTACAAAATAAAAATGTTATAAAATAATAATGTTACAGAACCCTCATATAATCATGCCCTTTTTCCTATAACCATGTGTCACACCAATTCACACCAAATCATCACTTCTCAGCCTTTTGGCTAAGATTAAGTGTAAAAATCATGCGAAGTTCTTAATTTTATTTTCACAATTGATCAATTGCTGAGTATGTAGATTGGCAAAGTATCACTTGAGGGCCTAAGATTTTTGTCACTTCTTTGTAAATAGCAAATAAATACAGCTGCATGGCTTCTCATAGTAGGCTATGGCTGTTTTCACTGTAGAAGAGAATAATTACAATACTGATGTTAATGCCCTCATCCGAAAATATATTGTATATATCATTAGAAAAAATGGTAATTCCCACATCAATTCAGCATCTGCTTGCTAAGCATGTTGCATTGATCATACCCCTCTAAGTTGTACTCTATAAAAAGAGAGACATTGTATCTAGCTATCACTATGACTTTGTGCCAAGAATATGTGATATTTTGTCTTTCATTAGTTTGCATACAATTTTTGTTGAGTTGTAGCATCCCTTTAAGGATAGTAAATGTCATGTTTCTATGGAAAACCATATTGTAAATGCAGTCAAAATAACCATCTTGGTCAAAAGAAGGAAAAGCCCATCTGACCACACACACACACACACACACACACACACACACACACACACACTCAGAGTCACAAACCTCTATTTTTATCCAGAATTTTGTTTTCAATGAACAGTTTACTATTTTTTTTATTAGATTATTGATATATTTGGTGTTGTAAGTCTAATATCTTGAATAGTGCTTCTATAGTCATGCCTCTGTGAAAATACTTTTTGCACACAGATATATACATTTCAACTGAAGACTAAGGAATATATTTAGATTTCTCTTTGTGAATTACAAATGTCTTATTTTCCACTTAAATCACAGTAATGCTTTCAAAACAGAATGCTAAAAATCATCGCTTCTCAGCCTTTTGGCTAAGATTAAGTGTAAAAATCATGCGAAGTTCTTAATTTTATTTTCACAATTGATCAAGCATTTCTTTGATGCTTTACTGCTTTGCTTTCCTTTTTGATAGACTTTACCTTTAAATTTTATTTGACATCCAGACCTACAGCTCACCTGAGACTATTTTTAATTAGTAAGAATGTATGTATAATTTTTAAATTTTTTTTACATGAAAATCCTAGCGACTTGCTGAGTATAAAGAAACTATCATTCCTTTATCATTCTGCAACATTACTCCAATCATAAGTTCTGTTCACAAGTATGTGATCTCTTATATACTCTTTAATATATTCTTTTATTCAAATTTTCAGCCTTGAACCAACACAACACCTAGATTGTACTGGATTTTGTCTAGCTTGAGCTTTTGTAAGTCTTAGGCAGGCAGTCATAGTCTCTGTGAGTTCATACATTCATCTCTCTGTTGTTTCTGGAAAACCCAGTTTCTTTTAAACAACTCTCATGGTAGTTCCTTTCTCCCTTTCCACTATGAAATTTTGAGCTTAGAGGGGAAGAGGATGATACAGAAATACCATTTAGGGTTGAGGCTTTCAAAGTCTCTCATTATTTGCATTGTCAGATTGAGAAATCCTGTGCTAATTACCGTAAACAACAAGAAGAAAATTCTATGTTGAGAGCTCAGCAATATTCTAACATGTGGGTACCAAAAGATACCATTAGAAATCTTTTTATAGCTTTGGTTATTTAGCAGAATAATAGTATTGAGTTTTCCATTAGGGCCCGTGGTCTGTTGAGTCTCAGGATCTTGGCCTCATTCACAGTGTCAGGTATGAGTTCTATTTCACGAAGCATACCTTAAATCCGATTTAAAAAGTGATTGGTTATTCCCATAATATTTGTGCCAAAATTGTACCAGTAGGCATGTGTTAAAGCTGGTTGTTGTTGTGTTTTGCAGAATTTGTAGCTGAGAGAATTTTCTCCTTTAGTAATGCATATATTACCTTCTAGCACTATGAATGCTAGCCAGTAGGGCTGAAACTTTCAGTTCAGTATGAGATGATTTTTCTATGTTCTATGATGTAAGTATGGGGTGTCTTCAGTCCTAAGGTCTTATCATCAAATTGTGGTGCACAACAAATAACATCGGCAATATATGGGCCAATTGGGATGCAATGACATGATACAAGATGTAACACCTTTTTGTTATTTGTTGCTTTATTTGGTAGTATATTGTATCTAGTTGGGAAACTGTACCATTATATGCTAACTCCATTTAAATTCCTTTGATATTTGTATGTATTTTAGAAAGCTTCTATAGTAATAGATTTTCATGTAGCTTTTTAGAAAACCTTTTGGTTAGTTATACTTTTTATAGCATTTATTCTCAGATGTCTATCTCAATGGGGCTTGTTCTTATCTTCATTATGTGTGTTTCTTCATTTTTTCTGTACCCAAATGTTTCAAGGATTTTAATACTGATCTTAGGATACAAAGTACTTTTTTGTACATGAATTTAGATGTGTTCAATATGGTTTACTTTTTTATCATCTGTTTAAAATGTTTTAAATTTCCTTTGTGAACTCTGTATCTCTTTAAGAAATTATTTTGAATTATTGAACTAAAATTTAAACCATAAAGAGGTTGTTTATTTTTGTATTAACTTTAGCTTAAATCAAGATTTAAGATGAAGAATTAACTCAGGAATTTCTAAAGTTGAGTACAACGTTCTTTATATGCAATGGTGATCTAGTTTAACATAGAGATAAACACATCTTTGGCTACTTACAAAGTAAGCTTAAATATATACAATGAAATTAATTATAAGTACAAGGAAATTTTCTCCTTTAACGTGATATTATACCATGATATTGTTTTACAGATAAGAAAAAAATAAAACTATGCAGAAAATGTTGAAATTTTGATAAAGAATATTTTACAAATTATTTTTAAAAATTAATGACATCTCTTGTACTTAGAAACTGAGGAAAAATGAAATATTTTTAGAACTTACATGATATTCTGTGTGTCTGTATTTAGTATCAACTACAAGCATTCTGGGTTAATTGCTTCTCACAATTAAACTGTTAAAAATATCTTAGGAAGGATACAGCTTCCAGGAAGTCATTCATTAAATGGTAAAAAAAGTAAATCGACACAAGTACTCCTCTTCCAACCATTACCTGAATTTTAATGTTTAAAAAAAATAGTTTATATCATTTTGTGATATCAAAATAATGATAATTATTCATTAAAACTTTGGTAATGAATGCATTTGATATATTTCATGAAGCAAATGAAATGAGTTAAGGTATGAAATACTTATTTAGCCTTTGGTTGTATATCAATCAGTCTTAATTTAAAATAATATATGCACATTATTTTCCTGATTATTGAAGCAATATGAATATTGAAGCTCATTATAAAAAGTAAGAAAAATAAACAAGTTTACCAAGTATCTAGTCTACTAATCATGTTGAATCTTCTCCCACTTTGCTTTTATAGTATCAATAAATATCTATTAATATATATGTATATATATATATATATATATATATATCAGCATTTCTGGAGTACACACTTTTCTCTTCTATAATCTTATACAATTTGTGTAAATGAGCCATATTAGGGGCATTTATTTTCTAATACTGTAAAATTATAAGCAATGATGTGAGGATCTCTGGTTTACTTATGAGATAATCAATCTAGTACAGAAATAATTGAATCAAATTACAGATTTGTGTTCAGTTTGCCAAAGATATTCCTTACAAATTCTACTCCAATCAGCATCGTTTATATTTATAACCATATGATAAGATATATTAGCATTGTAATATTATCCACCTGGGAATCTTTTTCCATCTAAGAAATAAATACTTATTTATGAGAAAATCAAATCTACACATCAGGTATTTAAGCAGGTATTTCTTCCACTTACGACTCTCTCTTTTATGTCTTTTCTATTTGCAAATTGCACACAATGTATTTTGAGCATGTTCATTCCCTTCCCACAGTTCCCAGATTAAAACCCTCATCCTTTCCTACACAGCTTAGTGTACTCTTTAAAAGTTTATTTATTTACTTTAATAATACTGGTGTTTTACTTGCATGTATACCTAGGTACTTCATGCATGCCTCCTGCCTCTAGAGACCTGTCAAGATTCCCTGGGACTGGAGTTATACATACGTGGGTG
Source organism: Mastomys coucha (assembly GCF_008632895.1). Taxonomy (NCBI): domain Eukaryota; kingdom Metazoa; phylum Chordata; class Mammalia; order Rodentia; family Muridae; genus Mastomys; species Mastomys coucha. The sequence goes on along the minus strand of NW_022196896.1, from coordinate 58,226,416 downwards.
CTGCCATGTGAGTGGTAGAAATTGAATCTGAAGTTTTCTAAAACAGCAGCCAGAGATCTTAAGCGGTAAACCATCTCTCCAGCCTATATTGTTCTCTTTAAACAAACAAACAGAAAACCTTTAGCCAAGTTTGTGCTGCCTATATGCTTCTTGCTATGTGGTTATGCATAGGAGCATTATCGACCAAATGAAGGCCACCTGCAAGACTTAGCCTTTCTTAGATGGCTCCTGACAGCCTAAAGCACATTTATGAAAGTAGCTGAATACAAAATGAAGACACACAAGTGAATGTCTTTCACATGAAATTATTAAGACACTATAAGTAAAAAAGAAAAGAAAATGAAACAAGTAAAAAGAAAAACAAAACAAAAAAAACCCTCAAGAATGTACCAAAAGGTATAAATAACACCCATTTTAAAGGATTAATAAAAATAGTATTTTGAAACTGTCACTCTATCAAAAGCCATCTAGAGAACCAAGGCAATTCCTAGGAATATTTTAATATAATTTTTCTCGAAGTCAAAAAAATAAAGCTTAAATTTTCCATGGAACTACAAAAGACATAAAATAGAAAATTCTAAACAATTTTATCTTCTGGGAGTATCATTATTTCTAACTTAATTTTATACCTTATGTCCTCAGTCTATTATGTCACCAGGGCCACATAGTTGGCTAGGTTAGTTATCCCAGGAGTGTTTTCCCCCGTGGAGTGGGCCCTACGTCCACTTCGACAGCTCTTATTTGCTCCTGACACGCAGGTGTCAGATTTGCACCTTTAAGTACATCTCGCCATGCTGTACACTGATGTCCTTCATGGGTATCACTACTGGGCCATACTATTAATAGCTTCACTGCTTTAGCTCTTCTGTAGTAATAAGTCTTTGATTTTAAAGAAAAACCAACTGACTAAGAAGGAATATTTAAAAAAAATGGCTTGAATCTTTAGCTATCAGAAAAAGATAAATTGAAAGTTCTCTGAGATATCATCTCGCCTCTGTCAGAATGGTTAAGATACAAAATACCAAATGTCAACTTACATCTTTTTCACAATATTTTTTATTGATCCTTTTAGAATTTCATTCAACATATTTTGGAGATGTTCACTCCTTTCCCTCGGCTACTTCCACTAACAGGCTCTCCATACTTCTCCCCATCCCATGCTATTTTGTTATCATTCCTTTCATTCCACATTCAGCCCAATCTGTGTTGTCTAGATAGTATTAGGGGTTGGGCCTGAGCTGATATGATATCTACCTATTGGGACTTTTATCAGTAAATATGACAGTCTCCCTGTCTCCTACTAACTATGATGTATTTACAGCTCCTCTGCTAGTGGGAGGATTTTGAGACTCTCTACACTCCTTTATATTAGGATTATGTCTGGCTGCAGCTTGCTTAGCTTTTGTAAGTGCTGTTAAAATATTGTGGTGAATGTGTGCTTGAGTAGAATAGCTTTTCTCCTCTTCTCTCCCTTTTTTTCTTTTTATCCTAACTTTCCTCTGATTCTTCTCTCCCTTCTCTTCCTCCTTCACCCAATCTCTATCTGCTGGGAATCAAATATGGACCTTGTATATGCTAGGTAACACTGTACTACCAAGCTACATCACAAACCACCTATTTTACAGTCTCCCAATGTAAAATTTGAGACTAATGATTTTTTTTTATCATAGTGTTTATTATCTCACAAACCAAGTATACACTCTTAAAATTACTTTTGAATTATTATATTTTATATTATTATAGTGTGTGTGTGTGTGTGTGTGTGTGTGTGTGTGTGAAGTCTCACATAATCCAGGCACATAATCTTCTTGCTGCAAATCCCCAGTCTGGCTTTATAGGTACATATCATTATGTTTGCCTAGTGCAAGTAATCAAATCTATGGTTTTCTTTTCCAAACGGTCAATAATATTTACACAAATATTATCTTAAATATTTAGAAAAATATACCTTGTTTTCTAAAAGTTAGGAACAATACATACATAAATATTCAAATGAATAAAAACAAAATTATATATATATATTCACAAGACAAATTAGCATATACATTTAAAATGTGAATAAATATGATCATAGTGTTTATATTACTACATAAAATACATTGTCATAGTAGAATTAATAATTCTTTCTTTTTTGATTTACACATTTGTTGTATCAACGGTTGTCTCCAAATTGAGGAATTATTTACTTAAGAATAGAAATGTGACATACAATACCTATTAACTTCTGGTTATTTTATGATGTATGTTACAGTCTCTAATCAACTTCAAGATAAAGTTGAGCCTTGTACTTCACTGAGGAAACCATCTGTTAATATATTCAGGATGGAAATGATTTCAGCATGAAAAAAATACTAGTTAACACAGATATTCAACTTTGATTTTAGTTTAAGTTCTGAAGATTTTTGATTATTATTGATGAGATATTGGTTTCATATACTATTTTTTTTTCAAGACAGGGTTTCTCTGTACAGCCCTGGCTGTCCTGGAACTCACTCTGTAGACCAGGCTGGCCTTGAACTCAGAAATCTGCCTGCCTCTGCCTCCCAAGTGGTAGGATTAAAGGCATGAGCCACCAACATCCAGCTAGGCTTCATATATTTTTATTCAAGTTCACCATTTTGAAAGATAATAGCAATTGCATGCTTTTGTAGAGATGGTAGCTGATTTACTGTAATGTAGTCTCAGGAGGAAAGAACTTTATTATCTAGCCACTGAATCCTCACACCTACAATAGGACACTAGATTTTTCAAATATTGTTGCAGTATATATGAATGCAGCTTATAAAACATCATCTGAAATATTACCCGGAGATTTTAAGGATGTTCACAGTTTTTATTTGAACATAGTATATTATTTTTAATAAAAAAATCTGTTATAGAATATTTCATAAAATTCTAGAAATAGGAAAACACAATAACCCTTATTTATAACTGAAGAAATCATTATTACTTTATAATTGAAAATCTTATTTCATCTTTAAAAATTTCCAGTATGTGAAAAAATGGTGTTTAATCATTTTGTTACCCTTTTTTGTTATTTTGATATTATAAATATGTACAAAAATAAATGCAATTTTGAACTCTTAATTCCAATTGTTAGTAACATAATAATGCATATAGTACATTGTAAATAACTATATTTCCTGTATTTTTTCCTCAGTTCATTTTACTGCTTTCTTGAAAAATATATTTATAAATATTCTCAAATTCCTAATGTAATAATTTTTTTTTAGAAAAAGTTTCAGAAATTAACTTGCTGTGTTCAAACTTTCTCAGTACTTCCATCACACATTCCTAAATTTTCATCACAATTTTTTCTCTGTATAACAACTGTGGAACAGAGTTTTCTGTCATCTTTATTAGTCTACTGTCTACAGCTTTTTAGTTAAACAGCGATCCAAATGTTTCTAAGTTCAGGTATTTTCTGTTGACTGTTTGCAAAGGGTTTTACCCCTCACGATGTCAACACTCAGCACAGTTGCACAGAGACTAGTTCCTCAATGGGATTTCTGTATGAGTGGAGTATAGCCAATTATTTCCTTTTGTGCATCATCTCTAAGTTAGAAACTGGCCATGGCAGATTTGGATATACTTGAAAAAGGACAGTTTGTGAAACTTGTGAGGTAGCTTGGTGGGTGAAGTGCTTCTCACAGCATCATAAAGTATATTTCTGTCAATGGATTAAAATTTCTGGCTTGTACCCTTGAATAAGTATGAGGATTTTTCTTTGTTACTTAAAATTCTGCATTGCTTATTCCTTCTTGCAGAGGCATTATCATTTCTGAAATAGATTATCATTGTAAATGAAGACAAAGGTGGCATATTGTCTTTTCTCTTGCGTACATTCCACAGAGCTAGCAGCTATGTTGAAGGAAGATGAAAGGTAAGTGTGCTTTTATTATAACAATGTAGACAATCAGCTTTGCTTTGTTGAAAATGCAATTTTAATATTTCACCTATCAAGGTTGTTATCCTATGGCAGAGAGACACTTTGTAATAGCAATTGCATCTTCCTGTTAGGCTCATTCAAATGGAGGCAGTGCTGTTCTGATTGTGCTCAGGGCTTGATTGAGCACAGGAGACAGGTCTCACGACATTATTGTTTAACATTTGTTGATGAGAGAGGTCACCTAGCACATCAGGTAGTGGAATTTTTTTTTATTTCAAGTAATACTGAGTGAGGGATCCCAAATCAGAATGGTCAGCATGGTATGTATTCACTTATATGTGGATAATAGCCATTAAATTAATATTATCCAAGCTATGATCTGTAGATTCAGAAAAGTTAGGTATAGATTGGGGACTGTGAGGAGGGGTACCTGGATTTCTCTGGGATGGAGACAATAGAATAGATTTTATGGGTAGATGTGAGTGCAAGGGCTTTGGTAATGGGAGGATCAGATCTGGAGAGATAGGGAAAATGAGATTGAAGAAAGGAATGCAAGGGAGAAACAGAACTGAGGAGCATTTGAAGAGTAGAAGATACCTAGTGCAGTGGAAATTTCCTAAAACGTAGAAAGGTGATTCTAATAAAGTCTCCAAATTATGAGGGAGACAGAATTCCAAATAGCCATCTCTTCAGCAAACGAAGCTTCTGCTGCTAGAAATGGGTTACATCCAATTGAGTTGTTAGTCGAAACGGTCCCATGGAAATCCACACACAATCTGTGCTGTTACTGTTATTGAGGCTCCATTGCTGAAAACAACACCCATCCAAATCATTGAGCATGGTGAGGTCAAGTTATATAGAACATTCACCCATGTTCTAATATTTTGAGTGCTGAAAGTTACTCTGCAGACTACCAAGAGATAAAAATAAACACCAGCAAAGCCACAAAACCTTTCATCTCTAATCTGTTTTGTCTGCAAAATATGGTAGAGCAATAGTGGCACAAAGCATGTGAGAGATACTAGCAATGTCTGATGTGACTAAATGCCAACTTCATAAGATAAACCCATACCTGACACTGCTTAGGTGACCAAGAACCAGAAACCAGAAACCATTTAACCTAGGATAAAAACCAATACTACTGGACAAACAAGCAATAATAAAATGACTCATAAAGACACTCAACTATCCTCCTAGATTAGTCTGTAGCTTATCATTATGTAGAGTATACCAGACCTTGGAACACTTGGCCCTGAATGGAATATTTCCATGAAGTCCCTTCCCTCGGAGCTCAGAGAATCCCAAGGATAAGGAGGTGAAAAGAGTGTAAGAGCCAGAGGGAATTGAGGATACCAGGAAAACCAAGCCCTCTAAGTCAACTGACCAAGCTCAGAAGAATTCACAGACACAGCAGCAGCTAGTACAGGGACTACACTGTTCTATGTATTATAGCTTTCAGCTTGGTATTTCTATGGGACATGATTGTGTGAGTGAGTGAGTCTGATTCTTGTGCCTCCTCCTGGGCTCTTTCCTTCTATTATTTTGCACTGACCAACCTCAGTGTGATGGTTTTTGTTTTATCTTACTATATTTTATTTTGTTATGTTTTGCTATTACCTCTTAGAAGGCTGTTATTTTCTAATGAGAGGCAGAATGGGAGATGACTGAATGAAAGTGGAGGTGGGAAGGAACTGGGAGGAGCAGAGGAAGGGAAAACAGGAATCAGATTATATCATATGAGAACAGAATCTATTTTTGAAAAAGAAAAAAAAAGACTTTTTAGTGTTGTCTCTAAATCCCCAAATGTGTTTAAAAGTCAAGTGCATACACTCTTTTATTTTTAACATAAAAAAATACAGAAGCCTCTTTAGGATTTTGAATTATCTTTAATTGTCCTACATTCTCTGAAAGTGTCCACATTTCTCATTTGTACTTTAATACACATGCACATATTATTACTAAAACTGCTTTTCAATATGTATAATTTAAATTTTTACTGTACCTCAAAGTTCTATCTATTCTTTTTCAGAGATTTTTGACACATAGTTTTATGAGTTTATTTTTACATATTCTTGATATTATTTATCCTGTATGTATTGCTAGCAAGGATTTTCTTCTTTATAGACATTTTTCACATTCGTTTGCTGTTCAGAAATTTTTTAATTCCATGTGATCCCTGTGTCAATTCTTGATATTATTCCCTGAGTTATTAGAGTCAATTTCATAAATTTGAATATCTGCATGCACTTGCATTTATTTTCCTTCAACATTTTCAGATTTCCATGTTTTACATTAAGGTTTAATCCATTTTGGATTAAGTTTGTACATGGCTAAAGATATGGATCTTTTACAATTATATGTTTAATTTTCCTGGCAACATTTTTTGAAGACTGTTTCCTTTTGGTATATATTTTTAATATGCTTCACAAATATCTGTTGACTGTAGCTCATCTATAAATTGATGTGAGGTATTAAATTAAATATGATTAAAAGTTAAGGGAAGAGAACTGGATGGAATTGTTGAGTCTGTCTGTTGTCACTCATGTTTGTGGTTGTAATACATCTGCATGTTTTATGTAGCCTCTCATATGGAAATGAATGCCAAACCTGTGGCTATGCCATCCCTTACATGGGCATGGTTGCCAGGTCCATCTCTCTATAGTATACTTCATTCAGTGTAGTTCATACCAGAGTTACACCTAGCATGATACTCCTTGAGTAAGTTTTTTCTCCTCTTTAGTTATTTTGTTGTCCAGTACCGAAAGGATAGTTCAATGAAGTCTTCTCTGTGTTCCCAGAGTACTCTGTGCAGGGAGGGTCATTTTGTTCTAGAACTTTCTAGCAGCAGACTCAGGTGGGATCTTTTTAAAATGACTTCTTTCCACTGTTCCTAGTGAGAAAAATTATTTGTTTCCTTGAATCTCTGATTTCCTGCAAGGGTAGCTACTAAGTGTAACTTTATCTTTCACCCCTTTCCTCTTATGATCTTCTTCTACTGAAACCTCAGTGAAATGTAGCTGAAGCTTTTCCCCATCTTTTAAGCCATGGTGTTGATTCTTTGTGTCTGCACTCACTGGCACTGGGCACTAAGATCTCCCCAGCTGAGGCTAAGCATGATAAAATGGACTTTGGACTTTATATCTCTTGAGTTCTTCTTTCTTAAATTTCCTTTCTGTCTTTGCTTTTGAAACTACTGTCAGGTACTTCACTGCATATCTGCCTTCCTACTCCTCCGGGATGATTCCCTGTTGATTTTAGCAGCCCATGGGTATACTATGTGTGGATATCTTACTTTAAAATTTGTTTGTAATAATTTAGGCATTAATTTTTAGAGATAGAAAACTAAATACCAAGTGTTAGCTCACAGCAACAATTGTGATACTAGACATTTGCTGTGTTTTCTGAAAAGTGAGTTTAAAGAGACAGTCTTTCTTGGATAGCAACATAAAAAGTTGTTAAGTTCTTAGATGCCACCTCCTATGTGACAGCACATTGGTTCTAGGCTCCATGTTAGGACTGATAATCCCTTTGCCCATGGGGCTTCCTACTGGCAAGCTAACTGTTTGCATTCATTCATCCATAATCAGATTTTCTAACAATTACGGGCAGCTGAACAAAGAGAAGCTAAAAGCTTTGAATTTAATTTTGAAAATACCATGCAATTGAGTTATTTTTCTAGCAAATTCCAAAGCAATCATAATTATGTTTGATCTTTATTCAGACTGAGTCCTTAAAAGCCTGTGAATAGACAGTATTTTTTCCTGTGTTCGTATGAAGAAGAAAAGTTTTCCACATCATGTTATGAATCGTAAAATGTTATACTCAGATAAAACTGCAATTCATTTTACTGAGTCAATGAATTTTAAATACATTTTTGCATCTGCTGATGCAAATATTGAGATTAAATATTAGTGAAATTGTTAGTACTCCACATTAATTATATCTATTCTAATTAAATTATGTGGCAGAAATCATAAAACAGTGCTCAATACTGAAATAATTGACAGTACATTATTATATACTAAGATCACTAATTAAATTTAGTCTAGAAAAATTATTTTAACAGTAGAGCAATTATATTCTTTATCATGATGAGCAATTAAGTCATATTTAATAACATTTCCTCGAGATGAAATAGCTATTTTAGAAAACCAAGAAATATTCATACATTGGTCTAATTTAGCACACATTTTTATTTATATTTTTGTTGAAATCATGTTATGGATAATTTGGAAAGATAATGTTCTTAGCTTTCATGCATGCACACAATATGTACTTGAAATTTTTACTTTCCTTACATCTTAAGGAGATGAAAGAAGAGATTAATTTTGAGATTTAATTTATTATTTTAAAGAACACACTTTTTTTTAATCATGGTCTTCCATAGTTACAATTATGTTTTGACTCACAGCAACATAATGAGTTTCATCATATCAGCCTAGGGGAACAGTCTGAGGTTACAGCAAAAGTCTGCTTATTCAGAAAAATAGAGAGAGAGGATCAAAAACATTCAAAGCCATTTTGTCATTGGTATCTCCTGAGAAACAGATTCACGTCTTTTCGTTGTGGAATTTAGAGATCTGATTTCATGTTATTGAGATGGATTTCTTTTAGGGATTATACTCCAGGGGTGTATCTCATGTCTTTTGATGGAGGTGTTCAGCACTTACATTGTCAAGTAATAATGGGAATTTCACTGTGAAAACCTGGGAAAGTTAGTAAGATGATTATGTAGAGGGACTTTAATATAACTGTCCACATTCAGTGCAGTTCCATTGCTACAGTCACTGATAGAACCTTTCAGTCTTGAGCAATGTCGTTGAGGATTCCTGATTCACCTAATATACTACATTTGTTTATTTTTGAAATGAGATGAGAGAAAATGAGAAAACAGAGCCCTTGGCAGCATCCATCCTGTTTACTCATCTGAATTTCATTTTAGAAACATCAAGATAATTTTTGTCCCTTGGGCCTTTCCCAAAATAATGTAAACATAACATAAATGTGTAATTATGTTTATGTCTGAGTGCACATTATATACTGATGTGTACATGTGTAAAAAGGATGTACAAATATAGCTAAACATTCATACCCTTCACAGGAAAGAAATAGCATAGACTTCGGAGTCAGAAAGATTTCCATTTTCCCTCCATTTTCCCAGATACATTATCCCAGGGCCAGTTAGTTATTATCTGTCAGGTGAGCATTTCTCCATATATCAGAGAAGTAGGCTCATGTTTGATACAGGATTGGCAAAAGAGCTCTAGAGCTTTTCTTTTGTACTTCAGATTTCAGGGGAGTGAGCAACATGTATTCGATTCCAAGAGGCTTTATGTGGCTGGGCCTGACTTCATCTTAGATGTCAGGGAATGCTTTCTAGAGGAAGGGGAAGGTGTGAAGTCTGGAAAATAGAGATGAGGAGGCCGGGGGGAATTAAACCAAACTGGACAAGGTAAAGGCAACAATATCTCCAACGGATTTCCAGAGAAAGGTAGGAGTGTGGTCGTTGAAAGACCAAGGAGCTGGGGCTGCCAGGTCATGTATATGAGGGTCTACATGGGGAAACTTGATCAGAGAAATAAGCATGAAAATGAAACTTGCCTTTTATAGTGTTAGTTCTTAGGTCCATAAAAATAAAATGTGCAACTAAGGTAATGTCAAAGATATGTGTCTTTTTTGTTTGTTTGTTTTAATAACATTTATTTATTTTCTTATTGATTTAAGTTTTATTGTTTTATGATGAGGAAAGATACATGATTTCAATTTATCTGAATCTGTTAACATTTAAAAACATATTTTAAGTAAATAGAATTAAATAACATTCTTCTTTCCCTTTTGTACCCCAACTCCTCCCAGAGACTCCCACTTCAATACCTACAATACCTTTCTTTGGTCATATTCTTTAAAATTTATAAAATATTATAACAATAAAAATGAGAATTATAAAAGTTGTTTGATATAAAACAATAATCAATTTAACAGTCATAAGTAGATGCTTGTCCACAGCAATACTGAAAATACTTTCGTTTTTCTCAATATGATTGTTCACTGGGAGTTAGAAATGTTATAAAAAGAATTTCAGTAAATTTTTCCCTTTTCTGTTTAGTGGGAGTTTTTATCTAGTAGCTTTATCTAGTAGTTTAGTCTGCTATGGCATAATACAGATAAGTGGCTTCACCTATGCTCTTAGTTTATTTTGCTTGCTGTTCTGGAGGCTGACCTTTCTTTTTTTAATACCTTTTTCTTATTAGATGTTTTCTTTATTTACATGTCATACAATTTCTTCATTCCCAGGTTCCCTTCCAATAAAATAAAATAAAATAAAATAAAATAAAATAAAAAACAAACCCCTGTTCCCTCCATACCTCCCCAAGCTCACCACCCAACACTCTCCTGCTTACTGTCCCTGGCATTCCCCTACACTGGGGCATAGAACCTTCACAGGTTCAAGGGCCTCTCCTCCTATTGATGACCGACTTGGCCATCTACTGCTATACATATGCTGCTGGAGCCATTAGTCCCACCATGTGTACTCTTTAGTTGGTGGTTTAGTCCCTGAGAGCTCTGACGGTACTAGGTAGTTCATATTGTTATTCGTCCTAAGGGGCTGCAAGCCCTACAGCTTCTTGGGTCCTTTCTCTAGCTCCTTCATTGGGGACCCTGTACTCAGTCCAATGGATGGCTGTGAACTTCTACTTCTAGTAGGGTATTGTCAGAGCTTCTCAGGAGACAGCTATATCAGGCTCCTGTCATCCAGCACTTGCTGGCATTGACAATAGTGTCTGGATTTGATGACTGAATATGGGAAGGATACCCAGGTGGAGTAATCTCTGCTGGCGAGGTTGTGGAGAAAGATGAACACTCCTTTATTGCTGGTGGGATTGCAAGCTGGTGCAACCACTCTGGAAATCAGTTAGGTGGTTCCTCTGGAAATTGGAGACAGTACTACCAGAGGACCCAGCTATACCACTCCTGGGAATATACCCAGAAGATGCTCCAACATGTAATAAGGACACATGCTCCACTATGTTCATAACAGCCTTATTTATAGTAGCCAGAAACTGGAAACAACCCAGATGTCCCTCAACAGAGGAATGGATACAGAAAATGTGGAACATCTACACAATGGAGTACTACTCAGCTATTAAAAACAATGAATTTGCAGGGTGGTAGTGGCACACACCTTTAATCCCAGCACTTGGGAGGCAGAGGCAGGTGGATTTCTGAGCTCGAGGCCAGC
>NW_022196896.1:58169990-58215216 GCF_008632895.1 Mastomys coucha | reverse complement strand
GCCTGGTCGACAGAGTGAGTTCCAGGACAGCCAGGGCTACACAGAGAAACCCTGTCTCGAAAAAAAAACAGAAAAACAAAACAAAACAAAACAAACAAACAAACAAACAAAAATGAATTCATGAAATTCTTGGGTAAATGGAAGGATCTGGAGAATATCATCCTGAGTGTGGTAACCCAGTTACAAAAGAACACACATGGTACACACTCTTTGATAAGTGGATATTAGCCCAGAAGATCGGAATATACAAAGTACAAACCACAAACCACAAGAAACTCAAGAAAAAGGAAGACCAAAGTGTGGATACTTTGTTCCTTCTTAAAAGGGGGAACAAAATACACATGGAAGTGTTGTAGAGACCAACTGTGGAGCAGAGACTGAAGGGAGGCTGACCTTTCTTGATGAAGCCTTTCTCACTGTCTTGCTGATGAGCAATTGTTGCTCCTGTGTGTTTTTTCTCTATGTATGTACCTCTCCCAGCTCGTCTCTTATAAAGATACTTAAAAGTAAAAGTATCTATTGGCTCAGGACCCAGGAGACCAAGTTCCCAGCACAAAGGAGAGTTATTGGCCTAGAGGAACAGAGGACAGGGATAAGAGTCAAAGACAGGAGATAGAGGATGAGGGAGAAAAGGAAGGGAACAAAGGGGAGGAGAGAAAAGGGGCAAGGGAGAGGAAGAAGGGGTACTTGTCCTGGAGTAGGATGAAGGACTGCCTCTGGATAGAGAGGAGACAGACATGGCCCATAGGAAAATAAATGGAAGTTTAAAAAAGTAAAATGGGGAAGCCTGTGTTAGGATGAGGAGTTTAATTTTAATTGGGCATGTTAATTAGGTGAGCCAAATGGGGCTTTTGTCTGCTGAACTTCAATACTTTTGATAGCTGGATCTTTCTTGGTAGTCAGCCTTTGGAGTAGGGATTGGCCAAACAAGGGAATGGACCTTGGGATTTCTGAATGTAATCTAATGGTTTTGAACTAGGCAGAGAAGATGAGGGAGAAGGACAATGTTTTCCATGGTCAGAACAGCTAGAGTGCGTTTGATAACGAGATGACGGATCATTTGGAACCCATCTAGAAGAACTTATTTAACTCTGATTGCTTTTTTTGTTCTAAAACCTATTTATTTTTTAAATATTTTCAGTTTATAATTATAAAACACAATTACATCATTTTCTTTTTTTCTTTCCATTTTCCAACTTCTCCCGTATACCTTTCCTCACTCTCTTTGTAACATATGGCCTCTTTTCCTTAATTTTTGCACACACATACACACACACACACACACACACACACACACTCTCATACACACACACACACACACACACACAAACACACACACACACACACACACACAGAGAGAGAGAGAGAGAGAGAGAGAGAGAGAGAGAGAGAGAGAGAGAAATACACACAGACACAAACCTAAATATATAAATGCATCTTCTCAGTATGTGTAATGTTTTCTGTGTGTTTAGGATTTAAAGACTATTCATGTTGTCTAGCATAACAATTGGCCAAATAGCTCTTAAAAGTCTTCTTCTGATAAAGGATAAAGGAGGTTTTGGGGGAAGAAAGAGAATCTTTAAGTAAATCCTTAATATTTATTTCAGATTGTGTTTACCAGTGTGTGATTTCCATCATTCTAGATATAAAAAAACAATTTAGATCCAATTTCATATCAGTGAATTGTTCAACTGTCATCTAGAAGCTTTTTTTCAAGAGATGAGAATTAACACCAAAACCTATAAATGGAAAATGTTCAGAAAGTGAGCATTGTTGGTGCATTGAGTACTACATGGGATGTCTTCTTCAAATCCCTTCCCTCAGTGTTCAAGGATCTATGTGAGAGAAGAAGCAGAAATATTTTAATACCTAACAGTGGTAGACCACTCTTCCAGACACAACAAGACTGATACACATATGAACTCACAGAAATTGTTAAAGCATGTGTAAAACCTACATAGGTTCTAACCAAGTATAATCCCAAAATCAAGAAGAAAGAGTGGACACAGATTTCCTCTCTTTCCCAAGATGCTACCTGCAATTGAAACCTGAGGGGAAAGGAAAGTTATTTTTCTACAATAATGTCTCTAGGTATTTAACCAGGTTTTTTTCTTAAATAATTTTACTTTGCATTATTCTGCTGCTTGATCCTTCCTTCTTGCATACATTTAAAAAATATTTCCAATGCAGAACATTTAACAAAATGAAGGGTTCATGGAAAGACTAAAAGAAACCCCCCAATCTTCCAGTGAAAGGAGAAAAATCAGAGGAGTTAGTAGAATATAGGTGAAATTAAAGTGAAGAATGTGTAAATGGGTAAGTGTGATTGGGAGAAGATACTTGGTTAAGCAAATCTACACACTCTTTAATAAGAGTGTGTAGCCTTATAGGAATATATTAGTTTGTAAGCTAAATTATGTGTGTGTTTGTGTGTGTATTTGAACAAAAATGCTCTTCATGTGTAGACAAAACTGCTTCCAAAAGATATAGGATATTAGATGAAAATTTCAGGGCCAGACATGTGATACATACTTCTGACTGATTAGTCACAGAAAAACCAGAGACGTATCCTCACAATATAGATACTGCTATAACACTTTGTTGACCACCATAAGTAGTGGGTAAGATCCTAACACTGAATACATTACTTACTTTGGATTTAGGACATAGAGAAATCAACTCAAAAGTGATCAAGAAGTTCTTTCCCTGATGGCTATCTTACATAATACCAGAAGGTGCTACATAGACTGGAAGGAAAGAGAAGACATGAATGGTCTTATTCAGCACTGGAGTCTGTGTGACCTGCTGATACAATAGTGGTGTAATTGCTATGGGATTAACTAACCACCTACTGACTGAATATGAAACACGCTCCACAGGAGGGATTTCATTGTTAGTATAGGAAACATAATCATACAAGCTCATGGCAAGGGAGATCACAGCCTATAGAATGGACCCCATCATTCTTATTCTGAATGTTAAATGACCATGGTGGGAAAACTGCATACTGCATTCAACTTTGGTCAAAAATATCCAAAGCCTCCTCCTCCTCCATTTCCTTTCTGGGTTGGGGTATTTTTTGGTTTTAGGGACAGGGCTTTTCTATACAGTCCTGATTGTCCTGAAACTCACTATGTAGATCAGGCTGGATTCAAACTCATGGAGATCTACCTGTGTCTGCATGCTGAGTTCTGAGACAAAAGAATGAGAGGAGAGGCCCTTGGTCTTGTGAAGGCTCTATGCCCCAATGTAGGGGAATTCCAGGACAGGGAAGCAGGAGTGGGTGGGTTAGTGAGCAGGGGGAGGAGGGATGGGAGGTGGAGGTTTTCAGAGGGGAAATGAGGAAAGGGGATACAATTGGAAATGTAAATAAAGAAAATATTTACTAAAAAAGAATAGAAAAATATGAGTTAGAGAGATAAATAAGTCTGTAAAGTATACATATACATACATACACACCCATATATGTGTGTGTGTATGTGTGTGTGTATATGTATGTGTGTGCATCTAGAAATATATTTTATAGGGACTAAACAGTTATTTAATGTTATTCTATCTTAATATGTGTAATTGGTGAGAATAGAAACAAACAAAAAATCTGTAGTCTATGAAATAAAATCATTTCAAACCCACCCCCCCAAAAAAAAGAAGAAGAAGAAGAAGGAATGTATCTACCACACATTGACAACTTCTTTATATCATTTTCTTTTATAAAATACCCACAATTTTTTCAGAAAAGCTTCTTTCTGCAGCAAGGAGTGACTATTACAGAGACATATAACTAACTGGTCAAAGTGCGAAGGCTAAAGAACTCTGAGAGGTTGGCTGTGAATGGGTCATCTTGAGCAATAGCATCCAAGGCTCAGGGAACTTTACTGAACAGGAGGCAGACAGAATGTAAGATGAAGTGGAAAGCTGTAAAACGGTAATTTTGGACATGACAGTATTGTTACATGCACCCCTTAATGGTAGCAGTGATTACTTGGAGAGAATCAAGTCGCTCAAAATTCCAGCTTGATAGTTTACAGGTTCTGAGGCCCTAACCCTGTTAGAGGAACTATTTTTTGTTAATGACTGATGAGGGAGGGTGACTTTATCTCCTTTAGTGTCATTGCCACTGGTTGGTGCTTGTACTTCAGTATATGGCCATCCAGCTGTACACATAAACAGGACCAATTAGACTGGCATTTGAATGTCTTGAATACAAGTAGGAGTGAGTAGATATGATGAAAACACATTGCACTAGCTAAAGTTTTCCAAGAATAAAGACTATTCTCCAAAGGAAAAATATATAATATTCAAGATTAAACATTTGAACTAATATATGATCTTTGTACATATTAATTGAAATAATCATGTAGTATTACAACAGATATATAACAAGATGAACTGTTAAAATCAAGATCATTAGTTCAGTTATTGAGTGTTTTGATTTGGAACCTTCAAGTTCTTCTTCTCTATTATATGGAATATATACGGGTTACTATAAACTACAGTCACCATTCCAACGTATGAAACAACCACTTACACTTAAATGTGTCCTTAATCTGCTTAAAAGAAACTGACTTCACCAGTCAAATCTAATAATAATGTGAAACAGTGTGCAAAAGTTTTCCACACTAATGTAAATCAAAAGCAAGCTAGGACATTTAATTCAAAAGAAAAACATATAAAAACTTATCACTTAATCACTCATGCACTCATATCTAACATACATTGTCATATCTAAAGGATCAGAGAGGTGCCAATACTAAAACACTGAGAAACTTCAACAGCACAATTTTATCAATGAATACATCAGCCATACAAAAATATCAAGAAAGAATTATTAAAGTTAAACTACACTATACATTTGTGCTTAGTAAGCATTTACAGAACATTTTGGTCAATATCTGCAGACATTTTATTTTCTGTATGCATTGTGTCAATTTGACCAAAATTTATATAATCTAATTGATTGAATCTTCCTGTTCAACACAAGATCATAAAACAGGCAATCTTTAATAATGGAACTAATCTAATTATATAGTTTATATATCATAAACACAAATGTTTGTATGTCCATAGGATAGACTGAGATAAGTTTGATGAAGTATATACTGCAAATGTGGATTCTATGTGTTGTGATGAAAGCAAAAGGATGATAGATCGATAACACAATTGGCTATAAATTATACCACATTATATAATATATCATAAATATTAATAGTATGAGTGGAAAACTACCAAAGTAAAGTCAAAACAGAATGATTTGAACAGAAGAATATGGTTCAAGGACCTATGGTCAGTATCACTCACTGGAATTTGTTAGTATCCATCACCTAGTCTCAGTAAAGCAATAAAATGCTCACATAGGTTCTAGGTGAAAAGTATTAACATTTTCCTAAAATGCTGACATTACATACTCATTGTCTGAATGAATTATTTCTCCAAAACTTGTCTGTCAAAATTCAAAACACAGATGTGAGGATGCTAAAAGGTGTTAGCTTTATGAAATTCATTAATTATGAGGGCTTTTTCTTATTTAAAAAATAAAGAATGGAGTTTTGTTTTTGTTGTTGTTGTAGTTCTTTTAATTGGGCCATTCTCCCACATGGTGATATAGAAAACAGGGTTAAATTCCAATATACATTACATCTTCTAGTTCTGTGATCTTGGGCTTCCTTTTCTGCTTAGAAAACTGTGGGAAATTTGGCCTTTTCATGCACTAATCAGTATAGTGCATTTCTGTTGAAATATCCTGAATGCGCTGAGATACATATAATACTTCATTGCTGTGTATTATATCATATTCTTTTATAAGAATTATTTTCTCCATTTTACAGTCAAGAAACTACCTTCAATATATGATCAATCCTGGCAACTTGTTCAAAGAAGCTAATTGGGTAGTAATAGGTTCTTGCATTTATTAGAATTTCTTATTTCTTGATCTCCAAAGCTTTGATGCTTTAGCAATCTTTGAAATTTGAAATATTGATGAAGAAAATCATAATGGAATTTGACTATAGATGATGGATTTCTGCCATGTGTACTTACTCCCAAGCATACTACTTATGGAATGTTATAGAGTATCTATGCCAGTACCAAACCAAACCAAACCAAACCAAACCAAACCAAATCAAACCAATCCAAGCCAAATCAAACCAATCCAAACCAAACCAAACCAAACCAAACCAATACAAACCAACCAAACAAACAAAAAACAAAATAAAAAGACAATATACTTAGAGTTATTGAAAAAAATCTTCTCTCAAGCACACACACATCACATATGTATCCAAATATATTCATAAGGCAGCAAAGTTTCATGAAAATGGATTTTTATACACCTCTTGGCATTAGCCAGAAGCTGTCTGGTAACACTTACTTCTCTAAATGTAGCTTGGCATTAAGCCCATCATCACTGCAATTCCAGGATATACGGAGTACCAGTTTTACCAAATTCAGACTCAGAAACCACACAGAGTGCTCACTTCAATAAGCCAAGGTTAGACAATAAAACTGAAGGGAAATTTATGGCCGATCTACTAAATTTTAGCTTCTTGTTTTATTAGTTGCATACAGCTGCACTCATAAACCTTGGTTCATTCTTTAAGTGGAAATTGACTGTTAGACAAAAACTTCTCCAGTTGTAACAGAAGATAACACCATTTAAAGATGCTAAATGGAAGTCTGGAAGCACCGTGACATACTAATGAGGGATGGAATGGTTCTGCTTTTTCATATAGGATGTGAAGCCATACTCATTGTTACACAAATGCAAATCATTCTCTCAAGAGCTTATTTTGAATATGTTCTTTTAAAGAGTAGTTAAAACCATTCCAAATATTTATATTAGGTTTGATATTAGCGGATGTGTATATACATTTATATATATATATATATATATACATATATATGTACATATATATGTATATATATATATATATACACTTAAAGAAAGATAACTCAGAGAATTTCACCGTATATTGTCTGTGAAATACTATTTGTAATATAATCCATTTGACTGTGAAAGTCTCAAGGGAGAGTAAATGAATAAATAATGTGTGTCCTAGTTAGCTTCTCGGTTGCTTTGATAAACAGCATGACCAAAAGCTACATGAGAAATAAAGGTTAATTTGGCTCAGAGGTTGCAGTCTATCACCAAGGGAAGCCCAGGCAAGGACTCAAGGCAGGAGCTTGAAGGAGAAATCACAGAAGGGTGCTGCTTACTAACTTGTTCTCCATGGCCTGCACAGTTTGGCTTCTTATACAACTCAGGTTCTTCTTCTCAGGGATGACACTAACCACAGTGTACTGCCTGATCCCACTTCCAACCAGTAATCATGAAAATGACCCCACAGACATACTTACTTGCTAATTTTATGGAAGTAATACTTTGGAATTATTTTCTCAGGTGTTTCTAATTTGGATCTAATTTGGAACAGTTCCCAAAGACTAACCAGCACAATGAGTTAATGAAAATGTTTTATTATTGCCACATATTTGAAATAATGTAATATTGTATAGTCATCATTGGTAGGACATATAATCATACAACACACATGAGTAAAATAAAGGAATTTTATGAAATTAAACTATGCCTTAGTTTCCAAAATAAGTAAATCCAGTTACTTGGGAAGGGATCAAAGAAGCTTGAGAATAAAATGAGAGACAAGTCTGTCAGTAATTATTTTTAGAAAGGGTGGACAAATGTTTATATGTGGTTTTTCCATGCTAACATTTATAGGACTGGTGTTTAATATATCTTGGTATATAATATATTATGCATGTCTGATTGACCTGCACATCAATGTTGGTAGTAATTAGAATGTTGTCCAAGTACTCTTGGTGAAGAACTATTTGGAAGACAAAAAAAAAAAAAAAAAGGATAAAATATGTTAATTGGTTTGGGGTGAGCTCAATTTTTATGTAGCTTGAGGTTTAACAACTCCAGACTTCTAAGATTTTACTAGGACTGAATTATCAAGTTAAGGAAGATATAAGGTAGAACATATCCAGGAAGCATTTGTGAGTTAAAACAGCATTCTTTTGTTTCTACATAGCAGAGTCAATGGCACTTGATCATTTTAGACTTCTAAAGGATAATGGTGGACAAACTTTTCAAAGGTTAGTGACTATGGTTATTTATTTACAGTAATAAAGTCACTCTGATACATGTATAATAGTTTGTTTTCTTGTCTATATATTCCTAAAATTTAAGGTAAGATTTCTAAGAATTTTCAGTGCTATCTAGTTTTTTAGCACAGCATGTATAATCTTTATGTTGAGTGACATTAAATACTCAGAATTTCCAGTTAGATAGTAATTTTTACTTTCATATTAGAATTAAATATAAAATATACTCTAAATCAGCTTTTTATAAACATGGTTTGTACTAAGTCTTCATAAAAATAATATTACTTTTACAAATTACAAAGTATAGTTTTTTAATTTATTCATTTTACATCCTGCTCACTACCCCTCTCCCAGTCACCAGCTCCCACAATCTCTTCCCCATATCCCTTCTGTTCTCACTTGAGTGGGTGGGGGCACCCTGTATGTCTCCCAACCTTGGCAAATCAAGTATTCAAGGCTAGGCCCATCCTCTCCTACTGAGGCCAGACATGGCAGTCCAGCTAGAAGAACATATTCCACGTCCAGGCAACAGCTTTTGGGATAGTCCCCACTCCAGTTGTTCAAGACTCCCATGAAGACCAAGCTAGACCCATCCCATGGGCAAGCACCAATCCCTGATACCATTAATGATACTCTATTTTATTTGCAGACAGGAGTCTAGCATGGCTGTCCTCTGAGAGGCTCCAGACAGATGCAGATGCCCACAGTGAAACAGTAGGTGGAGCTTAGGAACTCTTATGAAAGAATAAGAGGAAGGATTGCAGGGGAGGGAGGAGAGTGTGGAGGGGATAGGAACTCACAGAAAGACCAGCAGAGTCAAGTAACCTGGACTCTAGAGGCTCTCAGAGACTGAATCACCAATCAAAGAACATTCAAAGTATACCTAACAGAGATATACTAGAAAAAAGTACTAACTCTAATACACCTGGAAATACTTTTGCAAGGCATCTTAGAATATACTTATATTTTTATAATAACTTATTATCAAAAATATTATCAATGTAAGAATTTAGTTTTCTCTTTAGAGAGAAGCCAGGGCAAACTCCACCTTTGAAGGACTATGAAGAAGTTGTCAATTACAGAGTTAGTCCCTGAATACACATTGCCATCCCAGTCAGAGCTGGGTTTTATTTTCTCAAGGAAACTACCACAGTTACTTATTCTGTTTTTCCTAATTTCCCAGTCCTTTTTCTTGAAATAGATGCCCAGTGAAATTAGATGAAGCTGTCTCTAAATGATGTTAAGGCATATCTCAGGTGCCAAGAACCATAACTGACAAACAATTTTCCACTGAAGATACCTGCCCAGCAACCCCATAAAAGATTATTTCATGTCTCCAGCATAGAAGATAAGTTTTGTTAGATATAAGTACTGGTGCAGTGGCTCTCATTATGTCATGCAGAGATATTCCATTTGCTATGTGCTTGTAACCTCTTCTCTTCTGCATGCTGATTACTTGACCTGTCCAAATACCCCACAGACAAAATTACATTTTAGAGAAAAGTAGTTGAATACAGCCTCTATGCTCACTCTAAATTTCTTCCTTCCTACCAAAGTGTAGCACAGCTTCTGCATTGAACATCAAAGATGGACCACCAAATCCCTTTCTAGAAAAATTTCCTGGCATCAAGTCAATATCTTTGAATGCCAGTGGTCCATGCTACTTCTCCTTGGCCATGTTACTCATCAACTTCAGCATACCTCAAAAGATATACTTTCTTGAAATTCTCCATCTCTCCTGCATATACATTTTTTGCTAATTTTAGTTCCTACCTCATATCAAGCATCTCTTTTTTTTTCTGTTTCTCTTTATTTATTGATTCTTTGATAGTAGACATTTCTCCTTGTACTTTTGTTCCCACAAAGAGCAATATTATTGGGGTTTCCATAGCATCACCAGCATCAATCTTCCAGTAACAGACACTGATGTTGCTTTAGCTAAATCTATAAATGATGTATGGTTCAAGAGCAGCAAAATAGAAAACCTTATCCGGCTTCTGATTTTAAAAGGAATGTTATGAGCTTCTCTTATTTAGTAAGATATAGCTGTGAGAGGTTGTATATTGGTTTTATTATACACCCCTTGGGTTCCTAAATTCTCCATGTTTGTTTATCATGAAGAGAGAATAGATTCTCTCTAAGGGACTTTCTTTTTTTTTTCTTCTGGTTTTCTGAGACAGGGTTTCTCTGTGTAGCCCTGGCTGTCCTGGAATTCACTCTGTAGACCAGGCTGGCCTTGAACTCAGAAATCCTCTGGCTCCCAAGTGCTGGGATTAAAGGTGTGCACCACCATCAACAGGCTTCTAAGGGATGTTCAAATGCTCACATGCATGTTGGGGAAGGAGAAAAATACTTATTCACTAGTGGTGGGAGTGCAAGTTGGTATAGGCATGACAAAAATAGGGGTGGAAATTTCTAAAATACAAACTCTGAAAATAGATGTACCCTGCAACTCACATGTACTCTTCAGACATATACTAAAAGTACCCTGTATTGTATTTTAGTGATACATCTTCTTCCATGTTCACTGCTGCTCCATACATAATAGTTAGCAAATACAACAGCCTTGATGTTTATCAACTAATGAATAAATAATAAAGATATGACACATTTATACAGTGAGCATATTATTCAGCTATTAAGAAAAATGAAATTATAAAAGACAAACTTAAATGAATAGGACAACAAACAATGATTCTAAATAATGTGACCCAGGAAAAGAAGGACAAAAGGTGTGTGTTGTCTATCATGTGTGGCACTCCTTCATGAGTGTTTAGACATTTTTCAGTTGGAATGCCCAGAGGTGTCAGAAAATTGGTAATGGCCTTGGAGATGAGATAGAACACAATTGTAGGAATGGAGAAAGGGAAGCAATGGGTCAGGAAACGTAAACTGCGGTAAATAATGGGAGGCAAAGTTAGAAGATCATATATAATGAGCAATAGCATATGCTGAAGACATTTTGAAAATAATTATATGAAAACTTACTACTGTAGAAAATTTCCTGAAAATATATACATAGACATATGTGAAATGAATTTAGATGGATTTCCCTATAACAAAGTGATCACCCCATCACTAGCCACCATGCGCTTAGAAACTAAAACCCAGTGCCAGGAATGGAATGTCTCTTTTGAATTTGTAGGCCTATGAAACATGGCTTTCTCTTAAACATCGCAGACTCTTGTCAGTGCTCTCAGTTACAATTCAGAATATGACAGTAAGACCCTATTGACGAAGTTGCCATATATTTGGTCAGAAAATCTGACCACATCAAGTTCATACTGCTTTGGCAGCTTCACTCCTACTGGCTAGCTTTACTAGGGCTGGAAAGTACTATGTTCAGCTCCAGAGGAGAAAAGTTAACATCAGTCATAGACTTTGAACCCTGCAAGGTATCATAAAAATTGGCCTGGCAAGATATTCCTACTCATGGGTTAGTGGCATGGATGTTATAGGAGTAATCAGCTACTTTCTGCTTGGTTTTAAGGCATGGGTCACAAGATGAAATACCTATGCATCATGAATATTAAGACCAACAACCTGTGGCCAGACAGGTCATAACCACTAGAGGAGAATTTACTTTTGTTATTTTGCTAAATGAACATAATATCAAACCACTCACAATGACTTAATATATCTGTGGATTAGTGCACCTCTCTGGTCTTAGCAGAGAAACATTTTATACAGTAGAGCAACACAAAGACTTACTACCATTCATCATGAATAGAAAAAGAAGAGTGAAGAACGCACAGCCATAAGTAAGACATTTATCACTCTCTGCCTGCCCCTTCCCAAGGGTCAAGGCTCATGGTGGAAGACAGGGCAGAAATCATGCCAGAGTCAAGCTGTATATGACTAAAGAGAAATTGTATTTTATTGACAGAGTAGAACAAACACACAGAAGTTGTGACCTTCATAAACTCAAGCCAGGAAAAAATCCTGGCATGGAGAATGGAGGAGCTATGGGCAACTGATAGTTGCTGGAAGAGGTCAGATCAGTTCTCTTTAAGAGGTCGGTGCTTTGTCCATAGTTTAAAGTGCTATACACTGTTTTCCCACAAATCCAAGGGGCATAGGCAGCACAAATTACACTTTATGGGCTTTCAAAAATACTGAGAACACAAATTGGGGTTGGAGGTAGAGTTAGCAAAGACCAGTATGAAGTTGGGGGAGGGAGGTAAAAATGATAATATACTTTCCGGAATTACAAAAGTATTAATAATAAAATTCTATAAATAGTCTATAATTGTAATAGTATAAATATATGATATCTTCATGCATCATTGAAAAGTTTACTGCTTTTTAAATGTTTACTTAATTTTCAGAAGTTTCAGGTTGGACATTTGAAGTTCACATAGGATAAGAAAGTCATCACTCACCATGTAAGGAAATTAATGATACATTTAAAATCAGTACCCAAAGTGCTAGTACACATTTGGCATTTATAAATACAATATTAAATGTACAGATGTGTTTTGAGATTTAAATAGCAATTGCCAATCGAATAAAGTTATACTCAAAAGGGGCATCTTTATTTTCCCATTTAGTTTCCAAGACACATTAATGATTCCATTTCACTTAAAAGTCTAAGGGAAGGCCAGACAGATGACTTGGCAGTTAAGAACAAGGCTCCCCTTGCAGACAACCTGAGATCAATTCCCAGCATTGACTTTGTGAAGTTCTCACCTGCCTATTATTTCACCCCCTGGTCATCTGAATCTTGTGTTCACTGTGTGCATTTGCACTCATGTTTACAGCCTTGAAAGTGGTCACACACTTATGCACGATTCAAAATAATGTAAATTTCAAAATTCCAATCTGAAGTTGCAATAAATATACAAAATATGAGGAACCAAAAGAAATATAATAGCCTGCATTGAAATAGCAGAATCACATCTGAAAAAAAAGAGCTTTCTGAATCTGTGACTGTAAATAGATTGCAGTATCTTTTATGTCTGGTAGTAACCCTTGTTACTGATTTTATCACATTGATGCAAGCTGCACAACGAGTTTGTAAGTGACATTACAGGAAAATTTATTGAAAGGGCAGACAAAGACCTTATGCATCCTCTTACAGAGAGCTAAGATCACAAGGTCACAGTGCTTCTCCTTTCCTTTTCAACTGAGCCTTATATGATTATTCTGAATAACCAGAGGCTCATAAAAAAGCATCTCTGCAATTTCTTTGTCACAGTATAAAGTGCTCATTTATATTTTTATTACGTATGTATACTTACGTCTGAGCTTATGTGAGAAGTTACCTAAGGCATACAGAATGGTGACATATCTCCTGAAGCCTGAGTTACTGACAGTTGTCAGCCACTATGTGTAGGTCCTGGGATCTGAATTCTGTCTTTCTACAGGAGCACTTGACCACTCTTAACCTCAAAGCTATCTCTCCAGCCTCATATCTTACCATTTTTATTAAGAATATATATCATTAATGTTTTACTTTTTCTCTTACCTGATACAGAACTACATGCACTTGACAAAAACAGTTACTTACCATTCACTATTGTGTCACATTGCTCTCTGATGGTTCGTGTATGAGTCTGAAGACAGTTTTGAAAATAATACTGTGTCCAGGCATGTTACAGTAACATGTTTCATTTCCCTGGGACAGCTCAGAAGTTTCATTACAGCAAACAGTGGTTTTCTTTTTCCAGCTATTTTTAGAGTATTTACTCATTAATAAGAATTACTAATGATTTTTCAGCTTTCCTCAAATCACAAGGCATAACGCTAGACACTTTTAATTGTACTGTTGTAGCTCATAAAAATATGCCCTACAGTAAGCTGCAGGCGAATGGTAAGCTGTTGACAGTTCTTTGGAAAACCTTCATTTGATTATGGAAGTGCTTTTCTTCTAAATATGAAAATTAGGCAAAGTTTCTAAGCTTCTTGGAAATATCACAGAGAGTTTTCTTTCCTTTTCAACTTCTTACCAAAAAAAAAAAACCCTAAGCTTAAAGTATAAAAGGCTACTTCCAGCAAAGCTTCTCATGTGGCAATCTTCCATTGGAAAGGGTCCTAAAAACTGGAATTGGAGGCAGATTTCTTGGCCACCTTTGCACAGGAGTTTCTTCAGTGTAGTGGCAGAAATCAATGGTTTCCTTAAATAAAACACTCCAGGGACAGAGGAAATCAGAGTCTGGCTCAGTTCCTAGAATTTGTGCTTTTTTCCTGTGTGATCGTTCCCCTCAGCAAGTACTTTCAAAGTCAAATCTACTTTTCTACATTCATAATAGAAAGAGTGTAAGAAACTACACTGGAGCATAAAATTCCAGTGCTTAAAGTAATTCTCATCATGATGTTATCAAGTCTGTAGTCTCTGGACTCCGATCTATAGGACCTGAAATCATAGCACATTAGCAAGAGGAACAATAAACTATTTAACTTCTGAACTGCTTAAAATCAGTTCTCATTGTAGTGTACACAGATGAGTATCAGCAAGAGGTCTCTGTAAGCTAGTATGTCCTTCAAATCAGTTCTCATTGTAGTGTACACAGATGAGCATCAGCAAGAGGTCTCTGTAAGCTAGTATGTCCTTCCTCTGTTCTTCTCCAGAATTATTTTCATCTAGCATATCTTGATTAGTTCATTTATCTACACATCCACCATTCATTTATTCAGTCATTTAATCAGCAAAGATTTGTATATACTAAATTGTTTGTCATTTAACACAGATGAACTTGAACTCAGTTTATTTCAGGAATTTCATTATTGACCTTCCTTGTCACATTTGTAGTAGAGCACATTGCATAGATGTCTAAATCTTCCCTAACAGAATGCAAAGACTCCTACTTAAAAGATTAAGGTAGAAGGGGTTTAAAAAGACTTAAATTACTACTTGTTGTAATAGGACATTAGCGAATATTATAAAGTGATTGCTAACTGGTTGTATCTGCATTAGCTGTTTTATTCCTCTACCCACTAAAGGCTCAGAATATGATACAGATAAATTGAGCGGCATTTGAAAATTACAGTAGCCAGTAACAGAATTCTGTCCAGTCCAATGGTTCAGGTTTTGCAAGGCCACACTTCAACTGCCTTGCCTCTGCGGTCTTATTCTCTTGTCTCCTTAGCCACAGTAGGATTGGCTATTAGAAGTACCCAATGCTATGAACAGCTGAATACATGTGTTGGCAATTGTAGAAGGGTGAATCGAGGAGATTACTGCAAAACTTATCGAATGCTATCTACAAGTAATGACCATGTAACAAACAATGTAGTATAGAAGACAGTGATCTTTAGTAGTGAGCACAATTTTTATCTGGATTTTACTGGCAAGGGAGTTAAAGGTCCAAATTGATCAGGAACAAGAATACTTTCTAACAGTCAATAGCAGTGTTGGTATTTGTTTCTTGTTTTCAGAAATGTGTATAATTGGCATATTATACTTCTCTAATAATCAGAATAGTTAATATGTAAATGCTTTATCAAAAAAGCTATTAAGATATAAGCTGTTTTGTTGGAATAAATTACACCAGGTTGTGGTATTTCTAGATAATTAAAACCAGTGAATTTCAGTAAAAAAATATTCTTCAGTAATTTAGTTCCATCATAATTAATAAAATATGCAATATTTTAATTCCATAAAATTAGTTTTTTTCCTATAATGAGTTTGCTATTTAAATCAAAACATACATATTGGAGCCATGATTCTTAAGATGTTGCTCACCTAATTCTATCTTTTACAGTTGTTACTTAGGCATGATGCAAGGTTACTGTATTACTTAGCTTTCTTGTTGCTGCAACAAAACACCATGGCCAAAATCCAAATTAAGGAGGAAAGGGTTTATTTGGCTTACATGTCCATATTGCTGTTTATCATTAGAGAAAGTCAGGGCAGGAACTCAAACAGGTCAGAAACCTAGAGGCAGAAGCTGATGCAGAGGCCATTATGGTTAGCTGCTTACAGCTTGCTTTCTTCTAGAATACAGGACCACCATCAATCACTAATTAAGAAAATGTCTTATAGTCAAATCTTACAGAGGAATTGTCTCAATCCAGGATCTCTTCTTTCAGATAACCCTAGGATTTGTATCAAGTGGACATAAGACTAGTCATCACAGTAACATTTTCCCTAATAACTCAGTGCCTTCAATCCAGAACTTCACCAGAAGATCCACTCTAATGTGTTGCATTGTGTGAGTCACAGAAGCCACTTCACACAAAACTCTCTATTTAGTGGTAGAAAGTAGAAGCCAGGGATTTGGGTAGACATTGTCCAATATTGAGGAGATGGAAAAGCAGGACTTTCCAAATCAAAGGGAAAAATGGTATGCACACTGAAAGGTGAGCTGTGTGCTGTTGGAAATGTGTTATCTTCATTGCCTTGGGACTATATTACTACATTTCTATTTTATTAGGTGGACATATGGTATATTTTGAAAACACTGGCAAGGATTTGAATATGTTAAGGGCATAACATTTTCACAGTATTGAAACTATCTTTACTCTGTTATCAAATAATAAGAGCAGTGGTTGGGGAATCATACTGTTATTCTGCTAAGGAGCTTGAAACCCTCCGGCTTTATATTATTAGGTAAATTGGAGGAGTTGAAAGTTTCAGGGAGGGACCCTTGTCTTATTGTAATGAAACCTTTATTTGCTGAGAGCAAAATACTATTATATTTAATTTCTCTATTGCTTTTGGGTTTTTAAGTATTTAAGTCATAGAAGCAAAATATTTACATAATGGTTACCATCACATTGGTGCAAGGAAATCATTAATTGATTTGTTAATTGTTCTTACAGTGATAAAGCAAGAGGTTAATTACTATGAACATAATATCTATATTCACCTCATGTTACTGCTAGATTAATGATCCTGTCACCTCACACATACATCTGAGAATACCAATTATCCTCATTTGTAGTATATATTTTTCCTTCAGAAAAGTTATGTGCATAGTAATAATTAGCTTAGTTACATTGCATATCACTTAATAATTGTCTTTGAATTGTAGTATATGGCTTAAAAATACAGGGAGTTTTATTTCTACTCCTAAATATATTTTGTTTTGACAGTGTCAAATATTGGTTTTGAATGTTTTGCATTCATGCACTCAATTATTTCATAAACATTTATTCATTGCTTTGTGCTTGCTGATATAGGGAAGTAGGTAGGATCCCAGTCAAGCAGATTTCCCTGGAACATAATCTGGGAATCTATTCTCAGGGATATGGTACTTCAAAAAACGTTCAGAGACATAACTTGATATAATATACTTTAAATTAATTCACTGGCCAATATAGCCAGACAAGAGAACAATGTTATATTAGTGGTTAAAAATGTAGAAGACCTGTTTTACACTGTTTCAGAGAGAAGAAATGGGCAGATGCAAGACTAAATTTGAGGAAAAACTTTTGAAAGATCTTAGAGTTAAATGATAAAATGATAAGTCCAAAATGATTCATGATATCTGCTTTTGTTAATGGAGAAAAGTGTGGAAAACTACTATGGCTGTCAGGGGCACGAAGATGAGAACAAATCTAAGAGGTAGAGAAATGTGGATTTTATTTAGTATGTGTGGTATTTAAATTGTTTGTGGGACATGTGAAAGAAAATCAGAACGGGTCTTACAGGAAATGAAAGTTGTCATTCATAAAGTTAAGGAAGAACTCACACTTTTCAAAATGTATAAAACATTCAATTCCCAAGAAAGAAGAGAAAGAGGAAGGGGAGCAGGAAGAGAAAAAAAAAAGTCCCATAATGCGGAAAATGTTGATTACAATGAAAAATATCTACTGGTTTGCCTTTCTCAATATGGACTTATATTATGGCCCTTGCTTTATTAGGATGAAATATTTGTCTGAGTTTTCCAGAAGAAATACCTTAATAGTTCTAAGGATGAAGCTGTTTACTCACAGGTAGCATGAACCAGAGTTCATTGACAGAACATGTAAACCATTGCATTGAGCTGAAGAGTCATAAAATTTAAATGCCATGTATAAAACATGTTCAAGGTATTTGGCTCCCACAAGGAATCACATAAGAGTAAAGGATTATGTACTAAGGATGTGTTTCCATTGGTAAATTTTACAGTTTGCTTTTACATTTTGAGGTCCTACAGTAAGAGAGAGAGATGGCCCCATGTCTGGATTTAGATAGAGATATACTGTAGTAGAGACGTTGCTTGGAACTGTGACGAGTAATATCTTAAGGGTTCACGTGTCAGTGTTTGCCTTAGACAGACATAAGTTGAGCATGCATAGAAGAAAGAGTTTAAGAACAATATCTTATATTTTTGGTTGTGAGCCTAGCCTTTAACGGCTGAGCCATCTCTCCAGCCCCTAGAACAATATCTTTAAGACTGAGAAATAAGTAGAGATTAGAGTCCCTCCACCCTAAATGTTTCCTAATTTCCCTACTGACAATTTTTCATTACAGACTCCCCCATAGTTCTGAAATGGAAGTCTCTTCCAGCTCTGCTTAACTCTGTTTTCCTAGGATTAGTAACTGTTTCAGACAATTTGAGAACCTCTATCCTTAATTTATTATAATTTGTACAATTATGTATGACAACCATTTAAACAATACATTCACACTGTTTCAGTCAGTATTGTTGAAACCTTGTGAAAGCTTAAGCTTTCTCTAACAAAGAACTAGATTCTTTTTTTTTTTTTTTGCTTGAAAATTGAGCAAATTCATTAGCACTGTGTTTCTTCACAGAAGCATGATAATTAGTCATTAATGACTTGTTCTCTTAAAAAACAAATACATCTGACAGGGTGACCTAGGAATTTACATTTCAATGCTTGCTGATTTTTTTTTTTTTTTTTTTTTTTTTTTTTTTTTTTTTTTTTTCTACTGAGTCTGTGGATGCAGCCTTAATATATTCATTTCCAGTGACATGCAGTGATCAATGAGGCTTTGAGGATTAAAGCAACCTGCAAGGTCACAAAAATCTACTGGACAGCCAACAATGATGGAGAGTCTCGACCCGGGGAGAGACTCCAGCATACAGTCCCAGTCATGCACACGCTCAGCATTCTATGAGTTTACGTGAGTGATCTGAGATCTGTTGAAAAAGTTCTGCAGTTCTGCATGGGAGTGTCTTGAACTATATTGGACAGTCGTGTTTGCCTAACTGTAAACTTTCTACTTCCAATAACCTTCTTTCTAAAAGAGGCTACAGTACAGAATATATTTGACACTTTTTGGAGAATGGTTGATGTAAAACAGAAAAACATTACAATTCTACACTAATAATATGTGGGGGATGGGTTTAAATAAATAATGTTTCCCATAGGCTCAGGTATTGGGCCATTTGGTTCCCAGTCCACAGCACTGTTTGGGAAGGCTTAAGATTGCAACTTTGTTGGAGGAAGTCTATCAGAGGAGTGGGCCTTAATATGACAAATCAGCAACCTACAGATTAGGAAAATTCTTTACTAACCCCACATTGGATAGAGGGCTAATATCCAAAATATGTAAAGAACGCAAGAAGTTAATCACCAAAAACCCAAACAACCCAATATAAAAATGAGGTATAGAACTAAACCGAGAAATTACAATTTCAGAATCTTGAATGGCTGAGAAGGACCTAAAGAAATGTTCAAAGTCCTTAGTGATCAGGGAATTGCAAATCAGAAGAACCCAGAGGTTCCACCTTACACCAATCAGAATGACTAAG
This sequence comes from Mastomys coucha, assembly GCF_008632895.1. Lineage (NCBI taxonomy): Eukaryota > Metazoa > Chordata > Mammalia > Rodentia > Muridae > Mastomys > Mastomys coucha. The sequence continues at coordinate 58,195,453 of NW_022196896.1, read as the reverse complement.
ATCAAAAAGTCAGGTGACAACACATGTTGGAGAGGATGTGGAGAAAGAGGAACACTCCTTCATTGTTGGTGGGATTGTAAACTGATACAACCAGTCTGGAAATCGATCTGTAGATTCCTCAGAAAATTGGAAATAGATCTTCCTGAAGACTCAGGTATACCACTCTTGGGAATATACCCAAAAGATCCTCTACCATGCCACAGGGGCAAATGTTCCACTATGTCATAGCTGCCTTATTTGTGCTAGCCAGAAGCTGGAAACAACCCAGATGTCCCCCAACAGAAGAATGGATACAGAAACTGTGGTTCATTTACACAATGGAAATTACTCAGCTATTAAGAACAAAAACATCCTGAGTTTTGCAGGGAAATGGATGGAACTAGAAAATATCATTCTGGGTGAGATAACTCAGACATGGAATGTACCCACTAATAAGTGGATATTAGTCCCCACCCTCAAATATACAGAATTCCAAGATACAGACCATAGAACTCAAAAAGATCAATAAGCTGAAGGGCCCAAGTGAAGATACCTCAGTCCCAATTGTAAGAGAGAATAATACATTCACAAGTGGGGAGGGAGGGGCACATGGGAGGAAAAGTGGACTGGGATGGTGGGGAGATGGAGGGGAACCTGACCTAGTATTGGTTGAATGAAAAGTACTGAAGGCCTGAGGGCCAACAGGAAGACTGGAAACGGGCAACCTCAGGAAATAGAAGGTTGAGGGGGACCCTCCAGAATATGCCAGAAACCTGAGACATAAGAGAATCTTAGGAATCAAAGGGAGGGAACTTAGATGAAATGCCTGACAATAGGTAGAGAGAACATATAGAGCCCACCTTCAGTAGGAAGACAGGGCATCGAGTGAGGAATGGGCTTGCCTTCCAACAGACACATCTCTGACCTGTAATTGTTCCTGTCTGAAAGAATTACAAGGATGGAAATGGAAGGGAGCCTGAGGAAAAGAAGGTCCAGCAACAGGGCCAAAGTGAGATCCAGCTCAAGGGGATATCTCAAGGCATGACACTATTATTGAGGATATGGAGTACTCACAAAAAGAGACCTATCATGACTGTTCTCTGAAAGACCCAACAAGCAGCTGAAAGAGTCAGATACAGATATTTGCACCCAACTAATGGACAGAAGAAGCTGACCCCTGTTGTTGAATTAGGAAAGGCTGATAAAAGCTGATAAGAAGGTTGATCCTGTAAAAGGACCAGCAGTCTCAATTAATCTAGACCCTAAGATCTCTCAAATTCTGGACCACCAAACTGACAGCATATACCAGCTGATCTGAGGCCCTCAACACACTTACAGTAGAGGACTTCTGGGTCTGCATTCATTCAGAGATGATGCACCTAACCCTCAAAAGACTGGAGGCCCCAGGGTGTTTAGAGGTCAGGTGGGGTGGGGGTTGGAGGCATCCACATGGAGACAGGGCAGGTGGGGAAGAAGTGTGGGATGTGGAGCAGTCAGAAGGTTGATAGGGAGTGGGAATGGAATATAGAGTGTAAAAAATAAATTAGTTTAAAAAACATGGAACATGAAATTATAATCTAGCTTCAGCTGGTCTCCATTGTATTAATATCAGCTGTTGGCAATAGAAAATGAAGAAAATGAGGCAAGCTAGAAAGACAGCTATAAGTCAAGCAGTCAAGTATGCAATGTAAATATTCAAGTAATTATAAATTTAGTATCGTCATTTTATATAAGTTCCTTTCAAGTTAGATGATAGCACAAAGTAGCATCTTGGGCAAATTTCAAAATATGCGTAAACAGTGATAGCCTGAGGCATCTATACTTGTTACAAATTACCCTTTTCGTCGATGTGGTGTTAACCTTTTTTAAAATATTTGCAGTGGGGTCACTAGCTCTGCTATAAGTCCCACAGCTGTTTGAGAAGGATCCACTCCCAGGCCCTCTAGCATGCCCAGGATTTTAGGATTAGGGGTGAAGATAACAAAACATCTGTTTCAACACCACAGAGAGAAACTGGGACCAGCAGGATACAGGGATGCAGGAACCCTGCCTGACCAGTGGATCAAGTTCCTTCCAGTCTGCGCAGGTCTATCTTGGGCACAAACTCCCCAGCCAGTCCCACCGTTCCCAGAGGAGGCTCCACTCCCAGGCATTCTAGCATGACCAGGATCTTGGTCAAATCAGAATCTCAGGGTCTCACAGGCAGCTTGACTCCCGGAAACTCCGACACACCCAGAATCTCAGAATCACAGGATCCTGGAATCACAGGATCACAGAGAGAGTTGGAATCTGAGGAGTTCTGATTCAACCAGGATTACAGGAAGGACAGGCTCCAGTCGGATATAGTGAGGGCAGGGAGCACTAGAGATAACCAGATAGCAGGAGGCAATCAGAAGAACAGAAGCAACAGAAACCAAGGTTACTTGGCATCATCAGAACCCAATTCTCTCACTATAGCAAGTCCTGGACACACCATCACACCAGAAAAGCAAGATTCAAAGTCACTTCTAATGACAAAGATGGAGGACTTTAAGAAGGACATATATAACTCCCTTAAAGAAATACAAGAGGAACACAGGTAAACAGCTAGAAGCCTTTAAAGAGGAAACACAAAATCCCTTAAAGAATTACAGGAAAACACAATCAAACAGGCAAAGGAAATGAACAAAACCATCCAAGATCTAAAAATATAAATAGAAAAAATAAAGAAACCACAAAGAGAGACAACCTTGGAACTAAAAACCCTTAGAAAGAGATCAGGAACCATAGATGCAAGCATCCAACAGAATACAAGAGATAGAAGAGAGCATCTCAGGGGCAGAGGGTACCTTAGAAAACATGGAAACAACAGTCAAGACAATGCAAAATATAAAAAGCTCCTAACCCAAAACATCCAGGAAGTCCAGGACACAATGAGAATACCAATCCTAAGGATAATAGGTGTAGAAGAGAGTGACGATCTTAAACTTAAAGGGACAGTAAATATCTTCAACAAAATTATAGAAGAAAACTTTCCTAACCTAAAGAAAGAGATGGCCATGAACATACAAGAAGCCTACAGAATTCCAAATAGACTGGACCAGAAAAGAAATTCCTCCCGTCACATAATAATGAAAACACCAAATACATTAAATAAAGAGACTATTAAAAGCAGTTAGGGGAAAAGGTCAAGTAACATATAAAGACAGACCTATCAGAATTACAGCAGACTTCTCACCTGAGACTATGAAAGCCAGAAGATCCTAGGCAGATGTCATACAGACCCTAAAAGAACATAAATGTCAGCCCAGACTACTATACCCAGCAAAATTCGCAATTACCATAAATGGAGAAAATAAGATATTCCATGACAAAACCAAATCTATATAATATCTTTCCACAAATCCAGCCCTACAAGGGATAATAGATGGAAAACACCAACACAAGGAGGGAAACTAAACCTGAGAAAAGGCAAGAAAGTAATCTTTCAACAAATCCAAAAGAAGATAGGCACACAAACATAATGCCACCTCTAACAACAAAAATAACAGGGAGTAACAATTACTTTTCTTTAATATCTCTTAACATCAATGGACTCAGTTCCCCAATTAAAAGACATAGACTAGCAGACTAGTTGCATAAAAAGGACCCAACATTTTGCTGCATACAGGAAACCTACCTCAGTGACAAAGGCAGACACTACCTCAAAGTAAAAGGTTGGAATACATTTTTCCAAGCAAATGACCCAAATAAACAAGCTGGAGAAGGCATTCTAATATCAAATAAAATCAACTTTTAATGAAAAGTTATAAAAAATGATAAGGAAAGATACTTCATATTGGTCAAAGGGAAAATGTACCAAGATGAACTGAATATCCATGCTCCAAATGCAAGAGCACCCACACTCATAAAAGAAACTTTACTAAAGCTCAAAGCCCATATCACACTCCATACAATAATAGTCAGAAATTTTTACACCCCACTCTCTGCAATGGACATATCATGCAAACAGAAACTAAGCAGAGACACAGTGAAACTCACAGAAGTTATGAACCAAATGGATCTAACATATTTTTAGAACAGTTCATCCTAATGCAGAAGAATATACTTTCTTCTCAGCACCTAATAGTACCTTCTCTAAAACTGACCACCTAATTGACTACAAAACAAGTCTCAACAGATACAAGATGGTTGAAATAATAGATCATCCCTAAGAGATCACCACAGACTAAGGCTGGTCTTAAATACTAACAAAAACAATGGGAAACTTCAGACCAATCTCCCTTAATAACATTGATGCAAAAATACTTAATAAAATTCTTTCTCTAAAATACATCAAAGTGATCATTCACCACGACCAAGTAGGCTTCATCCCAGGAATGAGGGATAGTTCAATGTACAGAAATCCATCAACATAATCGGCAACATAAAAAACTCAAGGAAAAAAAAACACATGACCATTTCATTAGATGCTAAAAAAGCATTTGACAAAATTCAGCATCCTTTCATGTTAAAAATCTTGGAAAGATCAGGAATTCAAGGCCCATACCTAAACATAATAAAAGCAACATACAGCAAATAAGTAGCCAACATCAACCTGAATGGAGAGAAACTTGAAGCAATCCCACTAAAATCAGGGACTAGACAAGGCTGCCCACTCTCTATCTATTCAACATAGTACTTGAAGTTCTAGACAGGGCAGTTAGACAACAAAATAAGTCTAAAGGGATACAAATTGGAATGGAAGAAGTCAAAGTATCACTATTTGCAGATGACTTGATCATATACTTAAGTGACCCCAAAAATTCCACAAGAGAACTTCTAAACCTGATAAACAATTTCAGCACTGTGTGGATATAAAATTAACTCAAACAAATCAGTAGCCTTCCTCTACTCAAAAAGATAAACAGACTGAGAAAGAAATTAGGGAAATAACACCCTTCACAACCACCAAAAATAACCAAGGAAGTAAAAGATCCATATAATAAGATCTTCAAGTTTCTGAAGAAAGAAATCAAAGATCTCAGGAGATGGAAAGATCTCCCATGGACAGGATTAATGTAGTATAAATGACCATCTTGCTGAAAGCAATCTACAGATTTAATTCAATTTCCATCAAAATTCCAACTCAATTCTTCATAGAGTTGGAAAGAGCAACTTGTGAATTCATTTGGAATGACCAAAAAACCAAAACAAAACAAAAAACAAAACAAGACAAACAGGATAGCAAAAACTGTTCTCAACAATTAAAGAACTTCTGGGGGAAATCACCATCCCTGACCTCAAGCTGTATTACAGAGTAATAGTGATAAAAACTGCATGGTACAGAGACAGGCAGGAAGATCAGTGGAATAGACTTGAAGACCCAGAAATGAACCCACACACATATGGTAGCTTGATCTTTGACAAAGTAGCTAAAACTATCCAGTGGATAAAAGACAACATTTTCAACAAATGGTGCTGGTTCAACTGTCATTCAGCATGTAAAAAAATGCAAATTGACCCATTCTTACCTCCTTGTACAAAGAATAAGTACAAGTGGATCAAGGACCTTCACATAAAACCAGATACACTGAAACTTATAGAGGAGAAAGTAGGGAAAAGCCTTGAACATATGGGTACAGGGGAAAATTTCCTGAACAGAATATACAAATGGCTTGTGCTGTAAGATCAAGTATTGACAAATGGGACCTCATAAAATTGCAATGCTTCTGTAAGGCAAAAGAAACTGTCAATAAGACAAAAAGGCAACCAAGAGATTGGGAAAAGATCTTTACCAATCCTATATCTGACAGAGGGCTAATATCCAATATATACAAAGAACTCGAGAAGTTAGACACCAGAGAACAAAATAATCCTATTAAAAAATGGGGTATAGAACTAAAGAAAGAATTCTCAACTGAGGAATATCAAATAGCCTAGAAGCACCTAAAGAAATTTTCAACATCCTTAGTCATCAGGGAACTGCAAATCAAAACAACCCTGAGATTTCACCTCACACCAGTCAGAATGGCTAACATCAAAAACTTAAAGATGCTGGCAAGGATGTAGAGAAAAAGGAACACTTCCCCATTGCTGGTAGGAATGCAAGCTGGTAAAAACCCCTCTGGAAATAAGTTTGGCCATTCCTCAGAAAATTGGATATAGTATTACCTGACGACCCAGCTATACCACTCCTGAGCAAATACTCAGAAGATGCTCCAACATGTAATAAGGACACATACTCCACTATCTTCATAGCAGCCCTATTTATAATAGCCAGAAGGTGGAAAGAACCCAGATGTCCTTCAACAAAGGAATTGATACAGAAAATGTGGTACATTTACATAGTGGAGTACTACTCAGCTATTAAAAATGATGAATTCATGAAATTCTTAGTCAGATGGGCAGAACTAGAAAACATCATCCTGAGTGAGGTAACCCAATCACAAAAAACAAAACAAAACAAAACAAACAAAAAACAAACAAACAAAAAACAACAACACATGGTATGCACTCACTGATAAGTGGATACTAGCCCCAAAGCTCCAAATAACCAGGATACAATTCACAAACCACATGAAACTCAATAAGAAGGAAGACCAAAGTGTGGGTGCTTTGGTTTCTCTTAGAAGGAAAACAAAATACTCACAGTATCAATATGGAGATAAAGTATAGAGCAGAGACTAAAGGAAAGGCTGTCCAGAGACGGTCCCACCTGAGGATTCATCCCATATACAGTTATCAAACCCAGACACTATTTTGGATGCCAAGAAGTGAAAGCTAATGGGAGCCTGATATGGATGTCTCCACACAGGCTCTGCCAGAGCCTTACAAATACAGAGGCTGATGTTAATAGTCAACCATTGGAATAGTCCCTAATAGAGGAGTTAGAGAAGGGACTGAAGGAGTTGAAAAGGTTTGCAACCCCATAGGAAGAATAACAATATCAACCAACCAGACACTCCAGAACTCCCAGGGACTAAGCCATCAACAAAGGAGTACACATTCCTCCAGCTACGTCTGTACCAGAAGATGGCCTTGTCATGTACCAGTGAAAGGAGAGGTCCTTCATCCTATGAAGGCTTGAAAGATGCTCCAGTGTAGGGGAATCGAGGGTGGGGAGGTGGGAGTGTGTGGGTGGTGGAGGAACATTCTCATAGAAGTAGGGGGAGAGACGATGTGATAGGGTGTTTCCAAGAGTGAAGGAGTAGGGGATAACATTTGAAATATAAATAAAGAAAATATCCAATAAAAAAAAAGGTATTTGGGGTGATTCAGTCACTGTTCCTGAATCTTCATAGTTAATCTGTCACTTCTTGTCACCTAAGAATATATGTCAGGAAGATAGATACTGTCACTACTTTATGACTTTATTAATATTTAGCTTTATCATGTTTCTAAAAGCTCTCTGAAAATATGCTTTTTGAAAATGTAGATACTTGACTTTCCTGCACAGCAAATTTTTCTGTCCTGGATACATGTAAAATACACAAATATTTTAGTTCTCTATAAATATATGTGCACATAGATGTTGTGTACCATCTCCTACTGATATGACCCACAATATTCCTAAATCTCCTAATATCCAAATCATCTCTTAGCTAAACATGAGCTAAATAGTCTTGTCTTTAATTTTCATACAATAATGAGTAATTCTTCACCTTGGAGAAAAGCAAATATACAAAGAGCTCTTAGTAATGGACATACAAGTAGAAAGGCTGTGTTCCTCTATAGGATGGTGGTAGTGCTGACTTTTGGGCATCTACATTGGTTATTTTATGCTATGGAAGTGGTATTTATAGGAAATTATAGGAAGTATGTTTAATTTTAATACATATTGTTTAATTTTAATTTAAAATAGATTTCAAAAGAAAGCTAAACAACTTCTCATGTACCTTGAGGTGGGATTAAGCTAAAAGCACGAGTTCCTAATGCCTCGTTTTCAGTTCGGTTTGTGTTCTTATGTAGAAAACACCTGAAAATCCTCTTTTCCCAAAGAAAACATGTTAAATTTTCCCTACACTAAATTTTTGTATTTCAATGTATAAACAGTATCTTGAAAAAGAAAAGGTACTTTGTTTCAGATGGACATTTTGATGGTTGGATGCATATAATTGCAGAATATAGTTGAATTGGATTTTTGCTTCACTTTTTTTATTTTCATTCAACTAGAAGTAAAATCATTATTCCACTGACATATTTTTATTGACATGGTTGATGGTGGTTAAGACAGATTAACAAAATATGTAGACATTTTGTTAGAGACAAACATTTTCTGTTTTTCATAAAGTGATTAAATGATTTATCTCATTTTGCTTCTACTTTAATGATTTTCCAGAAATTCCAGCCTAGGTACCCACTCTCTGACCCCCTAAATATTTAGCCCTTTATTATTTTTAACAGCTTTCAAGAAAATTATGTAATAGCAATGATTATATTGTCAATATTATTCTGAATTCTTTGATCTAATGGTTATAAAAATAAGTGATTGATTTCATATTACTCTGAATTTTGCATGTACAATATACTTATTTTTAAACTGTATTTTCTATTTTTCCAACACACCAGAAGTTCAAGGTTTGTCCTATCAAAATAAAATAATTTATCATTTTTAATTATAACATAACAATTCTGTAGATTAGAGCTGAGATGGGGCAAGTAAAAATAAATGATAAAATAATTTTATAACATGCAATTTAATATTGTGTACATTTTGACAATGTTATGATTATCTATAGATAATACAGGTCATATCACAAATGTATATATTTCCTTGTTCATAAGCAGTATAATAATTTGTTTATAAGCAGTATATTAATCTACTCAGGGTTCAAAATAAACAAAACAGGGGTCCATATCAAATTGATTTAAGTTTTGCCTACTAGTCATAGATTTTTATTTTTATCCCAATTGAAGACAGTTATAATATTTTCCTTTATATGTCATCCATTGTGCCTTGTTCTCATGGAAGCATTTTTCCTCTTGGATGCAAAGCTGGGACACGGAGTCAGTAGCTCTTGTGTTAAGATAGTCTGCATGAATAAGTCTAGACAAGAGGATGCAAAAAGATGTAGAAGAGATATAACCGTTGTTACCATTCAATGAAAGCGTGTAATCTTTCTGTACAATGCTCACTGTAAACTCACCTTCTTGGCAGGCCTTCTCTCAATTATGAGTGAGAAGATTCAGAATTCATATGTAAATGGGAATGAGTATAGTTCCCATTTATATCACCATCCTCATCTGACACTCTGGTGCCACCTTTGCTTCTAACAACTCAAAGAGAGGATGCACATGAGCCTAGAGGACAAAGCCATCTGTTTTGATTTCAGGGATCCAGACAGCCTATGGTATACTCTGCAGTCAAGGAAATCTATGTGCTGAGCATGCATGCCTTCCTTCCTCATTTCCTGACACTATCCTCATCAGTCGAATTCACCTTCAAGCTGAAGAATAAGAGATCCTTGATTACTCATTGGTTAGCTTAAGCCAGTTTAATTTAGTAGCTTAGAGATCTGTAGGCTAGGTATGCAAGATCAAGGGATGTCATAGCTAAATTATTAAGATGTCAGTTCAGAGGCATCTGTGGTTTTAGAAGTGGCTACTCACTATGCATTTCCACATTGTTTCTTTTTGTGCATCTTAATTGTCTATCTGTACCTGAGTTTTTCTTTATAGACTGAAATCATCAACTGTGGTAAGGTTCATCCTAATTACCCTATTTCAAGCTGAGTATTAATTTATTTTTAATTTTAAAAATTATTTCATTTCTATTAACATGTTTTTTGTGTGTGTTTTACATTTATGCATGTGCCCATGGAGGCAAGAAGAGAGTCTTGAGTCCTCTAGAGCTATAGCGGTAGTTGTGAGTATTCCTACATATGTTCTGGAAAGAAAACTTGGATTCTATGCAAGGTTAGTAAGTACTCATTACTGCTAAGTGATATATCAAGCTTCTGAGCTCTTTATTTCTAAATCAATTCTTTCTCTTATTGGACAAATTTGGAATTACTTGTGGTTAAGACTTGATGTAGTCTACCAGTCATTTTCAGCAGGATGTAGAGTTGGCCTGCAAAGGCCATGACATCCATCATATAATGTAGACTATGTGGTCAGTCTTTGTGATCAGGAGGTGGCAGGTGTGAGTCTTGAAAAACAAACCTATAAAAGCATTTTTATTTCTCAAGAGGCATGATGCATTGTCTGTTCTATGTGGCATAATAAGCATTAAGCTGTTTCCTAAATGTGTTCTTATATGTCTTAGTCTTACAATATGGGCCTATTCCCCTCATTTGTCCCTCAAAGGGAAGTTCTTGATATCTTACTGTTCTTTCATTATACAATACCAATCTAATTCAGTCAGCATATGCTCCTGTATATGGCAGAGGCAGGGTCAAACCAGTCTAATGTCTTTTGGACCATATCAGATTTGATATTCATCTTGTAATTCATATTCCCATGTTATCAATCATGGGCACTGTTCTCCATTTATTAACTGAACTCTTGCTCTCTGGGTCTGAGCCCATTGTTTCTCTTGATTGTGGGCTTTCATCCTTGGGACTACAGATAAGTGACTTTGAATTTCTGGAACCATCTTTCAGTTAAAAAATTCTTCATATCACTATTCTTGGTGCAAACAGGGGAACACAGTGTGGACTTTTGTGTAGAAGAAGGCAGACTTAAAACACTATATGGTTCCACAGTGGCAGAGAGCTTTTTTACCTTTAAAGTTTTAATTTTTTAATAAACTAATAAATAAATAAGCGATCTATATGTAAGTCTCATTCCAGGCCAATGAAATAAAAATCTTTAACATAACTATTTGGGACTAAAATATATGATGAATATTTTATTGAATAAAGCTGATTATATAAGTAATGAACTATGTAGCTATTAAAAATATAACAAGAAAATATGATATAATGCTAATATTAAATAATAATAAAACTATTAGATTTTGTATAATTTTGATTCTTTCATCATTAATTCAACAACTTATTATTATTGCCAGTATATACTAGGTACCTGTCTAACAAATACATGATAAAATTTAACAATTTTTAATTTAATTCTCTGAGAAGATTACATTCCACATATTTTTTATTTATTTTTATTAGATATTTTCTTTATTTACATTTCAAATTTTATACCCTTTCCTCATTTCCTTTCTGAAAACCTCCCTATCCCATCCTCCCTCTACCACCTGTTCATTAATCCACCCACATCTGCTTTCCTGTCCTGGCATTCCCTTATACTGGTGCATCAAGCCTTGACAACACAAAGGCCATCCTCTGCTATATATGTGGCTGAAGCCTTGAGTCCCTCCTTGTGTATTTTTTGGTTGGTGGTTTAGTCCCTGGTAGCTCTGGGGGTACCGGTTGGTTCATATTCTTGTTCCTCCTATGAGGCTGCAAACTCCTTCAGCTCCTTGGGTCCTTTCTCTACCTCCTCCATTGGGGACTCTGTGCTCAGTCCAATGCATGGCTGTGAGCATCTACTTCTGTAATTGTCAGGCACTGGCAGAGCCACTCAGGAAACAGCTATCAGGCTCCTGTCAGCAAGTACTTGGTGGCATCTACAATAGTGTCTGAGTTTGATGATTGTATATGGAATGGGATCCCCAGGTGAGACAGACACTGGATGACCTTTGCTTCAGTTTCTGCTCCATACTTTGTCTTTCTATCTCCTCCCATGGGTACTTTGATGTCCCTTCTATGAAGGACCAAAGTATCCACACTGTGGTTTTCCTCCTTCTTGAGCTTCATGCAATCTGTGAATTATATCTTGGCTTTTTGCAGTTAATTATTTTGTTTAGAGAACCTACTGCTGTACACATTCACACTCTCTACCAAAGCCTATATAAAATTTCCCATAGGAAATAAGAGAACTCCCATAACACACAGTGAAAACCATCAGAGAGGAGAGTAAATAGATGCTGGAGAATTGTGATCTGCAAGATCAGTCACTTTATCACTCAATAGTGGGTGCTATGTGGTCCTTGCCAACTCAGATTGAATGCAAGCCCTGCTAAGCAGAAAGAAAAAATCATGCCGCCTGGTACTGGAAACCTATCCAACTAACCATGGCTAAGGTGGTCAATGAGTCTCTTAGGAGAACTGTGCCTTACTTAGGGTTACTATTACTTTAATAAAACACCATGCCCCAAGCAAGATGGAACAGAAAAGGGTTTATTTTGTGTACAATTCTACATCACAGTCATTATTGAAGGATATCCTGACAGGAACTTAAGGGAGTCAGGAACCAGGAGGCAAGATCTGATGAGATACATGGAGGGTTGCTGCTTACTGGCTTGCTCCTCATAAATTGTTCAATGTACTTTTTTATAAAACCCATGACCTTCATCCCAGGAGTAGACTCATAATGGACTGGGCATTTTCACTTCAATAAGTAATTTTAGTAGTGCTCTACATGCTTACCTGCAGGCTGATTTTATGGAGACTTGTTTTAAATTGAGGGTCCTTCCTCTCTGATGAATACTGCATGTGTCAAGGTGACAGAAAACTAGCCAGCACAAACTTCAACTGCCATTTTATGAAATCAGCATAGTTCCTAACTGTATTCTAAATATTTATCCTGATACTCACAAATACATGTAGCTCTCACCCTTAAGAAAAAGTTTCTCTTGGAAACAGACAATATAGAAAATTCAAGCAATCAAAATACGGAGAACAATGGACTCTGAGGTGTTCAGTCTAACCTGATCTGTCTACTATGCAAATCCTGCACATAAGACTCTGGGAACATCATGGAGGAAAAGGTAGGGACAGGGTATCAACTGTGAGGGTCACAGAGAAAGGTCAGAGAAGCTATGCCCATGAATTCTCACCCAGATGGATGTCCAAAAAAGATCTGAGTAAAGATAACAGCAACAGGCATGCAGCAGTTCAGGGAGGAAAATATCATAGGACCTCAAACATAGACAAAGAACTATAGGCAACTAGGAAATGCTGAGAATGGGAAAATATGGTCTTTGTCAAGAGACTGCCCTCCCACACACTCGGAATCATTATCCAACACTAAATGATATTCCCTGAGAACATGCACATACAAGTAACATTGTATGGACAAAGTAGATTGAATGTGCATCTATGTATGCGTAACATATACACACACATACGTGTGTGTATGTGTGTATTGGGTATATGTATCTATGTGTGTGTATATACATATTATATACATAAATACATTATATATAATATAATTTAATGTATAGTGTGTGTGTGTATGTGTGTAAGAACTATTAAGGGAAATGAAGGATCAAGAAATGTGATGGAGAAGTGAAATGCTAGAGGGGCTGGAGGAAAGAAAGGTAAGAGAATGCAATTATATTTTAATTTCAAATAATGAAAAGGAATTGGTATCCTTGTCTTGAAATGAATAAGCAATGAAAATGGAAATTTGCTAGGTTTCTGAAATGCTCAAGTGCCTTTTGAGTGTTCAGGGAAGGTTCAGGAAACAGGTCTTCTGAATTAATTTGGTAATAGGTAGTTTTGTCAGGTATCCGTTAGACTCTGTGTTCTCAGTAGCAAAATGGAGTACTTGCTGTCTAAGGAAGAAAGAGCATTCTTAAAATATCTAATTCAGCTTCTTTCCATGTCTATATTTGGACCACTTTCATTTCCTTTTCCATTGGTGATGTAATTAACATTTCAATACTGAATGATCTGTTTTATAACCAACAATTTATTTTAGCCTATGTACTATGATCTGGCTGTACTTTGTATTTTAAAAGATCCTCTAAAGAAATAAGAACAGTGGAGAGAGGCAGAACACTGGAAATAATTAACTCAAAGTATAAATTTAACAAATGAAAGTTTAAAAATTAAAATTTAAAAAAGAAAATGATGAGATTCTGAGGGTGGGAACATGATTCACAACTAGTGATGCTTAGCACTTAGCGGGGGCTCTTTCAAAATAATGAGCACTTGGGAGAATTACTTTTATTGCTAATCATCTGAGTGATTCCTTATTACTGATGAGCATTTGGGGAAGCTTATTCTGACTGAGGAGCACTTTCAGTGAGTTTTTTGACTGACAAGTATTTGTAGTAGAGTTCTTCTAATGGGTGAGGATTTATGGGTAGACCTGATAGAGGAGCATTTGAGGTGGGGAATCTTCTTATTGGCTGATGAGCACTTAGGTTAAGGCCCTTCGTATTAATGATCATTTTGGCTGGGATCCTACTGACTAGCTTTGGAAAGCTAGAACTGTTCATTATCTCTATCTGAATAATGTCATAATTGGTCACTACAAATTTTTGCCTTATGCTTTTCTGAATGTTAAAAGTTATCTTCATCAATTTAGTTGATTTTTGCAACTCTTACAAGTGGAAATTAATAGTAGCTTCTACTAATTCCTTTTTCTTCTTTCTTTTCCTTGAAAATAGTTTTTGTTTTTCAATACAAGATATTGTGATGACAGTTTCCCCTTCCCCAACTGCTCCAAGATAGCTCTTCATCTTCCCTTCCATCCAAATCTATACCACTTTTGTCTCTTTTTTAAAAAAACTAACAGGTGTCTAAATAATAATAATGAAATAAAATAAAATAATGTAAAACAAAAACAATCTGGATCAAGATATAAATGGACAGAAAAGAACCAAAGAAAAAGAACAAGAACACATAGATGGATAAACACACATTTGTACACATAAGAATCCCATTCAAACAAAACCAAATATATGTGATCTCACTTGATAATAATATTACAAATGTTCTGTCCTTGGGTTAAATTTCAGGATGTATTGATAAGCTTTATAATCATTAATTCACATGCAAACACATATGAAAACTAAGCAGGATAACTTTGACTTTAAAAATGTTAAAGTCAATATCCTGAATTGTCTTCACTACTTGGGATTAAGTAGAATAGAAAAAAATTAGTATTTAGTGGATATACAGAGTATGCTTTTGGCCATAATCTGATCCAACAGAAGTGTTACTGTGTCTCATATTTGCTTCAAAACATATAGGTAGTACTATTGGGGACAAGTTGTTCATTATATGGTTTTTCAATACTAATTTATATTATATAGTTCATTGGACTTTGCAGCTTTATAGAACTTTTCCTTGGAATGTCATGAGTTAGAAATATAAAAAGATATGATACCTCAATTTATGTTACTAATGAACACAGAATATGAAAATAAATTTATGTATTTATTATATGTGCACCTAGATCTGCCTATATTTATAACATGTACAAAACCATATGTATCCTGATTTCTTTTCTAAATTTAATTTTGTTAAGCATTTTCCATTCAAACACCTGGCATTCTTTTTGTTACCCTTCTCCTATCTTTTGCCCCCCATACTCCTATCTTTTGTTACTCCAAATATACTGCCATCTTTTGTTACCTCAGCAACAACAACAACAACAACACACACACACACACACACACACACACACACACACTGCCATTTCTCCCCTTTGTTCCTTCTGAGATTTCATTTCTATTTTCATTTTTATGTGTGTGAACATGATCTGAGAACATGGTGAAAATGCACACTTGTTCTGCCAGGAGAAAGCAAGTACTCTTGGAAAGGCTAACTATATAATGACAGTTTAATGTTACAAGGGTCAGTTATTATAGTGTAGAGGAAGGGGTATTTAAAATTTTTCAAAGAGACCTGCATGGTGGTGGCTTAGGCTTTTCATCCCAGCACTCAGGAGGCAGAGGCCAGGGGTCTAAGGGGTGATTTTCAGGACAGCCAGGGCAACTCAGAAAAATCATGTCTAAAAAAATTTTTGAAAGGAAACTACTCCAGTATTTCTAATATTTGTGGGTATCTATAGCCATTTAAAGAGTTGACACAATGGATAGTAAAAAATAGCCTAGAGAAAGAAAATGGAGCCTTTATGATACATGATTGACAAGAAACATTTGGTGTTGCCCGGGTGCTATATTGTGACTGTTGGTTTTCTTAGAAAGCATTCTCATATATGCATATTAATTAAAGTGTGGCTAGTCTGTCTCAGAGAGGTACTTTAAATATCTTTACTATATCTACAATAAATCTTTAACCCATAATATGTTGAGAATGTCTTGATATAATTCATTATTCTCATACAATCAACTGTATTTGAGCTGATATTTCTAAATATCACTATATATATATATCACTAACATTAAATATTTTAATGTTTAGGTTATTTGACATTATTTATATTATTCAAAATTTCTCTTTATCAAATTTCCTATCCTAAAGTGACTTTAGAAGTGTACTAAATTACATTGAGATTTTGGCAATCAAGAAATCCAGTTTCATAATATTGTGCTATTCATTGTTTCAAGTCATGAATAGTTAAGCAAAAATAATTATTTACTGCATTGTTACACTATTCCCTGGTTGTAAGCAAGTTTATCAAGAATTTTAATACTTTATACAATATACATAATAGTCTGCTTTTTATATTTACTACCAGAACATCTGTATTTTTATCTAGATTATTTGAGTTATTTGAGTTAAAATAATAATAAACTGACTACTATTGTTTATGAAATGTGACACATTACATTAAAATACATTACTATTACCTCCTTGTATTACTGTGTTTTTAATGGCCCTTCTCTTCCGGGCTATCACAATTGAAAATCCATTTTACATACAATTCTATTAAAATAATATGAAGTTTTCTTTATCATAACTGGCACTTATTACTGCATATCATGTAACTGTCTACATGTCTTACACATATAGGCTAATTTCTTACTCATAAAGCAAAGTGGTGTGGGTAAGAAGAATGTATCATCTTCTTATTTCCATTATTCAGAGCTGACACCTGGCATGCAGTGATTTACCTTCAAACATGAACACATTGATTTGTGAAGCAGACAGTACATAGACTACTTTTGATAGGGAATTATCTAATTGTGTTTTTGGCATGACAAAATTCAATGTATTATTTAAAAATTAACTTTGATGTATTACATTTTCCTAAAACTGTTTCCTTTAAAATTTCTCACAAAACTTCTACAGTTTAAATGAGTCTTAAACTATGACCACACTAAATGTTTAACCATGAATATATCTTTATAAAAATAAACTGTAAATGCAATCTTTTTATGATTATGCTTTTAAAATAGGCTTGGAATTTGGAACATCCTCTTACAAAACACAACCAAATAGTAGATTCTAAACTCATAATGATAGAATAGCGCTGATATTTCTCCTAACTACTTCCAAGTATGTAGTCAAGAGAACAGGCACGTTTGGGTTTCCATAAAATAGCAGACTCCAGATGTCTCATCTCTAACAAAGCTGGAAGTGTAGGTACTAAGAGAGCCACACTTTCTATAAGGCTTGGTGTTCTTTGAATGTTTGTGAGGTACAGAGTCTAAATCCAGCCTCCCAGCCCTCAATAAGTTTATTAAGCCACCAGGTATTGTTGTGTGTGTTTATGTAAATTCATTCTGTTTAATGAATATTTTTTTCTAAGTAAAGTTTTTCTGTATAGCCCTGGCTATTCTGGAACTCACGTTGTAGACAAGGCTGGTCTTGAACTCAGAAATCTGCCTGCCTCTGCCTCCCACGTGCTGGGATTAAAGGCATGTGCCACACTGCCTGACATGAAATTTTATGTTATGTATTTATTTACTAATTTAAACATAATAATATTCTATTACCTCAAATTTTCAAATTCATGAAACAACTCAAGGATCCTTAGAATAAACTGGGAATAAGACTGTGACAGTCTAGTTTTACACAGTCCATGATGTTAGTAAATGTCCTATACATGGACATTAAAATATAACTATAAGATAAACATAATGGTTCACATCTTTAATCCCAGCACTGGGGAGGTAGAGGCAGGTGAATCTCTGTGAGCTGAAAGCCAGCCTGATCTTCTTACTGAGTTCCAGGAAAGCACAAACTTTAAAATAGAATAAGACACTGGTTTTTTTTTCTTTAAATTACTGTAGCTCATATTATTACACATATATTTATTTATATATTTTCATTTGAAAACCTAAAGAAATGAATTTTTACAAGTCTCTTCATTCAGTATTTTTAAAAATATTGTCTCAGTAAACTTTTTTTTTCATTCACAAGTGTAAGAGATGACCAATTATTCATCTTAAAAACACATTTGTTTTCATAAACTATTTGATCCAAAACCAAAACAATTTCTGGAAAATTCTCATGACCCTTTTAATTGGAGATGTGTAAAAAGTGAAAACACCTGATGATTTAAACAATTATGCAACTAAGTTTTAGATAGAAACATAAATTTACTTTTAAGGGAACTTTCTGACCACCACTCATGCTCAAACCTGTTTGTGTTCTAGGTTATTTCTTACATTTGATCAGAAGGATTTTGCTGCCTTTTATATAGGTAATGGACATTTTTGATCCTGGTTAATAAAATTTTAGAGCAAAGATAGCTAATTTATTTTCCTGTAAGAGTCAGTGTATTTACAATATATTATTTAATATCTAATTCTATCTCCTTTAACTGATTTACACCTGTATTTTTGTTAATTCAAACTATCAAAAAAGTACTGAGTATTTCTGCTTCAGCATTGATCTTATGTATCTGGTACAGAGACAAATGAAGGATGTGTTTCTCAATGAGTGAGTGACAGATACATTAATGAGCAACACTATTCTTGTTTCTACTCTCATTATATGCCTGGGTGAGATTATTTTCTAATATGAGATATGCTAAGCATTCCATGTTCAATATTCAACATGTTATTTGACAAAGATGAGCAGTAAAAACAAAAACTCAAACTACAAAAATTGATTTATTTTAAGTCTATCCTATACCTGACTGACTCACTATAATTATTTTTGGAATATGTTAGTAACATTATAAAGAAATGGCTGGCACTGTTCAGGCTAATTACCCTGCTGAAGTGGTAGCTGGGATAATGTTCCTAACCAAGTTTTGGTGATAGGTCTTGTTAAAGTAGAATGATGTTGGTGAAAGTACATACAAGATTTCAGTTTGTATAAGGCAACAATATCAACCAACCAGACTCCCCCCAAAGCTCCCTCTGATGGAATAAAGCACCTTTTCAAAGAGTGCACATGGAGGGACCCATGGTTTCAACTGCATATGAAGCAGAGGATAACCTTATCTGACATCAATGTGAGGGGAGCCCTTGGTCCTGTGGAGGCTCCATGACCCAGCATAGGAGAATGCTATGGCGGTGAAGTGGGAGTGGGTAGGCAAGAAGGGGAGTATTCTTATAGAGGCAGGGGGAGGGGGCTAAGGAATTTGTGGAAAGGAAACTGGGAAGGATGATAGCACTTCAAATGTAAATAAGTAAAAATAACCTTTTTATTTAAAAAAAGTTTTATTTTGGGAGGGAGGTCACAAGAGTGAAGGCCAGATATGAAGGGATGGAGAAATGAGTGGGATTGTGGTTCATGATGTGAAACTCACAAAGAATCAATAAGAAATTTTATTAAAATTTAAATTAAATTTTATTTTAAAAAATAAAAATAAATAAATAAGCACATCCACCTCAAAAAAGGCATATAATCTTGGATTTATAAAATAGATTATTTACTTTTCTTTAAACATTATAAGTCATTTGGTAGAAATATAAAGTATTCAAAACCCTTCGTATTAGTTAGTTTGAAATGTACAATATACTTACAGGCATTGATTTGGTAATTACATAACAAACACATATGTAAAAGCATAAGTGTATCGTATAAATCTAAACTCTCAACTAAATAATAATTGAAAATCCACACCCAAAGAAAATTAGTTGACAAATTTTTCCAAGCCTTACTTTATTAATCTTTGTTCTGTTTAATGTTACAGAATACTGTTGAGATGGAATTTCAAGTTATTACAAACCTTAAGGATGCGTTGAGTACTGGATTATGTCTAATCAACATCTATGAAATTAAAATTGACATTGTAAATATACAAAAAGACATTCATTTAAATTATATTATCAACCTTATCTTTGTCTTCTGGAAAATATGTCATATTATGACTGTGATAGCAAAATGGAGCTATAATATATTAATATTATCTATGTATCAATGTATCTCCCACAAGATCCTGAGAAAACTGATAGTGGCCTAGGTATTCCCAGGTAATCTTTCTGGATTGTTAAATTTACTCTTTAATAATTTAGTATTTAACACATGAATATATCATATTCATTACTATTCCAATTTTTCTTCTGTAGTTTTGTCTCGATCTTGTGCAAAATGTCCTCCCAAATTCATATCCATTTCATTTGTCCACAACCCATTAAATCAAATCATCATTGACTATATGTGCATTATGTGGTCAACTGTATCATGGGCAACCTATCAGAGACCAGCAAAGAGGAATGATTTGTACTGTGTCATCAGCTATCAGTTACCTATAGCTATTCAGCTAGAAACGTTGCCTGTGAGTTCCTAATCACTAATGGCTGTGATTTTCTTGAGTGTGTCTGTGTGTGGGGTGGGGGGGATGTGTATGTGAATGTGGTACCCACAAGGGTCAGAAGAGATTGTCAGATATCACAGAGTACTAGTTACAGGGGTTTGAGCTTCTTGGTATGGGTGTTGGGAACCAATGTCTAGCATCTGCAAGAGCAGAGTAGATCTTAATTGCTGAGCTGTCTCACCAAGCCAGAAGATTTACTGCCTTGAACTTGCTCAGTCATTGGTAGGTTATCACAGCTGTTCTGAGTTTCTGCGTGTATCAGCAACATTCTGCCTAGAAAACGGTGTTTGATAACACTCCTCTTCATCTTCCAGATCTTACATAACCCCTGTCTCTTGTTTCTCAATGTTACTTAAGATTTATTGGGGAGGAGCTGATAAAGAAGCCATGTTTAGTGCTGAGCACATAGTCTCTGATTCACAGCACTTTGGCCACAGATGAGTCTCTAAATTGACTTTTGCTCATTGTAAAAAGAAACGCTTAGATTAAAGATGTGTGATACTGCTGAACAATTCCATAACTAGAAACAGTTACTCCCCCCACACACACACCAAGTAAATAGCAAGGTTTCAGGAGTTACAGTGTAATCAATTATCCTGCAACACAAGACTAAATCCATTTTTGTATTATTATAAGTTGGCGATTTTATAGGGGCGGGGGACACAGAGAAGATGGTGATATGAAAGAAAATGGCTTCTGTAAATTCATGTGTTTGAACACATGGTTCTCAGTTAGTGGAACTTATTCCAAAGGATTAGATGGTATGGCATTGTTATGTCATTGGGGGTGAAGTGTTGAGATTTACAAAGCCCACAACATGCTATTCTCTGTTAGCTCTCTTTCTCTTTCCCTTATAATTATCTTAACGTGGAAGCTCTCAGCTATAGCACTATATCCTGTTGAGATGCTCCCATGTCATCATGTATTCTAACCTTCTAGAATCATGAGGACCAAATTAAATGCTTTCTTTTATGAGTTGCCTTGGTCATGGCATTTTCTTTTGGAAATAGAAAAACAACTAGGACACTTCCTCTACTATATAGGATGGGTTTGTATAGAATAAAATAAATTATAATCATAATATCATTATGATTTAGAATAAACAGCATGTCTTGAGGTTTATATTTGTGAACTTGCATGCATACACATATTATATACCTACAAGACAAGTGTTTCTACTTTTTTGATGAATCATAATCTACTTCAAAAAATATATACTATAAATAATGGACATATGAACATTCACTTGAGACATCAAGATATTTGTCTTTGATTTCTTGATTATTGTTAAGTAATTGATAAATATTGACATTCTCAATGCATTTTAAAGTTAGAAATTTTATTCATGTTTTATACTAAATCTACTAGATTATTAAATATACACATTGGAATATCATGAGGAAAAATTAAACACCAGTGTTTTTGTGCAGGACTAATAACTTGGTAGTGATTGTATAACATGTTGGAATTTTGAAAGTTATCAATAGTATCATCTCAAACAATCAACAGTCATACAAATATAGAGTGATCATATTTCTTACCTATAGTACATTTCTAGGATATATGTTAAAAATCATTGTTAAAATAAACATTATCCCTATGTTTTTAAAAATAATATATAGGAAATAATGGTAGATAATTATAGCATATAAATGTGTGAGCATCCCTGTTTGTACCTGTACTATTGAATAAACTATTAATTTGATTAGAAAATCTCATGTAAATTTCAAATGTTATTAATAGGATTATTTATTTTGTTATTTAATTTAAAAAAAGAGAAGGAAAGAAAAGAAAAAAATCATTACAGGTTGGAATTTGACTAGGCAAGCCCTTGGCACAAGTGGAGTGGAGACATGTAGATTCTTAGTAGAGCCCTGAGACTCATCAGACAGCCTAGCCTACTCAGTGAGCTTCAAGCTAATGGAAGATCCTGTTTCCAACAAACAATGCAAAGTTAATGGCACCTAGGGAATGACATCTAGAGATACACTCTAGCCTCGAAATGCACAGATGCATGCATGCACACATAGTTAATCCCCAAATATAAAATAACCTGTATTATGTATGCTTTAGTTCTTGATTACATCAGTGAACAGATGAAGAATACCCCATGACTGGTTTTCATAAACCGTGTTATTCTAGAGAGGAAGCATGGCTTTTATAATTGCAAAATGATCTCTGTGCTTATAATTTTAATCTGTGTTCTGGATGGTCTAATTGCCCTTAACATCCAACTTTACATAATCTACTTAATTCATTGAAATTACCTTAATATCTGCAAGTAACAGCAGATGAAAATAGGCACCCAGAATTTACCTTGTTTTCTAGCTAATGGCTAGAAATATCCATGTCGTTCTAATATACTTTTTTGTTCAGAAAATTTTAAAGAACTATACAGCAATGTGGTTGTAAGGAATAAACATATTTCAAGATAACTAATGAAATACTTGATTGTCTTATAATTTTTTTTCCAGATTAGTTGGTTCATGGATTGAAAATTAATGCCAGATGTATATAACCAGTTTATCTTTTATAATATAAAACTTTCAAAACAACTAAGAATACTGAAAGTGAAAGTCAAGACTACAATGTTTAAATTTGCAGAGATTCCCCTGTATATTCAAAGGAAAAGTAATAAGTCCAAGTTGTAGAAGCAGTTTTCTAGAAAATAGTCTTCTGACCTAGGTAGAAGTCTCCTGCCTTGCCCACCTGCAGAAGCAGACTGCTTGTTGAGCTGCTGAGCTTGTTTTGCAAAAGAATCCAGCTGAAACAAAGGATGGGTCTTTGGGTTTCTGTCACACCCACTCTAGTTGAGTCTGCATGACAGCAGTCCACGAGGTGAAAAGCTTCAAAGAAGATAGTCTTCTGGAGCCTTTTCGCATTCCCTAACTTGGAACTGACCCAGATTTGTCCTTGCAATAGTCGATGGAAAGTCTCACGTTCTTTCTTTCTGTATAGAGGTGCCTCCAAGGAATGATTTACTAATAGCTAAGCAAAATTGGACGTTGCTTTCTGACCTTCACCAATGTTCCAATACCCTAGTCTATGTTGAATCGAACCTCGGCTTGGAACTTTGTAAAGAATGTTATCTATTCAGACTAATCGCCTTCAGCATTGTTAGGGAGATAGTGAAGGAGGTCAGGCATTGAAGTTTACAAAATGGGAGTCAGTTATCCCATGGCAAGTCAACTAGAATCCTCCTTACAGTCACATATGGCATACCACATTAGAATTGCAGCTGAGTCCCACTCCCAGGAATTAGATTATTGTATTGTTCTAGGTAAAGTTAGTAAGAATGGGACTCCTGGGGCATATCTCTGCTAGCTCAGAGGATTAGCATAGTTTGGCTTTTACTAAGGACCTGCTGGCTTATACAATAGATTAGAATAAAAACTGTTTACACCTGGCTTCTAAGATTAGCTTAACTATAGATGAGACCACTTCCAAGTTCTTGTCAATTTAAATGTATATATTTTTCTATAGAACTATTGTGCTTCAGATGACCTCATGGACCTTGACTGGTGTATTATTTAACTTCCTTTTGCCATCTGTAATGACCATTTAAGTCTGATGCCTATTTTGAAAAAATACACTCACATTCAACACTCCTTTGTGTTCATGTCTGTGTGTCATTCTCACCAACTCCTTGTCCACCTGATTACCAGGACCCTGATTTCTCCTACAGGTTGAAGGATCTTTGACCGGCTAGGCTGGTGGCAGTTTCCCCATATATAAACACAGAGCTAAAAATTAAACTTTGAGCCTTGATCAGAAAACCTTTATCTTGGCTCCATTCTTCTTTCACCCACCTAGCCTAACCTTTTTCATTCCAAGCCTCTCTTTCAAGTGTACCCAGTTCTCCATGTCTGCTGGACAGCTATACTGCTTAGTGGATTCAGTGGACCATGTTTTCCTGGTGGCCTCCATTCTTCCTAATTCCAACAATATTTTCACTCCCTTTTCCATGACATTCCCTGAGCACCAAGGAGAGGAACTGGATGGAGACCTCCTGAAAGGCTGGAGAATCTTAGAGTTTAAAATGAGGGCATTTAATAGTAATGTATATATAATATATAACCTTTACCTAAAAGGGGGAAAGGAAAAACTCTGTAACAAGCCAGAAAGGTGGAGTAGCTAGTTCCAGGAACTTGGCTAACTCAGAGCCTCAGGGCTCTGACTGATCCACAATGAGGATGTAACTAGGAATGAAGGTCTACTGGCTTCTGAGCCTCTCTACCCCGTCAACCGGTAGATGAAGATTACATTCCTAGAAGGAATATGTTCCCCTCCCTAACTGAATACCTTGGGTTGGGTCCCTCTGAAATTTTCCACTGTTTTTATGTTATGTTTCCTTGGTAACCCTCTCCCCGCCCCCAGCTTGTGGTTTTTCCCTTTAAATAACCCTCATTTCTTGTGTTTGGGGTTGAACTCCTCTGGCCAGCATGGTCACGAGATTGACCCCGGTACTGGCCTATCCCAAATAAACCTCATGTGATTGCAGCAAGTTCGGTCTCTCGTGAGTTATTGGGTGGTCACATCATCCTGAGACTTAAGTAAGGATCTCCCCAGTTCTTGGGGTCTTTCATTCCAATTTACACTCTCTCTGTAAAATGTCTGACTGTGGATATCAGGACCTATTCCTATCTGCAGCTGGAGCCTCTGTGTAGTCCTGCCTGTCCTAGAACTCACTCTGTAAACCAGGCTGGCTTCTAGCCTAAAGCTCTGCCTGCCTGTGCCATCTGAGTACTGGAATAAAAAGTGTGCACCACCTCTAGACACCTGCTTATTCTTCTTGATGCTAATTTTTTGCCAGTGATCTTTTCTATCAGAATTGGGATACTCATATTTGCAAACACCTTATTAAACAGCATAAAACTCAGATTCAGACTTGATTTCTGTTGCATTCTTTTTTATAAATAGCATATTATTTTAGCATTTCTGTTGTTTTTATTTCCTTTATAGACACAATATATGTTCCAATTTTCTTAAATGCTACATACTTATATAATTTTTCTGAATATGCACTTATAATCCAAAGTTTTCTAACAAAAGTCCTATGAATTTGATGTCAGGTCAAATGTATTTTGTTATATATATAT
>NW_022196896.1:58165534-58169980 GCF_008632895.1 Mastomys coucha | reverse complement strand
ATATATATATATATATATAACATATTTTATTATATATATATATATGTATATATATCACTATATACATATATAGTGTTTTTATTGTTTATCTTTAGCAGATTCATACATGAATACAGGAGAGTGCTTAAATCATGTCCACTCCCCACTCTGACCCTCCATGTTTTCCTTGACTACCCTTCTATATTCTCCTTCTAATTTTAGTAAAATTGTCTCTTTAATTCTTTGTATTGGCGTATATGGTGTTGACTATTGTATACTGAAAACCTATAGGACTCTTACTTTTTAACATTGTATGAGGTGTAAATTGTGAAAATTTGCTTTCTATTGCTTTAAAATCCTATTGTATGCTATTTCTATTGCTTTAAACCATTACTGTGTCTTACTAGCTAATTATCTTCCCTAGTAACACCAATTGAAAATATGAACTAGAATTGATAATGTATTTCCTTTCCTTATTTCACTTTTCTTGGATTTGTTGTGAAAGGCTGGAGAATCTTAGAATTTAAAATGAGGGCATTTAATACAAATGTATGGGTATAACCTTTACCTAAAAGGACATGGAGGGCCACTGTAGCCAGCTAGAAATATAAAATAGCTAGTTCCAGGAACCCAGAGCCTCAAGGCTCTGGTTCCTGATACCTGCCCCTCCTGAATGATCCACAATGAGGGCAGAACTAAGAATGAAGGTCTAGTGGTTTAAGAGACTCTCCACCCTGTCAACCAGTAGATGAAGATTGCATTCCTAGAATGAATGTGTTCCCCTCCCTAACTGAATACCTTGGGTCAGGTCCCTCTGAAATTTTCCACTATTTTTATGTTCTGTTTCCTTGGTAACTCTCTCTCTGCCCCCAGCTTCCCTTAAATACCCTACACTTCTTGTGTTCCGGGTTGAACTCCTCTGACTGGCAAGGTCATGAGATCGACCCCAGTACTGGTATCCCCAATAAACCTCATGTGATTGCAGCAAGTTTGGTCTCTCCTGAGTCATTGGGTGGTCACATCATCCCAAGACTTGAGTAAGGAGCTCCCCAGTTCTGGGGGTCTTTCAGGTGCTTTATTCTGGTATGTTTTGTTTTTGTTTTTCAAAAATGAGTTATAAACTAACTCAATGTGTATTATTCTTTGGGTTTTAGTTTACAATAAACTTAAGATAGCAATTTTACTTCTTGTTGGAGTAATTATATTGTGAACATTAATATTTAATGTTAAAAATTCCATCTCAGGAATAATTCCAATTTCTATAATGTGTATAATTCATGAATTTAGGTTACAAAATTGTTTTTATTGAGAATTGTTGCTTTATGCCAACAATTTTACTTTTTATGTGGTTTGCGGTTTTGATGTGTTAGTATGTGTATGTTCATGTGTGCAACTCAAA
Source organism: Mastomys coucha (assembly GCF_008632895.1). Lineage (NCBI taxonomy): Eukaryota > Metazoa > Chordata > Mammalia > Rodentia > Muridae > Mastomys > Mastomys coucha. Next base: position 58,168,602 of record NW_022196896.1, on the reverse strand, counting down.
TACAGGCATGTGTGTGCCACACTTCATCTGGGTGTTGGTCCCCTACCAAATTTGAGATTGACTTTCTTTCTGTTTGTCCCTGTTTATGATGGGTAGTTGACAGATAAATGTGTAGGGCTTCTCTTCTCACCACATGAGAATTGGCATTAATGATGTATTTTACTATTTCTAGCTTTACTTAGATTCCCCCGTGCTTCCATGGCAAGCAAGCATATACCACACTGAACCACCTCCACAGACCAGTGCTAATGATTTAAATTGCCATTGGGGTTTTTTTTTTCACACTGCTCTCCCTGAATTTAATACCAACACCTAACAGCTTCATTTATTCAGTTTGGCAAAACAATTTTCCTTTTCTAATCCTTGGAAGATTTTTATTTTCCTTGATTCACCAAGAAAATGTTCTGCCAAACAAAAGTGTGATTGCATGCCATCTCATATCCTAAAATCTTCAGTTTATGGTACTGATTAGGGAAATAATGCAGAAAACATTTTAACTTGCAAACAAACTTAATTTTAGTATGACCTAATTTTCTTCCTATGTGTGATTTTAAAGATGGTATATCACATTTCTTCTTCCATCCTTATCATAAAACTATTACTAGCTTGTAATTACAACAGATATTATTTAACCTTTATGACATATGTGTAACTATTGGTTGATAGAATTCATTACTATTTTTACTTGGGAACAAGGTAAAATATCTTACATGTGAAGAGAAATTTCTTGTTATCTAAAAATATTAGAAGTTTATTTACTATAGGAATATTTTCCAAATTTTCTGAGTTAGGCATTTAGAAAGATTGGAAGTACATTGTATTGGCACATTGAGAATATATATATATATGTATTGTGTGACATAAGTTTTTAGTGACACATTTTGACATAAGGTATACAAAATTTCCAACAGATCATCCATGAATTTCACATTAAGAGAACAGTATGACATTGACATCAGTGAGTGTGAGAACAGTAGTCTAGTTACCAATAGTTTATAATGTGTTTTGTGGGCAAGTTTTGAAGGGGAGGTGTCACTGTGGTGACATTAACTAGCAATTGTAAACTTTTTTTTTTTTTTTTTTGGTTTTTCGAGACAGGGTTTCTCTGTGTAGCCTTGGCTGTCCTGGAACTCGCTCTGTAGACCAGGCTGGCCTCGAACTCAGAAATCCGCCTGCCTCTGCCTCCCAAGTGCTGGGATTAAAGGCGTGCGCCACCACCGCCCGGCTGTAAACTTTTAATAAATTTGCTATGGTCCCTTAATGTGTGTGCTCTGAAATGGTTCCATTTCATCCTTGAGGTGACTTCTATGGAGTTTGTCCATCTTCTGCTGCTTTTACATATGTGGAATGTTGCCAGCTTCATAGAGCTTTAGTAATAAGCTGTAAGCCTCACACTACTTTAAAAATAAATTATTGAAGAAAATATATTGTGATGATGAAATGATAGTGTATCATTGCTACCAATTATTATTATTATTATTATTAGTAGTAGTAGTAGTAGTAGTAGTAGTAGTAATAGTAATAGTAGTAGTAGTGCACAGATCCTTTTATACTGACTAACTACTTTACAGAGAAAACAAGCCCAGGAAACTCGGACATTTCTGTGCCTCTAGGGCGTTCCTAAATGATTTTCTTTTCCTTCAGATTTAGCATAGCTCCATTCATCCATGTTAAGAAGTCCTTGTGTTTAGTTTTATTTTTAAAAATAATTTTACAGGTTCTACTTCATTCTTAGAAAATTGTTGATGACACCATATGTGAAATATATGTTGAGAGAAGAAACTCATCAGCCAACATATATCATTCTTCTCTACTAAGTGAAACAAAAACAAGAATAAAACTAGGCAGTCTTGTAATACTTTCGATTCACTGGAAGCCATCACATTTGGATGATAATGTCTGCACACTACACATTTGGGAATAAAGAAGCTATTTAGTGAGATCTAAAAGCTATTTGCTGATGTGTATTGTCTGTTTAGTTTCTATTAAAATAAAATGCAAATGCTACTACTATAAATGCTAGCACCTAGTCCTACCATTTGCAAATAGACTGCCTCAGTAACTCACGTTTAATTCAAACACAAAAAATCCCATTCCTAATTTTCCAGATGTGTTGCTGTTAATTTAAAGCAGCATGTCTCTCCTATGTGAATAATAGAATCTCTTATGTTTATTTTATTAATACACTTAAAATACATTTTAGTTAAACATAATTTTCAACTCTTTACCTGATCTTTTGACAGTGTTGGAATTTCAAGATTAACAAGCAATTGACCAAAGGGGAGAGAACAAAAGAAAGATAGGCTTGTAGTTTTCATAATCATAGTACATATTGGCAAACAGAAGCCTAGATACTCCCTCTCCAAAACATATTGGCAAACACAAATGATTTAATGACAAGTTCACCTTACAGAAATCCACATATATGACCAGTATTGATTCTGTCTGTTGACTGAACTACACAAAAAGGAAACAAGAGGAGAATCCTACTTTGAAGACTACCAAAAATAATACAACATTGTTGACCAAATTTAATGGAGTAAGAGTAAGATCTGGCATCAAAAATGAAACAAAACAAGCAAGCAAACAAACAAAACACTACCAGAAGATTTGAAAGACAGAAAGATAACTAGTGCTCATAGACTGGAAGGTCTATGCTATAAAGTCAAGTGCTTTAAAACATCCAGCAAAATGATGTGTAGATTTCGGTGACCTTCCTCAGAGAAACAGTAGAAAAGACAACTCCAGGATTTGTAAATGATACAAAAATCTCTGGAAATCCAAAGCAATCTATATTGAAAAGAATGAAGCAGGTAATTACACAGGACTAATCTGAACTCTATCACAAAAATATTATGATCAGACAGCTTCACACCAACACAGCATTACATACACACACACACACACACACACACACACACACACACACACACACACACAATTTATGCCAAACAATATGTATGATAATGTATGGCATTATTGTATTGTTGAAGTCTTTTATGATATTGTTTGGCACTATGCGTTTGTGTGTGTGTGTGTGTGTGTGTGTGTGTGTGTGTGTGTGTGTG
>NW_022196896.1:58114237-58165004 GCF_008632895.1 Mastomys coucha | reverse complement strand
AGAGAGAGAGAGAGAGAGAGAGAGAGAGAAAGAGAGAGAGAGAAAGAGAGAATAAAACAAACTGTCTAAGAACTAGTCTTTATATTATAACCAATTGATTTGTCAAAAGTACAAAAGAGAAGGAAAGCAGCTTCCATGTACAATGTTGAGAAAATGGAATATTTATATGCAGAAAGTAAAATTAGACCCTTATCTCAGATAGTATACATTAATTCACATTAGATTCAAAATTTAGATATAAGATCTAAATCTATCAAAGCCCTAAAAGAAATAATATTTTAATTAAAATTTAGTGGCAATGTTCTGGGTAATTTTTTGAATGTCAAGACAGAAGAAAAAGCTAAAAGAGTGGAAGACATATACATGGAATTATGTCACACTGAAATATTTCTCTATAACTAAGAAAACTTCCAATACAGTTAGAAGATAAACTACACAGTGCCAAAAATGTTTAGGAACCAGAATTATGACATGAAACCAATATTTTAAATATATAAGGAACTCAAACAACTCAATAGCACAAAATCAAATGATACAATTTATAAGTGTTCAAGGAGCTAAATAGGAATTTCTTAAAAAAAAAAACCCACAGCAGTCAGCATCAGAAAGGAAATAATATTCAGCATGACTAGCCAACAGGGAAATGCAAATGAAGATTACAATAGAATGTTACCTTGCACCTGTCAGAGTGAATGCCATAGAAAAAGACAAAACAATAAAGTAAAAAATTATGCTGTTCTAGCAAATTGACTATAATAGAAAAAGTTGTAATGTCCATGAGTTCATTAACGATGGGAATCTATTTAGGTTTTCAGTACTGGGCATATTCTTGCTCATGTTGGGTGAATCTTAAGTCCAGTTAGACAGATGTTGGTTATCATCAACACCTGAGTGTCACATAGTACACTTCTATGCATATATCACTAGGCTAGCTCATAGGTGTTGCAGCTGAACAGGATGGTTTAATTTTCTTCCTTTGGTTACTTGTGTAATAATCTCTGGGATCATGGAAACTTTAACATCAGATCAAGGTTGATCAATCATCTTTGTCTTATGTCCTTTTTATATGACATCTTCAGTAACAGTGGATCACACTAAATGCCTGAGACCCAATGAAAGATGCTATTGATTATCTATATTATCGTAGGAATCATTATAGTTTGGCTATGAAGCAATCAATCAAAAATGATTGCATTAATAATATGAGAACAATGGCAATTTCAAAAGACATGTTAGAGAAGAAGGGAGAAATTTTTATAGGATCTCGAACATAGACAAAAGACAAAAGCCTAATGACATCTGTGAGAAGGATAATTGGTGTCTCCCTGATATGAGCCCCTTTACTGATTGTTTAATCAGAGTGGTCAAACTTGAAATCATGCATACACAAACAACAAAATAAGATGTATACACATATGTGTATTGTGATGGTTTGAATGAAAATGTCCCCATAGGGTCTTTTATAGTAGCACTATTAGGAGTTGTTTCCTTGTTAGAGTCGGTGTGGTCCTGTTGGAGGAAGTATGTCATTTGAGTTTTCAGATGCTCAAGCCAGGCCCAGTGTGACATTTCTCTATTTGTACTACCATATTAGTACAGAGACAGACAGGTTGATCAGTGGAATAAAATTGAAGACCCAAAAATACAACCACACACTTATAGACTACAACAAAGAAGCCAAAAATATACAATGGAAAAAAAAAAGCATCTTCAATAAATGGTACTTGTCTAACTGGCTTTCTATATATAGAAAAATGAAAATAGACCCATATTTATCACCTTGAACAAAGCTCAAGTCCACATGGATCAAGGACCTTAACATAAAACCAAATACACTCAATCTAATGGAAGAGAAGTTGGGAAAGAGTCTTGAACTCATTGGCACACGGGCACATTTCCTAAACAGAACTCCAATGGCTTATATTCTAAGATCAAGAATTGATAAATGGGACCTCATGAAACTGGAAAGTTTCTGAAAAGCAGAGGACACAGTCAATAAGACAAATGGGCAACCTACAGATTGGTGAAAAACTTCACTAACCCTGAAGGAATAAAGTGAAAAGCAAAGCTGTAAAAGCAAAGTTCTGGGAATATAGAAACCAAGTTTTTGAGGATATGGAAACTAAAGTTCTGGTGGTCAGGATGTTGAGTCAGATTGATCAGGCTAAGATCAGTCAAAACAAAAGTAACTGGTGGTGGCAATGATAATGTCTACAAAAACAAGATTAGCAATACTTGGAAGAACCTCCCAACCCCTCCCTGTGGTGACTCTCAAAAAAGACCACAAACTGTCATCCTAACCTTGCAGACGACAATCCCCCCTACCACCTAGTTACTCAGCCCCTTCTCAGGAACTTTTCAAGGGCAGATGCAGAGTTGGATAAAGAAGTTGACTAATCAGGCTAAGAACAGCCCTCTGAGCAAGCCAATAAATGCCATGCCTGAAGAAATCCTTTGTCCTATATTCTACCAATCAAAGTGAACCAGCTAACCCTGTTGCTGAAATCTGACCTCTTTAAAGTATAAAAGATGTGTGCTTTATGAGTTCGTGGTTGTCTTACCTTGCATGGCTGCACAACCCTACATGTGTGGATCAATAAACCTCATGTTATTGAAGCGATCTATCATTAATCTGTGATCTGTGGATTGAGCTAAGCTTATAGCAACCCCCACATCAGATAGAGGGCTAATATCCACAGTATATAAACAACTCAAGAAGCTAACCACAAAGAAACCAAATAACCCCATCAAAAACTGGGATATAGCACTCAACTGAGAATTTACAACAGAGGAATCTCGAATGGCTGAGAAGCACCTCAAGAAATGTGCAAAGTCCTTAGTGCAAATCCAAATGACCCTGAGATTCCACCTTACACCAATCAGAATGACTAAGTTCTAAACCTCAGGTGACAACACATGTTGGGAAGGATGTGGAGAAAGAGAAGCACTCCTCTATTGTTTGTTGGATTCTAAACAGGTACAACCACTTTGGAAATCAATCTGAAGGTTCCTCAGAAAATTAGGAATAGGTCTACCTGAAGACCCAGCAATACCAATCTTGGGAATATACACAAAAGATGCCCCACAACACCACAGGGGCATGGGTTGCATTATGTTCAAAGCAGCCTTCTTTGTGATATCCAGAACCTGGAAACAACCTAAATGTCCCACGATAGAAGAATGGATACAGAAAATGTAGTTCATTTACACAATGGAATACTATTCAGCTATTAAGAAAGAGGACGTCCTGAGTTTTGCAGGCAAATGGATGAAACTAAAAAATTTCATCCTGAGTGAGGTAATTCAGGTCCAAAGAGACGTGTATGGTGTGTGGATATCCAAATAAGTGAATACTAGCCAAGAAAAAATGCCAAATATCCAAGATACAGCCCATAGAACTCAAAAAAGTCAAGAAGCAAGAAGAGAGGGGATGGGATTAGGGGTTTCTGGAGGGGAAAGGGGATAAAATTTGAAATGTAAATTAATAAAATATTCAATAAAATTGAAAAAAAAAGACCCTGACTTAGAACTCTCAGCTTTGTCTCAAGAACCATGCCTGCTTGTCTGCTGCCATGCTTCCTATCATGACGATATACAGGACTAAGCTCCTAATATTGTAATCCGGACTCAATAAAATGTTTTTCATTATAAGAGTTGTGATGGTTATGGTGTCCTTTCACAATAGTAGAAACCTTAAGAGACATACATACATGAAAACATACACACATAGTATATACATGTTATGTTTATATGATTCATGTAAACATATGGAGCAATAATAATCAAGACAAAGGTGTATATCAACTTGAGAGTTGGAGTAATTGGAGGAATTCAGAAGGGTATGTGGGAAGAGCTGGAAGGAAGAAACAGAGATGTAACCAATATAACTCTATTTAAATTTAAAAATATATGCTAATAAGAGGAGACATGAGAAGTCTTTTATGATATTGTTTGGCATTATTGTCCAAGAGACTCTCAAAGTATTATAGGATGTAGCTACTGACTGTGCCAACCCCAGAGGTGGAAGTTAAGAGTATATTGCTGAAGAAAACATGTTTTTACACTATACTATAGTTTTCAGAACAGCTTATATATTTCAAAAATATTTATATACCCAAAGGAGACATAGACAATTAACTTGGGAGGTGGCTTGTAGGAAAGAGAACAACAAAGAGGGAAACTAAATGCTTTGCTTGACATTTGTAGGTCTTGTATCAAGTTTGAAGAAGAGGACTTTATAAATTACTCTTTCTCTGAGATGAATGCTTTTCCAAATTATCACAGCTAATGAACCAGATTCTCACCCTCACCTAATGTCTGTGCCACCCTCCAAGCAGAACCATTGTTCATTGGAACAGTTGGTGAATGACTTTATGGATAGACCATCTTAATACACACACCATTTCTTAAATGAATGTAACCTGTCCTCTGTGGGCTGAAAATAAAGTCACTCACTCAAGTCAAATAGTTTTGACCATAGCAGGAAGTCTGTATCCAAAAATCGTGCCTACAATTCATTCCTTGGCGCATCAGAACTGTCAACTCTCAGCTTAGCTACGATGGAGGTAAAATCCTTTGGTGAGGGTCATTGAAGTACAGCCTTATTACAATGAAATCTAATGTCTAAAAATTGTTCTTATTTTGGGCTTATACCACAATAAGAGCCAAGATTTTAAACTCTACTAATTACAAAACAAACAAACAAAAAGACTTTATATATCTATGTTCATTTAAAAAAATAATTAGTAGCGATGTATTATTTTGAAATATACAGTTAATATGTTTGGAGTTATTTAAAATTTATATTGGGAGAAATGTATGCATTTTCAGTATTGCTGTAGACAAGCATCTATATATGACTGTTAAACTAATTGTTGTTTTATATCAAACAACTTTTATAATACTCATTTGTATTGTTATAATACTTTATAAATTTTAAGGAATATGACAAAAAAGTTATTGTAGGTATTAAAGAGGGGGTCTCTGGGAGGAGTTGGGGTACAAAAGGGAAACAAGAATGTAACTTAATTCTATTTACTTAAAATATGTTTTTAAATGTTAACAAATTCAGATAAGTTATAATCATGTAACTTTTCTCATCATAATGCAATAAAAGTTAAAAACAAAAAAAACTACATGCAACTAAGGAATGCTAAGAGAGGAGAAATAGTATTTCCCAATACAACACACATCAACTGGTTGTCTAATGCTAAATGGTCAACAGTAATATCAAACATACATAACAATACACAGACTGAACAAATTATATTGTGAATTTATAAATATACACAGATTACAACAATTAGTAAAAGGAAAAGCCATGTATATGAAAGAGAGTAATGAGGGGTATATGGGAGGTTTAGAATGGAAAGGGAAATGGAAAATGTTTTAATGACATTACGATCTCAAAAATAGAGAAAGAACTAAGATAACCATATTTGATATTCAACTGACTAAGGTGAAAGAAAGAGTGATATTAAATATTTTATGTATAGAAATAGACAATGAAATTATTTATATACTATAGGAACCAATAATAGAAAGACCAGGGTTAGAATGGAAATCTATATCCTATGATTTTGAACATTTTGAAGTGTCAGGTTGGACTTGTGCTTGGATGGGAAATTAACCATGATCAATGAATTTTGTCACTGTGTAACTTTTCAAAACTTTAAATATAAAAAAAAATGTTTCTTTAGAAAAATATTTGCATTAAGAACACAGTTGGCATTTTTCATATGCAACATATGTTTTAAAATATACCAATGTGTTTAACTATAAACATATAACATATATTTAAAGTTTTGAAAAAATTCTGTTTGTTTTTGTAAGTATAGGAAGGAAACAGCAAGATTACATTGCAAAATATGTATGTGACAAAAGCCCACTATCGTAAGGTGAATCTAAAAAGATGAAATTTTTTTAGTCCATCAGCAGAAAAATAGAAAGCAACCTAATTAATAGTTGTAAGCCTTTTATTGTAGTTGTCTATTATGAAATTGCACTCAGTTTTAAAAGAAAGTTAAAATAATAATTAGGGATAGGGCAGTTAACAGACAAGTGTGTACCAAGTCACTTGAGTGTCTAAATTTCTTCATGCCATTCCTCCTCTTGAGATCTGCTATAATTTTTAATGTCACATATAACAGTTTGTTTTGTACGTGTCAGATATTGTATTGGTTTTCTTTAAATATTTAACAGTACATTTTAGGAAGAAAAGATATGGCTTTCTATTCTCCATTGCTCTGATCAGATCATTAAAGTGTTTGCTCACATCTTATATCTAACATGAAACCCTAAGTGTTAAGTTTCTTATTTCTTCATAGCATATTGCATTTAAATCACTTCAGTTTTTAAATATTTATTTATTTATTTATTTATTTGTCATACATTAAATTCTGACTGAAGTCTCCACCCACTTTTCTCCAGTATCTCCCTGCTATCTCCCCTTTTGCCTATATCCTTCTCTATCTCCTCTCATAGAAGAGTCAGTCTCCACTAGGCATCATGTATATACAGCATAACAATAGAGAAAAGTATCAGACTATATTCTCACATCAAAGCTGGACAAGGCAACTCAGTAGAAGGAAAGGAGTCACAAAAGCAGGCAAAATAGTCAGAGACAGCCTTCATTCTCACAGTTAGGTATCCCACAAGAACACTGAAACACACAACTCTAATATGTTTGCCAAGGACCTAGGTCAGCGCCATGTATGTTCTATGATCTCTTTGAACCCACTTGTGTCCAGGACAGTTAATTTTGTGGGCTGTGTTCTTATGATAATACTGACCTCTCTGGCTTCCCAATCCTTCCTCCAGCTCCTTTTGCAGGACTCCTCAAGGAGCTCCACCTAATACTAGATTCTGCATCTATCCTATTAGTTGCTGTATGAAGTTTCTCAGGTCTAGATGATGATGATGGTGGTGGTAGTAGAGGTGGTAGTGGTGATAATGATGATGATTACGTGAAGGCTCCAGTCCAAGCACATCCTGCATTCATGACAAACTACAAGTCAAAAGTTTTGTGTCTGGTTTATGTCACAATCCTTTCTTTGAAGCCTTACCTCCTTACAGAGCATGAGCAGTTCAGGCTCCCTGTTTCCCATTATGAGCATGCTTTCCCAGTGTCACCCTTGTCTATTCCATGGAGTTCCCACTGTACTTGGTTTCTTCTGCACTGTGAAATGCAACTCAGTTTTAGTCATCTCACCAAGTATTCATTCTCTCTTTCCAGCTTCTCCAACTCAATCATTCCTGTTCCCATCCCCAACTGCCCCAGTCCACCCTCCAAGTCTATTTCTTTTTTCCATAGAGATACTTGAGTTTACTCTTAAGTCCTCTTTGTTACTTAGACTTTCTGAGTCTCTGTGGATTGTAGTATGATTATTCTTTACTTTACAGCTAATATACACTTATCAGTGACTATATATATCATTTTTGTCTTTCTTGGTCTGGGTTACCCCATTAAGGATGATTTTTTTTTCTGGTTCAACTTATTTCCCAGCAAATTTTATGATATCATTTTCTTATTTTCTTTAAAAGCTGAGTGTAAATATGTAAATTTTGTGTCTTGATACCTCATGCACAAGTATATTCTCATATACATATCAAAACACATATAACACATTTATACATATATATGTATGTATATATGTGTGTATATACACACATATATATATGTATAACACACATATATATGTATATATGTATATATGTATATATATATATATATATATATATATATATATATATATATATTCCATTCTTCAGTTGAATCTAGGTTAGTTCTACTTCTTGGGTAATATAAATAAAGCTATATGAATGTAGTTGAGCAAGTGCCCATGAGGTAAGATCAACCATCTTTTAATATATGAGCAGAAGTGGTATGGCTGAGTCTTGAGATAGATCAGTTCTCAATTATCCTGCCATCAGATGTGGAATTAGTGAAGCTCTTTTGCTATTCTCTGGGCTGTCTTTTTGTCTGATTGACAGATTGAACCTTTTCCTTACAGAAGCTTTTCAGTTTCAACTGGTCTCATATATTAATGGTTGATCTTTATGCATGAGTTAGTTGTTTTCTATTCAGGAAGTTCTCTCCTGGGTCAATGCTTTTTCAAGGCTATCCACCACTTTCTCTTCTATCAGGCTCAGTGTGTCCAGTTTTATTTTGAGGTATTAATCCACTTGGACTTGAGCTTTGTGTAGAGTGATAGATATGGATCTACTTGATTTCTTCTACATGCAGACATCCAGTTACAGCAGCATCATTTGTTGGAGATGTTTTCCTTTTTCTATTATACAGTTTTTGCTTCTTTATAAAAATCAAGTGTTCATAAGTATGCAGATTTACATTGGTGTTTTTGAGTCAATTCTATTGATCAACGTATTTGTTTTTCTGCTAATACCACTTGTTTTTTGTTATTATTGCCTTGTAGTACATCTTGAAGTCTGGAATGGTTATGTTCTTTTATTGTAGAGGATTGTTTGGATATAATGGATATTTATTTCCACATGAAACTGAATATTGTTCTTTCAAGTTCTGTGAAGAATTGTGTTGGTATTTTGATGGGGATTGCATTGAATGTCTGGGTTGGTTTTGGTAAAATGGCCATCTTTATTATGTATGAAACAAAAGTCTATTCTTTGATAAAATCAACAAGACAGACAAATCCTCATCCAGACTAAAGACAGGGAGAGAATATTTATAAGAACAAAACCAGAAACTAAAGGGTGGATAACTACAGACACCAAAGAAATCCCAAGCTGCTCTAGGTCCCACTACAAAAACCTTGTTTAGTATACAACTGGACAATCTGAAAGAAATGGAAAATTTCAAAATAGATACCACTTACCAAAGTTAAATCAAGATCAGATATACTACTTAAATAGATCTATAATCTCCAAGGATATAGAACCAGTCATTAAAATTACCCCAACCAAAAGTAAGCCCAGGCCCAGATGGCTTAACATAGAATTCTACCAGACTTCCAGTGAAGAGCTAAAGCCAATACTGCTCAAAGTTTTCAACAAAGTGTATAAACAGAAGGAGCACTTTAAATTTATTTTATTAGTTTACAATCACTCTGATATTGAAACCACAGAAAGATTCAATAAAGAGAGAGAATTTCAGACATTTTCCTTCATGGATATTGATGAAAAAATGCACAATTAGAGATTCACAAACTGCTGGAGAGATGGCTCAGCAGTTAAGGACACTGACTGCTCTTCCAGAGGTCCTGATTTCAACTCCCAGAAACCACCTGGTGGCTCATAACCATCTGTAATGGAATCTGATGCCATCATCTGGTGTGTCTGAAGACAGTTACAGTGTCCTCACATACCCAAGATAAATAAATAAATCTTAAAAAAATCACAAACCTACCCCAAGAATACAACAGAAAGCCATCGACCATGAACAGGTTAGCTTCTTGCCAGAGATGTGGGGATGGTTCAACATAGAAAAATCTGTCAATTTAATCCATAATATATACAAATTAAAGGGGACAAAGCACCACATGATCATCTCATTAGATATTTAAAAAGCCTTTGACAAAATCCAACACCCATCCATGATAAAAAATCTTGGAGAGAACAGGGAAACTTCAAATTAAATGTAGAAAAACTCAAAGAAATTTGACTAAAATTAGGAATAAAAAAGCTTTCTACTCTCTTCATATTTATTCTTTATAGTACTCGAGGTCCTTGTTAGAGCAAGCAGACAACTAAGAGAGATCAAAAGGATTTAAATTGGGAAGGAAGAAGTCAAAATATTATTATTCACAGTTGATATAATATAAGTGAACCCAAATATTCCACAGGGATATAAAATATTTTTAAAAAAATTAAGTAACACCTCTTTATACATATGATAACAGGTCTGAGAAAGAATTCAGGGGAAAATACTCTTCACAATATCTTATCACAAAAATCACAAATATATTGAGGTAAGCCTAAGCAAGCAAGTCAAAGTCTTGTATGACAAAAATGGCAAAATCTTTTAAGTCTTCGAAGAACATTGAAGAAAATGTCAAAAGATTGATCTCTGTAACTTTACCTTTTTCAATGCTTACTTTTTTTTGTTTGGTTGGTTTGGTTTTTCAAGACAGGGTTTTTCTACATAGCCCTGGCTATCCTGGAACCCACTTTGTAGGCCAGTCTGGCCTCAACTTAGAAATCCATCTGCCTCTGCCTTCCAAGCACTGGAATTAAAGATGTGTGCCACTACTGCCTGGCTCAATGCTTACTTTTAATGATAATTATCTTTCTTTAAATTAGATATTTTCGTTATTTACATGTCAATTGATATCTCCTTTCCCCGGTACCCTCCAAAAAAAAAAAAAAAAAAAAAAAAAGATAAAAGAAAAAAAATAAAGTAAAAAAATAAATAAAAAAAAAAAATAAAACAAAACAAAAAAAGCCTGTTCCCTCCCCCCTCCCCCTGCTCACCAACCCACCAACCCACCCTTTCCCACTTCCTGGCCCTGGCATTCCCCCACACTGGGGCATAGAACCTTCACAGGACCAAGGACATCTCTTAAACACTTCATCCTCCTTTCTAGCCAACCACTTAAGATACAGGGGAAGTGAACCAGTTTAGAAATGATTTTTTGGGGGGGAGCAATTCCCATCTGTGTTGTCAGGAAATCACCAGTTCAGTTGACAGGTCAGCAGTGACAACTCTACCCATTTGCAAATTCTTCATGGATATACCAGCAGTCCAGTTCTACAGAGTCAGCCTCAGCCTCAGCTTTAGTCAGCAGGAGGGACCAGGAGGGATGCCAGGAGAATTTCTCAGCTGTGTCTTTCTTAGCAAAGGAAAGACCAGCCAAGATACAAGGCCAACAAACATTTAGCTATGCAAGCAAGGCAAGCTCAGCCTCCACCACTGTCCGTTGAGTTCTTTTCATTCTCCCACCAAACATCACATGTCCTCCACAGATTTTGCCTCAGTATGTGAGTCTGTCTCCACTAACATCACTCTGCCAACCAGTCAGAGTAGAAAGAAGTGGCAAGAAGCCATAGCATATCACTGGCAGTGTTTTTGGTGTGTTTCTCTCTATGAAGTCCTGACAAACGGAGCTCAACTATGCAATGTAAGGGGACCAATACATTCCTGTTATTAGCAAAGAGTCTGTCATGTGTCCTTTCAAATGCTTGCTTTAGCAGAACATCCTTTCACCTGTGTCTGCTTAAGTGAAAAGTTTCTTCAGGAGTGTCTCTTAGGAAAACATCCTTTCGACTGTGTTTACTACAGAAAAAACATTTCTTTATATGTTTGCCCCAGCAAAACACCATCGCACACAATTGACTTTTCAAAGAACCCTTAAGTTTCCACTTCTGATATCCATGTCTCTGGATTGGTAGGATCAACATAATAAAAAGTTTTTCTGTTTTTACTATTAGCTTTTGTGGTATCTTAGAAGGTTTTTTAACAAAAAATATATATATTCAACTATTAATGTGTGTGTATCAATTCAAGAATTTTCAACAACTTGGCCTCAGATCTCTTTAGACTTCTGTGTATCAATCATTTAAAGGTAATTCATTTTCTTAATGCTAAAAACTTACATATACCTGGCTCCATCATTAACCATCTATCTCTGTTGTTAAACATATTTAAGTGGGAGTATCTATCTACCTTAAATCCTTCAGTTCCCAGATAAAAGAGCCAAAATTGTTTTATTTATGATAGACTTTTGAAGCTCTAGAGATGGGAAGATACCTACCCTATAATCTCTGAGTATCTACTTCCATATCAATAACCCAGACTTATAATTTACCATGTTCTGCCTGGGCTGCTCCTACTTCAACTGGCCAGCCCTCATAGCCTTATGTTCACAATTCCCTTGCCCCATACCATCTTCTCCTCTCTCCAACTTCTCTTATCCCCTGCCTCAGACCTTAAGCCCTGGAACCAAAACTCTACCTACTTCTCTTCTGCCCAACTATAGGCTGTAGCCATCTTTATTCAACCAATAGTTTTAAATTAAGGAGCAAGGTTACATAGCATCACTTTGTTATGTGAAGATTTCCTCATCCTTCATGGCAACCAGACCTTGTGGGTTAGTACTTATCATTACAATACACAGCAAGAGAACATACTTCAAGAATTCCTCTTTTTTGATTAAATAAAAATCTTTGTTTTCTTATAATTCTAAACAACACACAGTAGGAACAATTATGAGACAATTATGCAAATTATTAGAAGGGAGTTACATTTTAAAAATCCAATTTGTATTTGGAAAGTATTTTATTATCTATCATATCTTGCTGATTTCAGAGTTTTACATTTAAAATAATTTTATCCTAGTGTGTATGATTAACTTAAAAATATTTTCATAAACTGAAAACATTTTTCTAAATGCTAAACAACTTAAGTTTAGTTGTGACACTATATATCTATTTAGTCTTCAACCTCATTAGAGACCTGAGGAAGAATATTACCCGAGTATGCAGGAAACACAGGAATGTAGCTTGCAAAATTATAGAAATGACAGTCAGCTGACTACCTGGATAGTCCTCAATATTCTCTATAATGTTAGAACATCTATCCTTGGCCTTCTGATCCAGGATATCTCACAGACTGTATGTGAAGCACAAATTATGAAGGACTTGCTTAGCCTGTCTTGGTAGAGACATATACAATTTTACATTGCTTAGAGGTTTTGATAATTAATATTTCCCCTGTACCAAAAAATAGTCAAAATTAAGTCAACAGATTGGTAATATAGTGAGCATGAACTTTGGATAATGGTCTTTAGCAAGCCCACTGATCGAAAGGAGATGTACATCATCTTATACTTTTCCAGGAAGATGGTGAATCTCCTCAGCTTTTTATTGGACTACCATAATAATCGACTGAGTGACTTAAGTCTCAAACCTCTTCTCAGTTCTCATCTGTCACAGGTGCAATCACTTTCCCATCATATTGCCTACCCAATAAAATCAAACTGCTTAACACAGTGCCTAAGAATTTTAAATGAATGTCACTTTCTTATTTTCCATTGACTTTCCATTATTGCCTAGTGTAGCCAATTCCTACCAGCTTCTTCCTATAAATGCCTGCTGTAGCACACAATTTACTCTGGTTCTGTCACATTTGCCAAGCATCTTTCCCTGAACTGTCAAGTGCTTGCTTTCTCAAATATTAAAAAAAGTCATTTCTCTTAATTTGAGATCACTGGCTTTGTTTTTGAAGTTTAACCTTCCCTCAGCAGGTAACCATAGTTTTAGAGCAGATTCAAAACATTTTATCTAAAATACAATGAAGTAGTTCATAACATTTTTTAGCAATTATATGAACACTGCCTTCTATAGATAGCTTTGCCTGCAACTTTAAAACCCACCATTGCAGGTTAGATTACAGTAAACAGTGGCACCCATACCTCAGTGGCAAAATACAATAACTTTTTAAAATATATATTTTCTTACATTCTACAAAGAGAAAATCTTGACTTTAGAGTTTCAGGGATAATTCTGCAGATATTGGAGCAACAGTTAATACAGTGGAAGGGCATAGCCAGCACTCTGCCCTTTTAAAATGCAGCATTTGGAATGACCATCCAGACTGGTGGGTGCAAGGTGTCTTGAGAGACAGTTATTATTCCATAAATGCACCATTCAGAATCTAAAGATGTTATTTCACTTATAACCTCCAATGTCTAATCAGTGCCACCAAACATGTATGTAATAATCGTTTGATGTTCATTTGCATGCAAGATGAAGATTCATTTCCTATGAGTGTTAAGTATTCCTGTTAGACCCACCAGAAGCTCCAGTAAATACAATTTGCCCTCACATCTTATTAAGCACTTCAAATGCTGTGCATCAATCAAACCAATAGATAGAAATCCTGATTCCAAAGATAAGGCACCAAGGTTTGTTTTACTTTATATACAATTAAATTATAGGCTTTTGTATATGTTTAGAATAGTTTCCCCATAGGAATTTTCAACCTCAGTGGGAGGAGATATAAGTCTTTATTCACTGTGAACATTTACTTCTTCTAGAGATGATTGCACAAAACTTTACAACTAAAGGAATAAGAAAACATGAAATATATTCCTGAATTGAGCATTGATTAGTAAAAAGGAAAGTGGAATATACAGATAAAAATGTCAGATATTGGATTTCTCTGCTGTTTCATTATTGTTTATAGTGGTATGCATTATAAATCTCAAGTTTACTGAACAAAATACCATGTAATTTGTCAAATCCAGTTTAGTGAAAATGAAGTTCATTGCTTACACGATCAGTTTGTTAATTTATCTGGCATGTATTCTACCACTGCTGCATAAATCCTCAACTAGACACTACAATGTACATTTTAAATTGCCGTCTACCACCTTAGACAAATGCATGCACTCATTCGAACCCTGCTGCATTTAAAGTGATTATTGTCAACAAATTTTCTATTACTTTCATCTTTTGATTGAATCTAAAATAAGAATAATACTTCAGCCCACAAATAATCTTAATTTTTATTATACTTTATGATATTCATAAATGTTAGGCTTGAAATAATACAGCATTCCAAGGGAAATAGTGATTTTTATGTTTGATATTTTTTTGGTTCTGAAGTTAATTTATGCTCCAAGTTTTGTTATTATTTTTACTTCTATAATAATAAGCCACAACTTCCTTTTGATCCAGAATATAAACAAAAAATCCAAGGTATAGTTCTATTTACACACATTAATTTATAACAAACAATTAGCGTATAAATACATAGATGAACTCTAGTATTAAAAATAGTAATGCAAATCCTTCTCCATAAGGTGAAACAGATGCCTGATACCATAACAAGAAACCATAGTTATATATCATCTACCATAGAGAATAATCAGTTATTATTATTATGGTAAATACAGAGAGTTCTAAACAGAACTCTTTTAATTTACCATTATACCCACAGATTAATACATCATTATCAAAGAAGTTTATATTTTCACTAGATACTGCTTCTCACAGTGACCTACAACTGACCAAGCCACAGAGAATAAGGAACTGGAATGCCCAACCTTAAACTGAACCTCTGCACTGCCTTCACTTATCCCAGGGATCAAGAATCATTGTGGAAGAGTGCTTAGAAAGAGATGGTGGATGACTACAAGGGAAAAGTTCTAAGTGTTCCTCTTAAGTACCATTCTGCCTTTTTTGCTAATGTGGGTCTCTGTGTTACTTCCCATCTACTTTTTTTTTTAGATCTATTTATTTATTTATTTTATTAGATATTTTCTTTATTTACATGTCATATGCTATCTCCTTTCCCAGTTTCCCCTCCGGGGGTAAAAAAAAAGAAAAAAAAAGAAAAGAAAAAGAAAAACAAAAAACAAAAACTAAACCCACTCTTCCCTCCCCCCTCCCCCTGCTTACAAACCCACCCTCTCCTGCTTCCTGGTCCTGGAATTACCCTACACTGGGGCATAGAGCCTTCACAGGACCAAGGGCCTCTCTTCCCATTGATGACCGACTAAGTAACCCATCTACTCTTAAAAGAAACTTCTCTGCTGAGGGCTCAGCCACCCTCTAATATATAGTTATACTAATACATCAGCAGCAGTCAATTTACTGCTATATTCATTTAGTAGAATAATTTAGTATGCTTTTCTCTAGGGCAATGACTTATGTAGCCTTATGTTCCTGGGCTTATTAACAATGTTTGCATTAGTCCTGTCTTATGTAGAGGACCCCCACAATCAAAATGTAGAGTTGTGTAGCCCAGTCCAATGGATATGGCTACAAAACATTCCCACAGCTTAAGCTTAGGGAACATTCCAGAAGAGGGTTGGGAATAAAGAAGAGCAGTTAATTTTCTGTGAGATTGTATCTTCTAGTAATGTCAGATGTAAGTCTCTCTAAAATGTCTGCCTAAACATGATCTGAAGAAGGAAAACACCAGTAGATGTGAAAGTGAGCACAGTAAAATCCATTAGGACTCAGCCCTACACAGAAAATGACACATGACTAAGGGTTTCTAAAAGCAAACCAGTTGGTTATACTGGCTGGTTTTGTGCATCTACTTGACAAAAAGCTAGACTCACCAGAGATGAAGGAGCCTCAGGTGAGGAAACACCTCCAAGAGATCTAACGTAAGTTATCTTCCCAATTAGTGATAAGTGAGAGAGGACTCATGCTGGGTGGTGCCATTCCTGGGCTAGCAGTACCGTGTTCTATAAGAGAGCAGTCTAGGAAAAGCATAGGAAGCAAGCTAGTGAGGAGCACCCTCCATGGCCTCTGCATCAGCTCCTGCCTTCAGGTTCCTGCCCTGTGTTGGTTCCTGTCCTGAGTTTCTTTGGTGATAGAGAGCAATGCGAGAAGAACAATCCATTCATCTACAACTTGCTTTTTGGTCATAGTATTTTGTTACAACAATAGCAACCCTAACCAAGAAAAACTGGCACCAGATTACTAGGATATTGCTTTGACAAACCTGACCATGCTTTGGAGAAGGTTGTGAAAAGACTTTGGAACTTTGGGATAGAGTAGCCATTGATTGTTGAGAGCTCGGTGGGATGTTCTCTAGGAGCTTGATTGTTAAGAATGCTGAGAGCAGTGCAGAATGGGGTCCAGGCCAAGTTTCAGAGAGAAGTTTAAAGGCTCTATTGATCGCAGCCATTTCTTATTTTGAAATAAAAGTCTGTGGTTCTGGTTAGCCAAAGCTCAAGAATCAGCTCTGATTTGCAAAGATACCAGAACTACTAAAGGGAAACATTTGCTCTGATCAAATACTTGATTACTTGATACCAGTAAGATGGAGCTAAGACATTAACAGTGTTTAAGAAGAGAGCAGCATTACTGAGGTTAAGTCTTCTGGAAGGTTTTCTCCAACCAGAGAGAAACTGTGTTCCTGACATGGCTATGGTTGAACCTTGTGCTGGCAGCCAGCCTTGGTAATGTGTAGAAGTCGCCAAGGTGGTACTGGTTTTGAAGATAGAAAGGAGGGAAGCTGAATCTTGGCAGTGTGAGAGACAGGGAGAGGCAACTGATGAAGGTTCAGTTTCAGTGTCAGTTTAAGGCAAAGGACTGAAGGGATCATGCCGACAAAAAAGTAGATTGGCATCATGAAGAGAGACTCTGAGAAGCTATTGGTAAAGGGCAACCCAGTTGCAGCAAGGGATCTGGGAGTTTGGGAGATGCCAGTATTATGAGACAAACACCAAGAAGAGCAGCAATAGTACTATCCAGATTACAAGAGCAGAAAAGTACTCATCCGTCTCCCCAGCTTCAAACCATGAAAGCTATGGTAATGCCACACTTGCAGTATGTTCTCCCATAATTTGGAATCTCTCCTCCAATAAATTTTTATGCAAACATCTCTTCATCCAAAGACCCTGCACTTTTCCATAGTCTTGAATCCAAATTAATAGCATGCCTTGGGATCACTTAGGACTGTCTACTTAACCTGCTATCCAACCGAATACTTCAGTTCTTTATGTTGAATCTAAGATTTCTCTTGTAATCAGCTTTTAAATTATTAGCTAAATGTATAGATTTAATCTCAAGCTGTTGATTGACTAATTTATGTCCATGATCTGGAAGAATGTATGTGCACATGTGCATGCTGTGGTGACCATTTGTTGAAAAGAATAAACAGGTAGAACAAGAAATAACCCATAAACATTGAAAGGAACATATGGATACAAGTTGGGATCATCTGTGTGTGGTAACAAATCCTGCTCTGCCTTGGTTGGGGTTAGTTAAGCAACTTCTTCTCTTGTCAAACAAAACCTTTGTTTAAAATATCTATGAAGAATTTCTCATCTCTTTTCCATATCAGACTTCCTGTGCCATTCAATAACTAAGTCCCTTGTTACTACCCAAGCACAGACTCAGACTCATCCATCAGTCCTGATATAAACACTCAGGTACTAAAACAAGCAGCAGGGACAGACAGAACATTCATACTTCAGGTATGCTACCAACAGGCCAATAACCACAAACTACAGATAGATAGAAGACACAAAAAGAAGAAAAGAATTCAAATTTAAGCTCAGTCTTGGTCAAACTAATTCAAGAGGAAGCGACTTTTTTTTTCTTTCCATAATTCAGCACTGATTTTTTTTGGTGCCCTCTCTGAGGCTTCTTTAATGTGCCAACTAATGCAAAGTAGAAGCTCTGTTTCTGTGTGGTAATATCTGCCCTCATCCAAAGTAGCCAAGCAAGTAGGTAATTCAGATAAGCTCCATCTTTTACTAAAGGCAGGGCCTACTGATGCAGCCCATGGCTCTCTCTCTCTCCCTGGTGTTGACTTGTGGCTGCACGGCACATTAGTTAAAAAGGAGGCAATGTATAAGTGAGATTTTTTATTTCATTTATGTAGGAAAGAGAAAATAGGCTGGCCAAGTAGAGAGAGGAAAAGGAGAGGAAGGAGAGAGAAAAAGGAAAGGAAGAAAGCAAGAGAAGAGCAAAGAGTGAGAGAAGAAAGAGAGAGAGCAAGAGACAGCAGTGAGGAGACAAAGAGCTAGAGAGAGGGGGGAGAAAGAGAGGAGAGAGAGAGAGAGAGAGAGAGAGAGAGAGAGAGAGAGAGAGAGAGAGAGAGAGAGAGAGAGAGAGGAGGCAAACTGCCCTTTTATTGTATGGGATGTGGCATGCCTGGCTTGTGGTCAGATGACTGGATATAGGGTCCAGCTAGAATGCTGGGGGCTTGGGGCATTGTCTGCCTGACAGAGTACACATCTCCTGCAGTGGCAGCTGTGAGGGGTTGTTACTGAAACAGGAACCAAAGTCTCAGGAGTTATGGTCAAGTTCCTTCTGCCTTCTGCAAGCAGAAATTGCCCACAGGGGGTCCAGGGCTCAAAGCCAAATACTCTACTGTGCTTAAGTTACCTGAGGAGACCACTGCGCCACACTGCCACACACCATCTCTGGACCATTTTTGTTAAGTTATTTGGCATTAGTTTTAGGCTACATTTTAGTATTAATTTATAAGAAAGGTGCTTTGCAATGCTCTACAATGCTTTAACATACATTTAACATCTACCATTGTATTCACAACAGATAGACATGGATTAAATTTGTTAGATATTTGTGGGGAGCCGTGAAACTTGAGAGGCATTCGCCATGGCAAGATGGCGCCTACTTCCGCTGTTAACTCCTAGTGGACAACTGTTTGCGCATGTGCGTAGAGAACTATTGGCGCATGTGTGTAGAGTGAAAAGACGCCATGTCACGGCCCATCCCGGGGCGTTACGTAGGGTAATGAGCGAACAGCCAATCATGAGCAGACACACCACGCTGTGGGCAGATACGCGCACTGTGGTGTATATAAGCAGTGCGGATTTTGGGTTCGGCCCCCTTTTTCACTATGGATGGAGACAAATAAACAGTTGCTGCAGAAGGAACCTAGTGTCCGCATGTCTTCTTCCCGGCGAGAGGACCACGCGGGCTACAGATATTATTGATAGAGCTCTGCAGTACCCTTGGCTTTGGATATTGAATTTTAACATATAAAGAGATAGTTTTGATCTTGGTAGTTAGTATAGGCAGGCATAACGATGAGCTACATCTGTAGTGAATTTTCACTATTCGGACTTCAGCAAATCTCTGCATTTCAAGTGATGATCTCATTGGATTCCCAGTATGTTGGTACACAGATATGTAGGATGCGCCTGATATTGCAGAGAGCTCCCTAGTCTGTAAAGGAAAGACATGAAGACCTTGCCTACATCATGAAAACACAATTGCTTTTAATCTCAGGCAATCCACTTCTGTCAAGTGTTAATTGTGCTCATGTCTAGGATATACAAATGAGGTTCTGCTGACCAGGTAAATTCACCACATTCTGAAAGGAAACAGTTCAGCAGAGAAATGCCCAGGCCAGGACATGGCAACTCAAGATTTTATAAATATGCTACTAATGAAGGTTTAGGAAGTAAGCTTCGCAGATTTGTAGATTTGAACAAAGTAACAACTCTAAAGTTAATGACTAACTGGTTTGACCATAGGTGGAGACTGAACTACATTGACTTAACCTGAATATTTTACACTGATCTCTAATGCTGAAGTCATGCTTTTTTTGTTTGCTTGTTTTTAAAGGGGGAAGTGTGTTTACCCTGGGTTTTAGTCATTTGTGAGCAGGATCACATGTATTACTATAAATGAAGAGGTGAGTTATTTCTTTAAGATTCTCTAATTGACATTTAGATTAATTTTCTCATAGACCAACCTGCCTGTATTAGATCAGTGCCCCATTTTCTACTGGGAACATAAAGCCAAGTGAAATTCATAAAACTTATCCTCAGGACTAAGAACTGTAAAATTTTAAAAGAGTGAATAAATTGTGAGAATATTGAAGTTAACAAGTATAACACATCTCCTAGCATATCTGTAGATGTCAGCTACTGGACAAGACCTGGAACCCAAGAAGAACAAGCAAATACAGTTGTTTGGCTTGATACCAATGCTATGTAATAGAAGAACTTTCATTTATTATAGCTTTAAACAATAGTATGAACAGGGAAGAATATGTTTTTGGAATGATGGCTACTTAAGTCAGATTCAGACTTTATTAATTTAAGAATAAGTAAAGGAGCAAATGTTCGGTTATGACACAGAAGGAAAGTATTGAAATGCAGGAAAATAGGTATTATATATTTTGTTACGATGCAAAGTAACCAGCTTAGGAAGCAAGATATCTTACTGGTTCTTGATGGAATAGTCAAAAGAAAAAGGGAAAGAAATAGTAAGAAAATAACATGCATTTAGAAAATCTTGATAGAAGACTTGCTTTTCCCTGACATAATTTTCAGGGGTAGGTGTTTATAGTTATGCTTTCTTGAAGGTCAGGCTGACCTTGAACTACTAATTATGTGACCTTCACTTCCTGAGTGCTGCAATTACAGGCATGTACCATCATGCCAGGCTCTCTAAGCTGTTATTGACAGAGTAAAACACTAGCTCAATTCAAGACTACTTCAAGAGTACTCTGAGGATAATTATATTGTTGAAAAACTTGTAGTAAAGTCAGGAAAGTTTTTCAAAAAGTATTTTCCCAGAAAGATTCAGTGACTTCCGTCACTTTAGCTCTGACTGGTTACCTACTAACTTTTTTACTAATATGGAAACCAGAAGAGATTGTATGACTTTACTAATTAACTGTTGTTATAAAAAAGAAAGAAAAAAGGACAAAGTAAAGCTTTATTTGGTCCCTTTGTTTTCCAAACATAACAGCTAATCAATGTTTCAATTTCAGGGCTTCTGACTTTCTTACAACTTTTTCAGTTATCATATTCTGCTACTAGTTATGAAAGACTAGTTATGATTCCACTAAAGTGCTAATTATCAAATAAAATATGTAGACTACATATTTAGGCAGATTTAGTAAATTTCTTAAAACAGAATTTCAGATGATAAAATTTCAATGGATCTATATGCAAGTAAGTATTAACGCAGTGAATTTATCAAGTGAGCCCAACAATTTTGACAGGATATTGACTTCTAATATTTTATGCTTAGAATGACTGTGGTGGCTTGACTATGCTTGGACAAGAAGGTGACAGTGTTAGGAGGAATGAAGAAGGTGACATTATTAGGAGGAATGGTATTGTTGGAGGAGGTGTGGCCCTATTAGAGAATGTATGTCACTGTGGGGGTGGGCTTTGAAGTCCCCTCCTAGCTGCCTCAAAACAGTCTGCTCCTGGCTTCCTTTGATGTGAATGAAGAACTCTCAGCTCCTCTAGCACCATGACTGCCTGGATGCTGCTATGCTTTCTGCCTTATTGGTCATAAACTGAACCTCAGAACCTATAAGCCAGTTCCAATTAAATGTTGTCCTTTAAACAGTTCTTGGTCATGGTGTTTCTTCCCAGCCATGAAAAACCCTAACTGAGTTAGTCACACAATCAAATGTCATGCATATAAAAACTTTAGAAAAATATAAGGTTTGTCCAAGTTAATACTGTTAGCTTCACAGGCCTAGAATCACCTAAAACTGTCCTATTTTAATAATTGTCCTTATTCAGTTGAATAGTAAGCATTTATATTAAGGACTATCTTGGTTGTTAATTGATGGACCAGTGTCTTCTAACCTACTAGGCAGGTTGTCATGTGCTATTAAACAGTTAGCTAAGTGTGACTGTTTACACCAGGGAACATCCCATCAACAGCCATTCTCCATGGGTGTTGCTTCCAGGTCCTGCTTAGGTTTCGGCCTTGACTTATCTTAATGATGGATTGTGACTTGAAAGGCCAAGCTTAATAAATCCTTACCTTTTTAAATTTGCTTTGATCGGAGTATTGTATCACCTCAACACACACAAAAAAGGGAACAATACCTAACTAATTTTAAAAGTCTGTGTTGGGACTGACTCACAGCTATATTAGAGTACAAATGGCCTGCCTGCCAAGGAGTGAAGGATCCTGAAAGGCAGACTATTGCTTTGGCACCTGTGGCTAAGGGAGTGGCCTAACTAGAGCCATGGAGCATGCTGAGAGAGTAAGCATACATACAAACATTAGACTCGGGTTGATTGTGCACTGACATACCAGAAGCAGCCAGAAAAGTTAGTGTGATTATTATACACACATTATACACAAGACTCAAGACGGGTTTAGTGTATATAGGTTTGCCTACTCATGGTAGGGGTTTTCTGCAGGGAAGATGTCTTAGGCCATAAACTTTAGGGAGGAGGAAAGCTTTGGCTGACACTTTCCTGCATACATCAACATCTGTCCATGACAAGGAAGCCCTGTGCCAATTCCCTGAACCTGACCCAGGGAAGGCACTGCCATTCCAATGCCTAGGAAGTACTGACATACCAATAATCCATATTCATTTAGGATTTTACCACTCTTCATAGACTATCTGCAACTTTCACTTTTGTATTAATCATTACACCCAATTTAAACAATAACATTCTATTAATATTAATGAGTATATTAAAAGGTATCAGCAATCTCACAGAAAATTTTTCTTTAATGCTAGCCTTTTGTTGTGAATAAAACACAATTAAGTATCAAAATTGTATGATTACTATACTGGCTGGTTTTGTGTGCCAACTTGAACAGGCTGGAGTTATCACAGAGAAGGGAGCTTCAGTTGGGGAAATGCCTCCATGAGATTCAGGAGGCATTTTCTCAATTAGTGATCAAGGAGGTAGAGCCCCTTGTGGGTGGTGCCATCTCTGGGCTGGAAGTCTTGAGTTCTATAAGACAGCAGGCTGAGCAAGCCAGGGGAAGCACCGGTAAGAAACATCCCTCCGTGGCCTCTGCATCAGTTCCTGCTCCCTGACTTGAGTTCCAGTCCTGACTTCCTCTGGTGATGAACAGCCATGTGGAAGTACGCTGAATAAACCCCTTCCTCCCCAACTTGCTTCTTCGTCATGATGTTTGTACAGGAATAGAAACCCTGACTAAGACAATTACAGTATGTAGAATTTTTCTTTTCTTTTTTTTTTTTTTTTTTTTTTTTTTTTGGTTTTTCAAGACAGGGTTTCTCTGTGTACCTCTGACTGTCCTGGAACTTACTCTGTAGAGCAAGTTGGCCTTGAACTCAGAAATCCACCTGCTTCTGCCTCCCAAGTGCTGGGATTAAAGGCATGTGCCACCACTACCTGGCTCAACATGTACAATTTTAGGAATGAAGGTATAAGTCATTAACTTACAGAACTGAAACTTCTTTATGTACAAAATTATGGCTCAAGTGGCAAAAGATAAATGGAGAGCATAGTTATTTCTATGTAAATATGTAAAAATCCATATCAAGATTTTATAATTTGATTTCAGATGTATCAACTATGAAACAAAATGAGACAAAATAATCTTGAATTATCTTACAACTTGCTTGTTAGTATTTGTCAAATACCAGAGTCCATTAACTATGACCCACTAGCAAAACTATAAAACTTTTGAGAGAGTTTGAGTAGTATATTATTTTTTAAAAGTAATATTTTGTCCAGTTTCAAACTTGAATATACTAAAAATTCCTCATTAAACAAATCACTATTAAGTAGACAAGGGCATCTGGGCACACTTATTACCTGATAAATTGTTCATGCCTTAGCAGAACAGCAGGGATGTGGTCCTATGCTAAAAACCATGAACTCCTACCATCTGCCCTGGATATGTTCCTAAGGAAACTGCCCGTGTGCCCAGAAATGATCAATTCTGTATTGTACTGAAGGTCATCTGAGAATAATACAGGATTGTGGCTCTCTAAGGAACCTTTTAAGGTCATCCAATTCCATCCTTGAGGTCATTACATAAATCACCCAAGCAAAGTGGATGTTGGGAAACCAAGAGACCTATCTAGACAAAAGGATTATCAGGTTCCCATGAGGTGATTTTATTTTCTTCCCATACGGCCACAACCATTGTGTTGCAATTTACAATTACTTAACTTTCTTGTTTTTTTTTTCCTCGTAGCTAATGCATTAGAAAGTACAGGTCATTATAATAAATCTGTAGCTTAGTGTGGGATCTCAGAATACTTGGCTAAGGCTTTCTTCCTTATACTCCATTCTAGTATAGACAAAAGTAAGCGGAAATAAGTTTTGATAGGCTTCATCTAATTATAATGAATATTTAGTCTTTGTGATGACTTGTTATTAGAGCTCCATTGAGAATTAATTGATCAATGTTTATTTGTAAATCCTTTTTCATATTAAGTAGTCACAACATTATAAGAAAAAAATTAATAACATTTCTTGGGGGGTGACATTGTATATTGCAATTAATTTTAATCAAATTTGGTACTGAACAAATTATTATCTCTTAATGAGAAATTATATAATAGAAAACAAGAATAAAATAAAAATCAATTTGTAAATGTCAGTTACCTCTATATACTCAGATCAAGTGATTAGATGAGAGCTGTGCCGAGCTTTACAAAACTTCAGCTGAGCCCAGAGCTTTCTATCTAACTATCCCTAGGCCTAGGACTGGAGGCATATAGACACTGTACAATATAATATAAAAACTCAGACCTCGAAGGCTTCATCTTTCAGCTTCCATCTGCTAACCTAGGCCTAGATTGTTTCAGCTTCTGAGACTTAATGCTGCATACACTCATCCTTTGTAGCTCTTTCTGAACTCTGGCTGGATGGTTCAACTCAACAGTTATAGATCAAACTCCTGTAAAAGATGACTGATTCAAATCACTCCTCTTTGCTTCTGACTGAATTGGTGTGCTTGGAAAATCTACCTCAGAATTCCACAAACTGTACTACTCTGAATTTAATTGAACTGAACTGATCTGTATCAAATCAAACTGCTCCAAATTGAATTGAGTGGAACTTAATTGAATTGAATTGAACTCAATTGACTCTATTTCCCACATTGCTCTTTAAGTAACCTTTTTTTCCTGTCTCTTCTTTTGCGAGTTGGAAGTTTCTATCTCTGACTTATTTTGTAAAATCTTTCTATTATTCATCACTTTGTTTGCCTCTCAAATAGACACCATTGTTTGGAATTAAAAATGTGTATTGAAGACATGTCTGTATTCCAGGCAGAAGGAATAAAGATGTATGAGGTGTATGCACTCCAGTCAAATCATGTATTTGGATGTGATCTCTTGCCAGAGCAGCCACATTGCTGGATTAAAATTCCTCTACACCAATTATTCAATAGTGATGATATATGGATCTTTGGAAAAATGGAATGCTGCAGGAAATCAAAACTATTTATTTTCTAGTCAATAGATTCATTTATTACCTCAGTTTTAAATGATGAGTATAGTTTGTAGAACTGATGTTTATTCAGTGGTAATGAAATATCACTTATATTTCCTGAAGAAATTACCATCTATATCATTGCAAATCTAAGCATTAAAAAGAAGAATGCATGCCTCCATGAACTTTCACAGTTTAAAGTTCTGATTTTTAAAATCTAAGGATGCTTCAAATGTGAACTATAAGACAATAATATAATGGTAGGCATCACTGAAAATAATCAGGTAGGCATGACAGTTTTCCCAGAGTAAATTGTGGATATTGTAAATCCGTTGCCTCCTATGTACTATATACAAGTTGAGCAAAGTTCCTCAAAGTCACCTGATGACAAAGCAAGAGCTTTTGCATTTATCTGCTCGTTACCTACAGAATCAACTTAATTTGCTCTGTAGATAGTGATTTTGCTAATGATCAGGAAAATATTATTAATTTCTAATAATTGCTTCATTTTTAAATTTCCATATGTAAAATGATAAGGTTTTTGACCTGTACTAGAAAAAGAAAATATTATAATACAATAAGGAAATTATAAAAATATTCCTATGCTCAAATAATGTATTGATAATTAAAAATTGAAGATAGTCATCAGAACTATTTTCAGATACTGTGATTTATCCAAGTGTCTTTCTTTACCCAACAAAAATTTGAAACTAAATTCATAGCAAATGTAATTGCTTACCTTGGGACAGAGAATCTCTTCATGTGAATCATTCAGTTTCGTGAGGTAGGACACTCTTCTTTTATGCAGAGATGACTATGGAGGTAAAAGGAAAATAAATATTTACAACGAAGTCCTATTGTAATTAACTAGTTGGGTAACTTTTCTGTCACAGAGTACAATCACTATAAGTTAAATAAAAATCATAGATTTTGATTTATAAAACACTCTTCTATAGTTGAACAATTAATAATTGACCACAAAAGGATCCTAAAATCAATTCTGTGAGATGTCTCATTTATTAATTTAAGAAGACAACAAATAAATCTATATGTGGATGAGACAGAACAGCCATGGATTGATTCTAAAGCTAAATATTTTTTTAAGGGAGGTGCTCACCTTGTGTTGCATTGGCTTGGGATTTATTAAGTCAGAGAACATATGCTAGTTTGTTAAGAAGATAAAGAAAACATTTGCTTTGTTTCTAATTTCAATATGCCTCAATTATACAAGAATTCTTTAGTTTCAATTATGTTCAAAGTATATTATATATAAATTTATATTAATATATGAATTTATAATATATTTATTTTTAATGTTCTACTTATATAATATATAATATATTGGGTATTAAATATAAGATTTCTGACAAAGAATCTTTAGAGTCTCTGATAGAACCTGATCAATACAGATGCAGATACATGTAGCCAGCACCTGACTGAGTGCAGGGACCCCAAGGCAGGAGTTAAGGGAAGGACAGAAGGAGCTGAAGGGGTTTGTAACTCCATAGGAAGAACAACAATACAACTACCCGAACCCCCAGAGCTCCCTGGGACTAAACCAACAACCAAAGAGTGCACATGGAAAGACCATGGCTCCAGCTGCATATGTAGCAGAGGATGGCCTAATCTGGCATCAATGGGAGGGAAGACCATTGGTCCTGTGGAAGCTTGATGACCCAGCATAGGTGAATGCTAGGGTGCTGAGGCAGGAGTGGGTAGGTGGTTGGAGGCACATCCTCATAGAAGCAGGGGATGGGGAGATAAGGGGGTTGTGGAGGTAAAGTAAGAAGGGGGATAACATTTAAAATGTAAATAAATAAAATAAACAATAAGAAAAAATCAAAAATAAATTTTAAGGATAAATACTCCAATCCATCCACCAAATGGAGGAACAATACCATTATATAACTGAAAAAAAAATAGAATAATCCAAATATCCAATTTCTCAAAACTTGTTAGGACCCATATTTTAGCTATTTAATTATTGATGCTCATATATTATTTGTAAAAGATTTTCATATTGACAGCTATTAAGGGGCTAGTGAGATGGCTTGGTGGTTCAGTGGTTAAGGGCAATTGTTACTCTTATAGAAGACTCAATGTTTGATTCTTGGTACCCATATAGCTACTGATATCTATTTATAACTCCAGTACCAGAAGAAATAAATCACTTTTTTCACATGGAAGAGTATACAGTGACACATTGTAAACAAAAAAATTTACATATATCAAATGGTAAAATAACTTTTAGAAAGCTTTGGAGAGCTTACAACATAAAATACATTCATTTGCTTTAGTATAATTATTAGTATTATCTGTGGCCATGAGGATATAAAATCTGATATTATATACTTCATGAAATAATAGATTTTCAGTGTGATTAAAAGGTTTACAAATTCAAATTTGCAAAGATATGGTATGATGTTGAGTGAGTTAAGCTTTTTTTGTTTATACATATGTGTTTCATGTGTTTGTGAATGAATAATAGTTTGTAAAATGGTTCTATCATGGAAATAAATCAACTCATAACTTTCCAAACAAAACATCATTTTCCAACAAACATTTAATACATAAAACTTAAAAAAAATTCTTTATGAAATCTATGAATCATAATTTGTAAAATAAAAATGTTATACTATGGTTCCTTTGTCATCTTAGAGTAGTAGACTACTATTACTCTTTGTTTAACACTTGATCTTTTTTAATTTTCCAAATAATAAAGCATAATAGGAAGCATTTGTTACTTCATTATATGTTTCAATACTTGGCATCTAGGAAGAGATTTGTTTGTGTTTCTGTTTATATATGGTGTAATCTCAGAAAGGTCTCTCCCTTTTATATCATAATCTTGAGAGAACACATGCTTCATTAAGAATGCTCACCACAGTGGAACATAATGACAAAGACTCTCGTACTTTGGCAGTCTTAGAAGGCAGACTTCCAGCAAAGCAATTAATGTCAAAACCTAATTAGCTTTTAGAGAGTTTTATTAATTATTAGACTGTTTATTTATCTAAAATTTCTGTCTCTTCCATAGCATAAAATAAAATTATAAATTAAGAAGAGAATAATAATTATCTTTCTTTCTACTGAAAGTTACAATCCAAGGGTGTAAGATGAATTACTATATAGAGGCCTTTGAAACAACTCAATGATGTAGCTACTACCACAGAAATCTAGGGAAAGATAGACTAGAATTATTCATGTTAAGTTAAAGGATAACTTTACATGTTACATACAGAAATGACTCCTAATAGGAAGTACTCATGGAAGAATTTGAAGACCTTCCTTCCTGGAAGTTGGAAGTCTAGAGAGAATCCTTCCATATTCTTGTTTGCCAGTGCTTCATGGAAATAAACAATGGTATCATCCATTACATGTGACATTAGTACCAGACAATTTGCTTTTATTTGAAACATTTCTTATTAAGAAAATAAAGAGAAAGGATAAAAAGGGGATTGAGGAGACTGGAGGTAGATAAAAGGGAGTTGGCTATTACTCTGAATAAAAATGTAAATTACTAATTACAGCTAATGAATGATCTTAAGTCAGTGCTAAATAAAAAGCTACCAATTTAAGAAATAATGTCCTTTTAAAATTTTCAACAAGTATCTTTCAGTATCTAAGTAGTTGTGAAAAATGCCATGGTGACTGAAAGATAGACAATGTCTAGCTGGTTAATCTCATCACATAAATTAACAATTTACAATACACAGACAAGGAGAATTTGACAAAGATAACAAATGCAAATTATGATAATACAGAATTCAAATATTTGTGCTTTTATCTGGTTTTTGATTAATGGTGACAACAACCTCTGCTGTGGGATCCATGAACGTTCCCAGCATTCTAATCAAGATGTGAAATCTTCAAACCATGAGATTACACAGAATATTAATACAAAGCCTTTTTAGAATTCAACACGGTGCTATAAGTATATAGTATTACTAGAAATGAAGTCACTAGGGAGATGAAAGATTTATAAATATTGAAAAGGCAACTGTATTCCTTTCTTGTTTACTTTTTTTGGAATAATAATGACTGAAATGTTGGGAGCTAATGTTAACATTATTGTAAAGCCACACATAAATGGGCAGCTCTTAAAAACCATCAAATAACTAAAACTCTCATTTAAAACTCGCTTTTATTACCTAAAAATCACCAGTTTTGTATAAATTATGAATATTACATGGTAGAACAATTTATTATTAACTGGTTATGTCAGGTCATGCTTGTAATATCAGCATTTAACAGGTAGGTTAATCATGAATTTGTGACTAGCTGATGTTGTATAGTAAGAAACTCTTTCAAAGAATTCCCACTAAAAATGAATAATACTTCCTGGGATAAAATGTAAAACAGTAGGAAAACAATAGAACTGTGCCTCCTGAAATTTAGTCTATAGAATTGTTACAATTTCTCTTTTAATAAACTACTTGTTTACTAAGATAAAAAAAAATACCCAGTAATTCTGATATGAATCTCACCAAATACCATGATGATTTTTGTAAACTTTACATACTTAGTGAGTGAGGATGCACCTAATCCTAATGAGACTTGATATGCCAGGGTGGGGGCGATATCCAGGGGGAGTCCTATCCTCTCAGAGGAGAATGACACAAGACTAGGGGAGGGATTTTGGAAGGAAGAACCATGAGTAGGGATAGCATTTGGGATGTAAACAAATAAATAAATAAAATTTTAAAAAAGAGGTATATTCACAATCACAAAATCGCTAATGTATTTGATCTTCAAAAGAAAATTAGAGTTATATGCACAAAGTATACATAATTATAATTACTACACAAAGATATTATATATCTTCATATATTATATTATGTGTGTATGCATACACATACACACACACACACACACACACACACACACACACACATATATACCTAAACTTAAAATTTTAAAAATTGAGACAGATCTCCTATAAAATAACTTTGTTATATCATTATGTATCAACATGATATAATTAAGATTGGTCCACAGAAATCTCCCTATATAATACCTAACATGTTTTTATTTTTCTGAATTAATGAGTGGTTTAAATTTAATATCTATGAAGATAGACTCATTTTTTTTCAATTTAAAGTTTAAATAGATATAAATGAATAGCTAATGTATATTGACATTCATATACACCAAAGCTGGCCCAAAATTAAGATGAAGCTGTTTTTACGTTTTTGGTAAAACTGAACCCAAAGTCAATTACTAGCTAGTGACTAAAAGCATAGGTTTGTAGGACACATAAATCTTTGCCTTTAACTTTTATTCTGAGTGTAGTTCAGTGACAATGTTTATGTAGTATACACAACAACTCCTACATTCAATTTCTAGCACCTCAAATATGACAGATTATATACATGTATTTTTAATGTTCAGAGATTAAAGTCACAGAGTTTTAATCAGTGTGGTTGACACTGTGAGAGTCAATTGAAGGAAGTGCGGTGGGTCAGATGTAGATTACCAATAAGTCTTTCTATATTAGAGAGAATTCTTGAGGCCAGATTGCAAGGATAAAATGAAAAGAGTATATTCCTCTCTGCTTTGCCATAGTCCCATTAAGTGACAAAGATCTTGCAAACAGATTTAAGAAACAGTAATAAATGAGTTTAGAAGTGTGAACCAGTCTTGAACTGTGATTCCCATTAATCGAATTAATGGTACACTAAACCATAAATGACTCAAGGGCTGTTTGAAGGACTAAGAAAAGTGAAAATCCTTCTTTAAGCTTTTTAAGTTTTAACTTAATTCCGGTGGACTTATTACTTAACAAAATAAAGCTAACAAAGTAATGAAGTAGATTATGCTATACAAGAGAGGATATAAAACCCAAACAGGAAGGCATAAGGTCCAAATCATTAATCCTAAGAACTAGTGTAGAGGGATGCTGCAGATGCTCATACAGAGATGAAGTCGGCTCTCAGGTAGAAAAGGGAAGCTGAGTGAATAGCAACAAAATAGAAGAGCCTAGACAAAACGAAAGAGTCAGTTTCTGATAGGACCACAGACTACGTGGCTGAATGGAACAGCGTTGAAGAAAATTTTCATAGATGTTTTCCTATGAAGAGCATCCCGACTTGGTGTCCCCGCTAACTCTGCAGTATTTCAGTCATGGTAGGTTTCCTTCAATGGTCCTGTCTTTTCTGTTCCCGCATGTAAAATTAATTGTGAGGATACAGTTCATTACTTCCTGTCCTCACTGAACTGAACCTTGCTATTTATACTGGGATCAAAATCTCAGCTGGTGCAATTGAGCCCAGTAACTGCCCTCCCTCTTAAGTCCTACAATCCCTCAATGATACCTGGCCACTCTTTTTTTTTTTTTAATTTTAAATTAATTTATTTTTTAGACTCCATATTCCATTCCCCACCACCCATCTACCCTCCAACTGCTCCACATCCCACACTACCCCCCTCACCTGACCTCTCCCCTTCACATGAATGCCACCAATCCCCACCCCACCTGACCTCTAAACTCCCTGGGGCCTCCAGTCTCTTGAGGGTTAGGTGCATCATCTCTGAATGAATACAGACTCAAAAGTCCTCTATTATATATGTGTGTTGGGGGCCTCATATTAGCGGATGTATGCTGTCTGTTTGGTGGTCCAGTGTTTGAGAGATATGGGAGGGGTGTCCAGATTAATCGAGACTGCTGGTCTTTCTACAGGACTGTCCTTCTCCTTAGCTTCTTTCAGCCTTCCCTAATTCAACAACAGGAGTCAGCTGCTTTTGTCCATTGGCTGGGTGCAAATATCTGCATCTGACACTTTCAGGTGTGTTGGGTCTTTGAGAGGGCAGTCATACTAGGCCCCTTTTTGTGACTGCTCCATAGCTCCAGTAATAGTCCTAGGCTTTGGGACCTCCCCTTGAGCTGGATCCCACTTTGGGCCTATTGCTGGACTTCCTTTTCTTCAGGCTCTTTTCCATTTCCATCCCTGTAATTCTTTCAGACAGGAACAATTATGAGTCATTGATGTGACTGTGGGATGGCAGGTAACCCCATCCCTTACTTGATGCCCTGTCTTCCTGATGGAGGTAGGCTCTATAAGTTTCCTCTCCCTACTGTCAGGGATTTCATCTAAGTTCTCTCCCTTTGATTCCTGAGAGTCTCTCACCACCCAGGTCTCTGGTGCATTCTGGAGTGCCACCCCCAACATCCTATTTCCTGGGGTTGCCTGTTCCCATTCTTTCTGCTGGCCCTCAGAGCTTCAGACATTTTCCCTCACCGAATACCAGATCAGGTTCCCCTACCCCCTGTCCACTGTCCCTCCCAGGTCCTTCCCTCCCTCCCCACTTGTGATTGCTTTCTTCTCTCTCCCAAGTGGGACTGAGGTGTCCTCACTTGGGCCTCAGCTTTTTGATCTTTTTTGTTCTGTGGACTGTATCTTGGGTATTCTATACTTTTTTTTGGCTAATATCCATTTATTAGTGAGTACATACCATGCATGTTCTTTTGAGTATGAGTTACCTCACTCAGGATGATATTTTCTAGTTCCATCCACTTGCCTGCAAAACTCAGGATGTCCTCGGTCTTAATAGCTGAGTAGTACTCCATTGTGTAAATGAACCACATTTTCTGTATTTCCATTCTTCTGTCAGGGACATCTAGATTGTTTCTACTCTTAACCAGAATATAGGTAGGCCCTCCTTCTAGAAGCATCATCTTCATATACACAGGTCCTACCCTTAGAAACATAACGTTGACAGATTTAACTGTGGGCAAAGGTGCCCACTGACACTCAAGCAGGGTGTCTGGGTTATTTGTGAGCCAGAGGGCCAATAGCTCCTTTGTCTGGGTTATAGAAGTTGAATAGTTTCTTGCTCAGACAGTACTTTAAAAACTCACATGTAAGAAAGATGTCATCTTGCATTCTATGTGCAAAATTCAGGTTCTGTGTGGAACATAATTCTATTTATTATTTCCATTGTCCTAAGGAAAGGTTTTGCTTCTGACTTTGTTTCTTAGGATTGATTTCCTTGTCCATCTTTCCTCAGATCATTTGCCACTGAGCAGCAGAAAGTATTCGGTGTGTTCTCATCATGGTATTCAACATAATTAAAAGCATTATGAGTCAGGTAGCAGAATACCCAGCTACCAGACAAGCCAGGCCTGTGACTGCTATACACATCCCTATTGTGCTCTGTTGGAGGAAGGAATGCTGCCTGTGGGAGACATGACCACCAAAGGCTATGTGGATGCTTGTGGTCTACACCGCAGCTAGAAGCCACTTTGATCTCAGTAGGACCTGCTGCACTGGGGACCATGGTAGAGGTAACTGGCCTGGGCTGCCACCCAAAGCTATAGTGATTTCACAACTGGATCCTTGGTCCTACTACAGCACGGGTCATATTCATGTGCTGTTGCCAGAATCCCAGAAACTGTGTAGAGGCCCACGACTCATGCTAACATTCACTATGAAACAAGGAGGCCACAGATGTATAGTTGAGAAAAAGAGACATGGAAGGCTCTTTGTGACAACTCCTACCTAGCCCTACTACAAAAAGAAAAGTAGTTTAGACAGGAAACCACTGAGGAGAACTCTTTAAAAAAGTGATAGGGATGCTGAAGAGTAGCTCTTCATAATTGATGGCTTCTGTGAGAGGTGTGGAAGGGGAAGGACTCAGTTCTATCTATGGGGAAGTCCGTTATGAACTTGACCATCCTCCATTGACTATATAGGTAGCACAAAATGGACTTATTTTGTGGACATTGTTGCTTGCAATTTTTTGCTTTTGTTTTCTGTTTTTGTTTTTTGTTTTGTTTTTATTTTTCACTTCTTTTGCAAGGAGGTCATAGGAAGAGAGGAAAACATGAAGGGACTGCAAAGAGATTGACTGTTGATCATGATATGAAACTCCCAGAGAATCTATAAAAATGTTATGTGAGAAAAAAAATCTTGTGAGCTCAATCTCATGTACAGGATGAAGTTCAGTGGCCTTATATAGATTCCTACACCTTTACTACCTAGTCTGTTTACAATGCTTTCATGGGTTTTAATGCATCTTCCTTGAGTTAGTCCTTCTTCCTGCACTATGTTATCTTCCCCCCTTCTTCCTAGCATGGCTACCATACATGGCACTTGCTGCCATGGGATGTTTGTTTGTTTGTTTGTTTGTTTGTTTTTGTTTTTGCTGGAACTGAAAGTCAAAAGAAACTCCTTTTCCCATAAGTTGCCTTCACAGAAGTATGTTGTTACAACAACAAAGATGTAAGAAACAGAGTGTCCTAAGAATCAAAAGCATCAGTGAGCAATTGAGAGAGAAAAGGCTCTACTCTACTTGGTGTATTTATAATTCCACCTGAGCTTTATTTAACCCCATGGTGTTTTAGTAAGGCAACCAACACAATGAATGGTCAGGAGGTATAAACAAGTGACATGCCTGGCATTGAACTTTTCCTTTCTTTGGCAATTTCATTTGTTACTATTACTTTTGTGTTATTGTTTTATTTTGTATAGCATGGATTGTTAATGGCTACAGTTATTTAAAATGAAAAGCTATATCTGCCAATTCAAAATCAAATTAATTACATTGTCATTAGAAATTCTGTGTATTAAGGGTTTTTTTGTTGTTGTTGTTAATGTGTAAGTGTAGATTTGTCTGTGTGAGTGTATGTCATGCATGTGCAGATGTTCATCGGACTGGAAGAGGGCATTTGATCCTTTGGAGCTAGAGTTACAGGCAATTGTGAACTGGACATGTGTCTTTTGGAAATGCAAGAAACACTTTTGAACAGGAAGCCACCCTTCTGTCCCCCATTGATATATATTTGAGTATTTTAGAATGTCTTAGATGTTTACATTCCATTTGAACACGCTAAAATTAACTTACCACGTTGAAAATCACATCTAAGAGCACCATTACTTGGGATTATTACGCTGTTTCCCTTTGGATAGGTGACTGTGATTATTGAATGTGAATTCATTTGCTCTATTTATTCATATTCAATTTAATCAATGCACTGGGAAAGTAGAAGGTGAATAAAATATGTGCTCTGCACAAATCACATTATTTAGATAGTATGTGAATTTTTCATTTACCCAATGCTATCCTAATCTAATACCTACCATAGTGTATTAAATAAACACTGAAAACTTGGTAATAAATTTTCATTTGTCAATTTCAAGAGGTAGCATGGAAATATTTTCTTTTGAATATTACAATTAGAATTGGGTTATAACTTTAGGTATGAAAATTTGAAGATATTTCCATATATTTCCAGGCCCTTATTCAGTTATCTGCAACTGAATAGTAGCCTCCTTGGTGAAAACCAAGGAATTAGCTCTTAAGGAACAAAGACTCTGAACTGATTTCTTTTTCCTCATTCCAGTGATGCTTCTGCATTTCATTTTATGTCTGAGCTGTCATTGTCTCCAGTGATTATATTAGCTGATTCATAGAATCTAATTCTCTTTAAGAACAAAATTCAGCTTTGATTCTTCACTCTTGTTGTGATTTATTAAATATCTTTCTGACATTTTTCTTTGAGAAGTTATTCACAAACCACTTGATAACTTTCTTTATCATTTACAAGGGAATTATTCTATTCAATGTGATAATTATAAGTCTTTGATAAACTAAGTAAAATTTTGCATATTAGTGCCTGTTAATCACTTCCTTTTAAAGTTACTACATTTTCATGTTTATTTCTGAGCAATTTACCAGTTTCAAAAGCAACAAATCTTTGTTTTTGTCTTCTGTTAGAATATGTACAAATTATAAGTTCTACCCATAACTTAACAAGCTTATGTTTGATATATATATATATATATATATAATTTATATCATATATATTTTAAAGTGCTTAAAATCTTTCAAATATAATTAATTAATAATGGAAGCAGGCTATGTTATGGATGATAAATAGTAAGTTTCTAGTCATCTATACTTCAACTATACTATGATACCTCAAATCCTTGTCTGATCTGCATTGAAGAATTATTACCGCAGAAAGTGATAGGTATGAAGAAAATATTACATTCCTGTTTATTTTTATTTTGGTGGCAAATAGGTTTAAAAGTTATCTCTCCTATGTATGGTTCACATTAGGAACCCGAAGTCAATCTATGACAAATTTATGAAATCAGAAACAGCAGAGGCCTTATATAATTCAAATTTCTGCCTATTCAACAGTACAAATGTTAAAGGGGATTTAAAGCAATGAGAGCTTGTTGAAAATAATGCAGTGTTCTGCATGTTGGAAACCTGAGACAACATGTTGACAACAACCACGAACAGTATTGGTAAAAAGTCCTCCTCAGTGCCTCTGCATTAATTACTGCCCCCTACTCCAGCTCCACCCTTTTCAAGTTATTGTCCTAACTTCCTTTTATTATGAGCAGTGATGTGGAAGCCATGAAAGCCAAACAGACCCTTCCTTTCCGAGTCACTTTGCTTACACATTTCATTACAGGGACAAAAACACTGAAAATTTTGTTTCTATTACCTATCTTGACCACCCATGTCCTAAACTCTTCATGGTTAGTAAGTCTATCATTAAAATATTTTTATTGATATTGGAAAGACCACAATGTTTCTGCTTTTTCATAAATGCCTGTTTGTACTATTATGAGTTCTTAGAAATAACATGTTTGTACTTCTTCCAAGTATAATCAATTTTCACAATACAATTATGAAACCATTTAAGTTGACAATTATTCATTTATAAATCTTTATAGCTTTGAGGAAAACTGTAAAATTCGTATTGAAATGCTGTCCTTGATTAACCAATACCCTAGTTTTCAGGTTTAACTACATATTTAAATTACGTACATTTCTTAAAATAAATTGTATAAGGATGCTGTAACTATTAAATACTAATGACTGCTGCAATCTTCTCTGTGTATATCAAAAACTGCCTGTGATTTTCTTCATTGTATTTGATGTTGTCAGTTTATTAGGTTCAAAGAAGTCTTTTAAAAAGTGAGTTAGTGGAAGATGAACAGCATTTTTAATTCAAAAGCAGTACCAGTGAACTGGTACTGCAGAACCTTAAATGGAGTATTTTATGTTCTTAAAGCATTCATTAGGAGGAAAGCTGTTTTAGAAAACCAATGTGATTGTGTCAAGATGATGGGACTAAATTGGCCATGGCAAGGTTTAGTCAGTGTTTTGGCTGTTTTCATTATTGATTGTATAACATTGATTATGTTAATTGTGCAGAACTCCAATTTACTTATTATGTTTGATAAAAATAACAAATTGATACTGGCATAAGTTTTCTTGTGTTTGATTTGCTTAAGGATAATGTATTTCTCTTTACTTTTAGAGAATTAATGATAAAACCCTAAAATTTCTTTTTTCCATCTTGAATTCCCAATTAAAATTCTCTGTCACATTCTTTATTTCTTTGACTAATTTCCAGTCTTGTAAATACAAGAACATAGTGATTAATACTCAGTGACTACATGCATAATGTTTTTATGTAAGGGATGAGGGACTTAGACCATGCTGCCTTTTTGCTAAATAGTATTCAAGGTAATGTAACAGGAGGATAGTGTCTATTTGTTTTACACAGTGATATTTTAGTCTGTTAAATACTGAAATGAAAATAAAGCATAGCAATATTTTATTAGCATGACATCAGGAAACATTCCCACCTACATGTCAATTACCATACTCACTGTACCATCAGGTACCATTTAGGGTTCAACCCACAACTCCAACCCCAACTTTTAGACCTATTCTATATATACTTACCTATTCCTTGTGCCACTAACACAGCACATTAAGCCAGCCTCAAAACTCCAGATAGGTTCTCCAGAGCCATCTGCCTGCCCACCAGCCAGTCAGTCAGAAAACATGCTGCACAACTCAGAACCATGTATAATACAACCTAGAACTCGATGTAGGACCTCTGTACCCATTCTGCCTTGGCATTTGCCTATCAGTTGCACCACTCATTGAGATATCCTGAAACAACATTGAATGTTATATGGAAATACATGTCAGGACCCTTAGAGCTAGTCTATGAGCACACTTTTGACGACTTCTTTTTGTTCAGATATTTTTATTGGATATTTTCTTTATTTACATTTCAAATGTTATCCCCTTTCCCATTCCCCCACTCGAAACTTCCTATCCCATCCCCCCTCCCATGGCCTCTATGAGGGTGTTCGCCCACCCACTCCTGCCTCTCTGCCTTGGCATTCCCCTACACTGGGGCATCTAGCCTTCGCAGGACCAAGTGAAGGCTCGATGAATTTCTCCCATTGGTGCCTGACAAGGCCATCCTCTGCTACATATGTGCTGGAGTCATGGGTCCCTCCATGTGTACTCCTTGTTTGGTTGTTTGGTCCCTAGGAGCTCTGGGAGGTCTGGTGGGTTAATATTGTTATTCTTCCTATGGTGTTGTAAACCCCCTCAGCTCCTTTTGCCCTTTCTCTAACTCTTCCATTGAGGACATATGTTTAGTCCAGTGGTTGGATGTTAGCATCCGCCTCTGTATTTGTCAGACTCTAGCAGAGCCTCTCAGGAGTCAGCTATAAAAGGCTTCTGTCAGCATACACATCTTGGTGTCCACAATAGTGTCTGTATTTGGTAACTGTATATGGGATGAATCCACAGGCGGGGAAGTCTCTAGATGGCCTTTCCTTAAGTCTCCGCTCCACACTTTTTCTCTTTGTTTCCTCCAGTGAGTATTTCTTTCTCCCTTCTAAGAAGGACTGAAGCATCCATACTTTGGTCTTCTTTTATTTTGAGCTTCATGTTGTCTGTGAATTGTATCTTGGGTATTCCAAGATTTTGGGCTAATATCCACTTATCAGTGAGGAAATACAATGTGTGTTCTTTTGTGACTGGGTTACCTCCCTCAGGATGATATTTTCTAGTTCCATCCATTTTCCTAAGAATTTAATGAAATCATTGTTTTTTTAATAGATGAGTAGTACTCCATTGTATATATGTATCACATTTTTTATATCTATTCCTCTGTTGAAAGACATCTGCGTTATTTCCAGCTTCTGGCTATTGTAAATAAGTCTACTATGAACATAGTGGAGCGTGTGTCCTTGTTATTTGTTGGAGTCTCTTTGGGTATATGCCCAGTAATGGTATAGCTGTGTCCTTAGGTAATACTATGTCCGATTTTCTGAGGAACCACCAGACTGATTTCCAGAGTGGTTGTACCAGTTTGCAATCTCAGCAACATTGGAGGAGTGTTCCCCTTTCTCCACATTCTCTCTAGCATATGCTGTCACCTGAAGTTTTGATCTTAGCCATTCTGACTGGTGTGAGGTAGAATGTCAGAGTAATTTTGATTTATATTTCCCTGATGACTAAGGATATTAAACATTTCTTTAGGTACTTCTTGGCCATTAGACATTCCTCACTTGAGAATTCTTTGTTTAGCTCTGTAACCTATTTTTTAATATGGTTATTTGATTCTCTAGAGTCTAACTTCTTGAGTTCTTTGTATATATTGAATATTAGCACTCTATCATACTTAGGATTGGTAAAGGTCTTTTTTTTTTGAAGCTGTTGGTTGCCATTTTGTCCTATTGACAGTGTCCTTTACCTTACAGAAGCTTTGCAATTTTTTGAGATCCCATTGTCTATTGTTGATCTTAGAGCATAAGCCAAGTGACTTCTTCTCCTGGCCA
Organism: Mastomys coucha; assembly: GCF_008632895.1. NCBI lineage: Eukaryota > Metazoa > Chordata > Mammalia > Rodentia > Muridae > Mastomys > Mastomys coucha. The sequence goes on along the minus strand of NW_022196896.1, from coordinate 58,124,785 downwards.
GTGATAAGGACATTCTATCTGGCTTTCACCACATATACCTGAGGATGATCTGGTCTCCAGAATCCAGAGCTTGGCCTACTTGCACTGTGATCCCAGCCCTTGCCACCTAAAGTATAGGTACAGAACTTGGTAAGAAACCCATATATTTCGAATATCAGTATAAAAATCTTCTCAGTCTATAAATGGCTTACTATTAAGTTCAGAGTTGTATCTATGTCTACCTGAGCTGAGACCATCTCTCATATCACAGTTTCCCATAAACAGAAACTAATTAAAAGACCATATATTAAGTTCAATTTAGCTGGGAGACAACATGACAAGTTGGGTAACAGAAAACAAAGATCTATACACTGACTCAATGAAGGAAAGAGAAATTATCCACACCACGAGACACAAATGATGACATAAGTATAAATATTATGTTTTATCATAAATCATAAAATGCCAAAAATGCCAGGAAAATATATCTTCTTCAAAAATTAGAAATTACCTTTTTAATATTCCTTGAAAAAAGCAACTAATATAGAGTATAAGAGTTATATCAAACAATAATTATAAATATATTCAAGGAGCTCAATGAAGATGTGGACAAATGCTGCAGTGAGAGCTACAAAAACACAAAGAGTTTAATGAAATAATAAACACAATTCAGGATTTGAAAATGGAAGTTAATAAAGATAATCTTGCTGGGCAATGGTGGTGCATGCCTTTAATCCCAGCATGAGGGAGGCAAAGGCAGGTGGATTTCTGAGTTTGAGAGGCCAGCCTGGTCTACAGAGTGAGTTCCAGGACAACTGGACCTACACAGAGAAACCCTGTCTCAAAAAAGCAGAAAAAAAAATGAAGAGAATCTTGGGAAAAGATCTTTAGTGAAATAAATATGAAAGGAAAAAATAAGAGATTCAAATGAAACTTCAGATTAAAGTCTCATCAGTAAGAGAAAGAGAGTAAAAGAGATTATCAAGAATGATGGAATATTTCATGGTTCTTTCTAAAAAGCTAATATTTCACTGAAACCAGAACTACAAAAGATGCTCCACCCACCAAAAGAATATTAAGGAACTTAGTTGAGCAAGTGTTTTCATGCAATGGTGGAGTAACTTTTGGGTATATGCCCAGGAGTGGTATAGCTGTATCTTTACGTAGAACTATTCCCAATTTTGTATAAAACTCCTTAACTTAACTGATTTCCAAAGTGATTGTACAAGTTTGTATTCCCACCAGCAATAGAGGAGTGTTTCCTTTGTTTCACATCTTCACCAGTGATGACCTGGGTCTCTCTGCTGCTGATGCCAGGGCTGAGCGATGTGTTAGTTAAAAGGAGGCAATACATAATTGTAACATATTTTATTATAGGAAAGAGAAAAGAAGCCAGACATGATCATGTGGAGAGAAAGAAAGGAGAGGAAGAAGGTGATAAAAGAAGAAGAGAGAGGGCAAGGGCAAGAAAAGAAGAGAGCAAGAGAGAAACCAAGAGAGAGAGGAGAAAGCAAGAAAGAAAGGAAAGCAAGAGAGAGAGGAGGGGATAAACTGCCTCTTATATTGTGAGGTGTGGCTATATGTCTGTGGAGCAGGGCATTCCTGGCTGTGGTCAAAGGACTGGGGGTAGGGTTCAGCTAGAATGCTGGGTGCTTGTGGCATTGTCTATGTGACAGAACACATATCTCCTGTGGGCGCTATGAGAAGTTGTAACTGAAACAGGAGCCAGGGACCCAGGAGTCATGGCTGAACTCCTTCCATCCCTTATAGGCAGAATAATTGCCCACTAAGTCACTGGGGTTCCAGACTTATACTCGACTGGGCACAGGTTGCCTGAACAGACCACTTCCCCACACACCAGCATGTGCTATCTCTTGACTTTTTGATCAAAGCCATTCTGATATGTATAAGATGGAAACTCAGAGCTGTTTTGATTTGTATTTTCCTGATCATTAAGGACTCTGAACATTTTTTAAGTGTTTCGCTGCCATTCAAGATTCCTCTGTTGAGAATTCTTTAGCTAAGAATATTACCATTTTAATATTCCTTGAGAAAAGCAACCAATATAGAGTATAAGAGTTATATCAAACAATAATTATAAATATATTCAAGGAGCTCAAAGAGGATGTGGACAAATGCCGCAGTGAGAACTACAAAAACACAAAGAGTTTAATGAAATAATAAACACAATTCAGGATTTGAAAATGGAAGTTAATAAAGATAATCTTGCTGGGCAATGGTGGCACATGCCTTTAATCCCAACACAAGGGAGGCAGATGTAGGTGGATTTCTGAGTTTGAGAGGCCAGCCTGGTCTACAGGCTGATTTTGAGAGGCCAGCCTAGTCTATAGGTAACATCTTTTGCGATTGCCACTCCACCCCCATCCAGTTGTTCAGGACCCACATGAAGACCAAGCACATCTACTGCATATATGTTAGAGGCCTAGGTCCAGCCCATGTGTATTCTTTGGTTGGTGTTTAAGTTTATGATCACCTCAAGGGTCAAGGTTAGTTGACTTTGTTGGTCTTTCTATGGAATTACTATCCTTCATGGAGCCCACAACCCTTGAGGTGATCAGAGACTTAAACACCAACCAAAGAAAACACATGGGCTGGACCTAAGCCTCCAACATATATGCAGTAGATGTGCTTGGTCTTCATGTGAGTCCTGAACAACTGTATGGGGGTGGAGTGGCAATCCCAAAAGATGTTACCTGTATGGGAGATATGTTCTTCTACCTGGGCTACCTTGTCTGGCTGAAGTAAGAAAGATTGTACCTAGCCTTGCAGAGATTTTATTTGCTAGGGTGGAGTAAACACAAGTACTGTCCCACCCTTTCAGAGGATCAGAGGAGAGGGGAAGGGCAGAGGGGTGAATGGTTGTGGAAGGGGGTAACTAGGACAAGGGCAGTGAGCTGAATAACTAAAACATAATAATAAATAAAAATAATACTATGGACCAATGTCTCAAATAAACACAAAATTTCTCAATGAAATATTTGTAAATAAAATTTTAAAAACTTCAAAAAGTTTACCTACCATGATCAAGTAGGCTTTTACCAGGATACAAAATAAATAAATAATTCAATAAAACCAGATTCCACCACATAAATGAGCTCAGTGTAAACCACATGTTAGTTTCATTAGACACAGTAAAATGTCCTTGACAAAACTCTAAATCACTACATGAAAAGAGGCTGGGGTAAAATCAAACATCTCTCAACATGTAAAGGTAGTATATCTTGTGTCCACCTTCTAAATTTTGCTAATAGAGAAAAGCTCAAAAGATTTCCATTAAAATTATGTATCTTGTAGATATCAATACCCCTTTTGCTCACTTCTGTTCAGTATAGTACTGGAAATATTAGCTAGAAAAATAAGACGAGTTAAGGATATAAAGGAACACAAATATAAATGAAAAAGTCAAAGTAATATTATTTGAAGATGAAATTGAAAGATTCCCAGAGCTAGGGAGATCCTCACTCAAGTCTCAGGATAACACGACCACCCAATAACTCACGAGAGACCAATCTTGCTGCAAGTGCATGAGGTTTATTGGGGATAAACCAGTACTGGGGTCGATCTTGTAACCTTGCAGGCCAGAGGAGTTCAACCCAGACTACAAGGAGTAAGGGGTATTTAAAGGGAAAAACCACAAACTAGGGGGGGATGAGGGGGGTACCAAGGAAACATAACAAAAAACAGTAGAAAGTTTCAGAGGGACCCAACCCAAGGTATTCAGTTAGGGAGGGGAACATATTCCTTCCAGGAATGTAATCTTCATCTATCAGTTGGCAGGGTGGAGAGCCTCTTAAACCAGTAGACCTTCATTCCTAGTTCTGCCCTCATTGTGGATCAGTCAGGAGGGTCAGGTTTCAGGAACCAGAGCCCTGAGGCTCTGAGTTAGCCAAGTTCCTGGAACTGGCTACTCCATATTTTTGGCTTGTTACAGAGGTTTTCCATGCCCCCTTTTAGGTAAAGGTTATACATTATACATACATTTCTATTAAATGCCCTCATTTTAAATTCTAAAATTCTCCAGCCTTTCAGAAATGATTATATTCATAATTGACCCAAAAGAATCCACAAAGTAATTCCTATAGTAAATAAATCCAATCAGCAAAGTTGCAAGATATAAAATTTATAAAAAATAATCAGTGGCCTTTCTATATACAAAAGGCAAAATACTGAGAAAGTAATCATTGGAAGAATATGATTCAAAATAGCCTCAAACAAATGATAAAAATCTTGGAATAAATCTGAGGAAATGAAACACATCATCAAAATTTTAAAACACTGGAGAAAATATTTAGTGATGGAAAGACTCTTTCTGTTATGCTTAGGGATCGGTAGGATTTATATTGTGAATAAGACTGGCTTTGAAATTCTATCTTTCTTTATTCAGAAGAGAATGCTTAAGAATAAAAGGGGTTGCAACAGCTTGCAATCCCACCATCAATGAAGGAGTGTTCCTCTTTCTCCACAACCTCTCCAGAATCTGCTGTCACCTGAGTTTTTTATCCTAGCCATTCTGACTGGTGTGAGGTGGAATCTCAGGGTTGTTTTGATTTGCATTTCCCTGATGACTAAGGATGTTGAACATTTCTTTAAGTGCTTCTCAGCCATTCAGTATTTGTCAGTTGAGAATTCTTTGTTTAGCTCAGTACCCCATTTTTAATAGGATTATTTGGTTCTCTGGAGTCTACTTCTTGAGTTCTTTGTATATATTGGATATTAGCCTTCTATCAGATATAGGACTGGTAAAGGTATTTTCTCAAATTGTTGGTTGCCGTTTTGTCCTATTAACAGTGTCTTTTGCCTTACAGAAGCTTTGCAACTTTATGAGATCTCATTTGTCAATTCTTGATCTTAGAGCATAAGCTATTGGTGTTCTCTTCAGGAAATTTGTCCCTGTGCCTATGAGCTTGAGGCTCTCCTTATTTTCTTTTCTATTAGTTTGAGTGCATCTGGTTTTATGTGGAGGTCCTTGATCCACTTGGACTTCCAGAAATTGGACATAGTACTACCAGAGGACCCAGCTTTACCACTCCTGGGCATATACCCAGAAGATGCTCCAACATGTAATAAGGACACATACTCCACCATGTTCATAGCAGCCTTATTTATAATAGCCAGAACCTGGAAACAACCCAGATGTCCCTCAACAGAGGAATAGATACAGAAATTGTGGTACATCTACACAGTGAAGTACTACTCAGCTATTAAAAACAATGAATTTATGAAATTCTTGGGGAAATGAATGGATCAGGAGAATATCATCCTGAGTGAGGTAACCCAATCACAAAAGAACACACTTGGTATGCACTCTCTGATAATTGGATATTAGCCCAGAAGATCCGAACACACAAAGTGCAATCCACAAACCACAAGAAACTCAAGAAGGAAGACCAAAGTGTGGACACTTCATTCCTTCTTAAAAAGGGGGACAAAATATCCATGGAAGGAGTTGCAGAGACTAAATATGGAGCAGAGACTGAAGGGAGGACAATCCAGCCTGATATAGCTGTTTCCTGGAAGGCTCTGACAGTACCTGACTAATACAGAAGTAGAGGCTCACAGCCATCCATTGAACTGAGTACAGGGTCCCCAATGAAGGAAATAGAGAAAGGACCCAAGTAGCTGAGGGGATTGCAGCTTCTTAGGACGAACAACAATATGAACTAACTAGTACCCTCAGAGCTCCCAGGGACTAGACTGCCACAGACCAGGTTTCAGGGGAGAGCGCTAGTTCCGCAGGATGATGAGTTCTGGCCAGGTGTGCAAGGGATTCAGTGCGTGACAGACAGATACTACATAAGAAGTATACTATCTGAATGTATTTCTTAAAAATGACATGAGGCTTTTACAATCATTGCAAAAGAGAGATGAAAAATCTGGCCTCTCAGTGGTCAGGGTACCTCTGAGGCCATCTAAAATACACTAGGTCTAAAACATTAGCCATGTCTTCTGGACTGGTGCAGCATCCCCGGGCTCTGAGCACGCTCAGGCCACATGGGTCCGGCTGGAGTCCCGAGGGGCTTTGGATGCGCCAGCCTGGAGGATAGAGGCTCAAATCTCAAATCCTCAAAGCTGAATACAGACTACTACACACTGTCTCTCTCACACACACACTCGACTCAAGGTCCTGCCCACCCTAGGTAAAATGCCCACTATGCTAATCTTCTGGGCAAGTAGAGATGTGTTTCTTGCTAATTCCTAGGAGTGGTTCAGCTGCAGTACTTGACTGAGACTTGACCTTGACCTGGGAAAAGTCTCTCATTCTGTAAGCTTCAATGCCCTATTTCCTTTATTATTTCGCTAACAATGCCAGAGGCAATTAGTCTGGATGGGTAACATTCTTTACGAAATTCCAAGCCAGGGTTTGGCTAAGATGTTGGAACATTGGTAAAGGTCAGAGAGCAATCTCCAATTTTGTCTAGCTGTTAATAAATCATATCTTGGTGGGCACCTAGCACGTGAGTTTGCAAGGACATATTTGGGCTACCTCTGAGTTAGGGATGCCAGGAGACAATGCAGGGACAGGAGCTTTGAGCTTTCGCCTCAAATACTGCTGTCAAGAAAAGTCTGCGTGGCACTAAACCACCAACCAAAGAGTACATGTGGTGGGACTAATTGCTCCAGTAGCACACGTATAGTAGAGGATGGCCAAGTCAGTCATCAATAGGAGGAGAGTCTCTTGGCCCTGTGGTTCTATGCCCCAGTGTAGGGGAATGCCAGGGCCAGTAAGTAGGAGAGGGTGGGGTGGTGAGAAGGGGAAAGGGGAGGGTACAGGGGTTTGCTCTTGTTGTTTTTTGGTTTTTGTTTTTTCGGTTTTTTTGGAGGGGAATCTGGGAAAGGAGATGTCATATGACATGTAAATAGAGAAAATATCTAATAAAAATAATAAAAGGGGAAAGAAGGAAGATATGAAAGAAGTGTGTGATATCTATTTAAAAACAAAGAAGCCATGAATTTAAAAGAGAGCAGGAAAGGGATTCATGGGAGGGCCTATAGGGAGAAATTAAAAATTAACAAGACACATCCACATCCACATACATCTCTCTATATCTATATGTATATAGAGACAATATAGATATAGATGTAGATAGAAATAGAGATAGCTAGATATAGATATAGATTAGATATAGACGTGTGTGTGTTTAGCCTAAATGTGGAGAATGGGAAACAGTCAATATTCATTGCTGGCATGTGTACAAATCACTATGTGCAAATCAGGGTTGAGGTTGGAAATAGATCTACCACACTGTCCAGCCATACTACTCTGAGAGATATATCCAAAATGCTCTAAATCTTACTAGAAAGATAATTGCTCTTTCATGTTCAGTTTTACTCTCAATAGACAGGAAATGCAAATGGCCTAGATGTTAAACTGAAGAATGAATAACAACCTCAGGAATGACAGACACAGTCAATATTTAAAACCTTCTTGTGTCAAGGGACAACTCATTCATAATACATATATTTTTAAAGAGAAAGAATGTTTATATGTTTTATATATTAAAACTGAATAAGCATATCATCATCTATGGAAAGCCTGTGAAGGTTTCTAGGAATGTGTTTGTAGTTCACCAGTATCCTAACTGCAGGTGAGAATGCTTAGTATAAATCTTAAGACAAATCCCCCATTGTGTAATATATCAGATTAAATCCTGGGTGTATCGGGTGTGCAAATTTGGGGTAAAAAAAATCCTTTAATTACTATGTATATCAGTTTTCTTATATACATAATGGTGATAATCTAATATCAATTTTATAGATTGTCTTTAAATAGCAATTTACATATAGTAAATATAGCAATATGATACTAATACTCCCTGTAGTGGCTGTACTCATATCTAGTAAAACCTATAATTTTTATTTTGGGAGAATTTACATGGATATATATATATATATAAAATGAAATATGATCCTATCCACATACCATTTTCCCAATGCATCTCAACCCATATGTTCCCAACACATCCATCTCTCAAGCTCACATCTCCTTTTTTATTTTTGTTGGGTCAATAGGTCCAATAAGCACAAACCTGAGCATCTGTATATGGGTGAAGGGGTCATCTACTAGAGCACAGAAATCCTACTAGAGGCCACCAATTCTATGTTAAATGCAACCCTAAGCACAGCTATGATATATGAAAACAGGAGCACAAATGTTTCAAAATAAATGGCAGAATGTAAGAGAGAGTAGTATTTTTTGGACGTTATTGTTCCATTCTTTCTTAACAATTCACTAATTTAAAAAAAAAAAAAACTTTGTCTATTCTTATGTCTATGTTTTCCAAAAGAAGCTATGGATGGTTTCTTTTTATTTTCTCAAGAAATAAGACAATTTTAGGGAGAGTTCCCTACTACAGACACATGTGTTTTATTCTGTGCTGATCACTTAGACAAACAGTAACATTAATTGATCTACAAGCAATCCTTTAATAACATAATTTCAATTTTATTAAATTGAAATCATGTTAAACCAGAGCTCACATTTTTCTGTACACCAGGAATTTAAATTTACTGCCAAGAACACAGGTAGGCAGAAACACTCCTATTGCCCTAAAAAGTAATCCCTCATGGAGTAAATGTGAGTTTTCTGAGCCCTGTAGCAGAATGTAAGTTCTTAATGAGCCACTTCTGGATACGGATGATCTGCCCTTCCATCTTTTTGCTGTAACTGGTCACAGTGCAACTGTCTCCTCTGGGTGGCTGGTATGTTTTTTTTTATTATTATTATTATGGCCTAAAGATTCTCTCCTCAAGATATTTTCTGTCAAAATTTGAATTTTCTTTGGTTAAGTACCTTTACTTAATCAAGTAGTCAATATGTTGACTTTTCAAAATGTGTCAAAATTTTCAGGTGCTTATGCAAAAATATGACAGTTATATATTCCTAGCAGGAACACTGGGCAGTTCAAAGACATATAGTCCTTGGGTTCTATTCTCTATGGCTGATGAAGCTGTCTGGGTTTGAAGGAAAAAAGAAGTTCAGGTCAAATCATCTTTTCACATATTAATGTTAGAAAATTCTGGCAGGAACTAGGGAAGTCTGAATCAGATTTCTCCTTTAAGGTGAATCTGATAATGATGCTTAAGAAAATCTTGTTTTAATCTTTTGCAAAGGTGTTTTTTTTTTTTTTGAACTGAGGTGCTCCAGGAAATGGTTTTTATCACATACATTTATCTCTCTATTTATGTATATATTTATTCATTATTTATTTGTTTATTTAATTTGTGTATCTCTGTGCGTATGTGTGGGACATGCACATATCACTATTGAATGGAGAGGTCATTTAAAGAGTTGGTTCTCTCCTTCAGCACCTGGAACATGGAAATTGAACCTAGATTATCAATATTTTAAGAAAGTATCTATACACTGAACTATGTCATTGGCCTGCATAGACTATTAATGGGAGCTTTTCAGAAAGATTTTTGACAGTTTTTCTGGTAGTTCTAATAACGAAGTACTTGTCAAGGTTGACTTTTTAGGACAGTATCTAAACAATTGAGGTATCCAACACCAATCCTGAAACATCAACTTAAGGCTCTAATGAATTAAATTTCTCAATCCACAGACTGAACATGCTGTTGAAATATTTATTTAAATTTTTTATTTCCTCATATGTTGTCTCCCGGTTGGTGCTCTAGGACTGGGACGAACAATTATCTGTGGGAGCAAACAGTTAGTAAAGAAAGACACAGACACCAGGTAGAAGTGATAAGAGAGAGAGCTTTACTGTAATTCACTCAGTATTTATAGTTAGGCTTGGGAACCAGACCCAGAGGAATTCGACACTTGCCCATATAACATAAACAGGAGAGAATCCATTAACACCAACCAGAAGGAGATCTTGAAAGGAAGATCCGATAAACCTTTTAACATAAGTATGAGACTTGCTAAGTCTATGATCTAAGGAGCAGCAGTCAGGACTCCTTCACACAGCAGGTGCTCAACTCCAGCTTGCAGCCTGTCGGGGCTGCTTACAGAACCAAGTCACTCCCAAGCAACAAGGTTGGGGGACGGAGTCCACACTCATAGGGATGCTTCATATTCAAATTCTAACCCTTATAACCTGATGGTAAGTAAATTCACCAGAGCCATTGTTTGGATCAGAACTTCATTGCAAGGAGGTGAGCAGTGTATAGAACCTGGTTTAGGTGAGACAGAAATAGAAAATACAGAAATACAAAGCTGGAGAGATGAATTGTCAGGAGATAGTATGGACCACACTTTCACTTTTTTTCAAAGCAATTTTCTACACGTGCAGAGCAAGTATCCTCCTAGCTGAGCCCTAAGAAAACCATTTGTATTTTGAGTCCAGTGCAAACACACTTATAGTTATTATGTCTCTTTTTCCATTGGGAGTATATTTCTTTAATATAATATATTCTTATGGTTTTTCCTTCTCTAGTTCCCTCCAGATCATCCCTATTTACTCATCACACAATACACAGACTCTTTTTTTCTCTCATTAGTACATACGCCGGCATCTAAAAGAACAAACACGGTATGCACTCACTGATAAGTGGTTATTAGCCCAGAAGTTTGGAATTACAGGA
>NW_022196896.1:58112102-58113469 GCF_008632895.1 Mastomys coucha | reverse complement strand
AGTTGGAGGGGCAGATAGGAATGAAAGTAATGTAATTCCATTTCAAATAAAATCATTTAAAAATCAAAACAAACAAAAAAAATCACTAAAAAAAATAATGATAATAGTGGTGATAATGATAATGATAATAAATAATAATGATAATATAAAGTTAGATAAAATAAAACAAACAAACAAACAAACCAGAATAGGGAAAAAACAAACAAACAAACAAAAACAAACAAACCCCACAGAAGACAGGAACACAGGAAGACAAAGAAAAGCCTCAAGAAACATATATAGACATATACAAATACATATAAACACACATATAGAGGATCTGTAAGGTATAACAAAGAAACAACCAAACAAAACTTCTCACAAAGTATTATCAGACAAAGAACGTTCAAAAATGTCATTGAGTTCCTTTTGTGTTGGTCATCTACTGTGGAGTACAGGGCTGCTTTGAAACCTTTAAAAACACCAGAAAGAATCTTGAGTCCTATAACATCCTTCTCTTCTAAGAGACCGCTCAACTGCTTTCTGTGCACATGGTTAGATAAATGAAAGGTCTCATTTATCTAATGGTCTTAGACCTCAAAATGAACTCCATCCTTATTTAGGATTATCTTTTAAATTTTCAGTGATATTTTACAGATTTTGGATATCTGGATTTTTATTTTACTTTATTGGAAATTTCATCAATACCTCTTTTCTGATGGTGAAAGACTTATCTAATGTAATGGGTTTCATGTAACATCTCTTTCTCTTTTTCTATAATTTAAAATGAAGTACACAATCTTTCTTCAAAAATGCCATTCACTTTTTGTTCATTTATTTATCAAAGGCATATCGATTTGCTTCCAGGGAAGCCAGAGCCCTTTCTGCATTCTAGATGTTCAATAATGCTCTTGAAAACTCACTAAAGTAGGAGATCCAGGGAACACAGGTACTCTCAAGAGCTCACCAGGCATAGACACCTTCCTGGGAGATTATAGTGAGGTCTATAGGAAAGATAACATTTTGAATGGTGTTTAATTCTAAACATATATTTTCCTGTCAAAGAAGAGGAAAGGGATTTTGGATAAGGTATTTGACTGTTGCCAAAGTATGAATATGGAAGATAAATAATGAGAGGAGGCTAATGTGGTTTCCCAAAAGTTCCACATAGTTTTAAGGAAAGCTAACAAGATTTGGGGGTTGCAAAGACATTTTGAGTGCAGGTGGCAAAGGATTTGGGATGATGAACTATAGTTCCAATTTTACTCTGTGAGCCAAGAAGAATTCACTATGGACTTAATGTAGGTGAAGGATACAGTCAGAGACAAACAGAATTTATTTTGTGTGTATGTTTCAGTGTGTACAGTTTTATATATATATATATATAT
>NW_022196896.1:58108791-58112092 GCF_008632895.1 Mastomys coucha | reverse complement strand
ATATATATATATACATATATATTTGCATTTGCAGGGGTGTTTGACACTGTGTGAAAACTGTGGAGGCCATAGCTCAGTCTTTGGTGCCCTATTCTGTCACTGTATACCACAAGATTTTAAAACATGTCTCTCATTGAACCTGAACAAGTTTTTGCTAGTCTGGCTGGCTGGTGAATCTCAGGGATTCTCTTATCTTTGCTGTGGCAATTCTGACCTTATAGGCTCCTCTGCTATGCCTGGCTTTTCCATGGGTGCTAGAATTGAAACTTATGTTTTCAACTTCGAACAAAAAAAATTCTAATTTGGCAAGTTATCTCTCCAGGCCCAATATTAGGAATAACTTTGTAATAGGTTATTTTTGTGTGCTTCAAACCTTATATTTCATTGATTCCATTATACAGTACTCTGAAAACTCTTGCATTTCCAGACTTTACCCTAAAACAGCATATGCATTTTCTAATGAATTAAATCAGGTGCAAAATAATGTTGGCTTTAGATATATTTTAAATATTTTTAAAATACAGCTTTTCTTACAAAGATGCTTAGTGTCTGTGTATTTGTTTTCCCCCATTTTTTCTGTTTCCCTCGAGTCTCTTTGTTTTCCTTTCAGTTTGGTCAGTTGTAGTTCACTACGGGACTGAACTTCAACCAGTAAGGAACAGCCAAATCCCCTTGCATTAAACAGAAACCAGAGGCCATCTGGGCTGTGTCTACTTGTTCATCCAGTTTGGTGAATCGTTCTTCTTTGCTTGCTTTTTTTAGTTTTGTTTTGTTTTGTTTTTCAAAAGAAACTGCCTTGCTGGGCTACATTTTTTTTTTTTCTGTACAAGTGTTGGTTGAGCATCCATTAGATTGTTTCGAGCAATGCTGGTCATACTTTAGTGTATTGATGTCCTTTCATGTGTTCTGAGGATTGGAGAATTCATAGCTGTATTTCAGTTGTATGTGATCCTCATAGTTGGAGCCTATAATTCTGCCTTTTAGAGGAGTGTATTTTGAGGTTCAATTTTATTCAGTCTAGTGTTAGTTTTTTTCATTAGTCATCTCTAGTATGTTTGGGAATACATTTGAAAGAAACAAATTGAACATACATTTGTATGAAAATATTTAGGTCAACAATGTTGAAATATTTCAGGCATCCTCAAGCAGAAGGAACTGTTATAGGTCCCATCATAATCCAGGCACAGACTCACCCTGAACATGTCTTTTTCGAAGGAACCTGAATTCTACTCATTTCTATTCCCAGTTGTACCTTTTGTTTAGAATATTTCAATCTCAAAGCCCTTTATCATACTGATTCTCACTTGTCTTTTTCATATCTTTAATTTCAGAAATAAGTAGTATTGCATTAATGTGTACAAGAGAAATCAATAAGCTTTGTTTTTATTAGATGCAAATGCTGAGGGTAGAAATACAATTTTATGGTAAAGTATTTTCTCAGCATATAAAAAGCTCCGTCTTTCAGTTGTAATGCTACATAAACAAAGAAAAAACTTACATATATTTGAATAGTATACATGTTAATTTCACTCTGACCTTTGAAAATTCTTTTCTAAATTAAAAATTAAAACTGAACCAAACCAAACAAGCACACAAAAACAAAAGAAAACAAAACAAAACAAAAAAAAACTCTAAATGCTAAAGACATCCAGGAATTATTTAGTCTATTTTGTTATCTATAAATACATGAGAGAAGTTACCAACACTTCTGATTTTAATGTTCTTTATTAATAAGAAGACCTCAGATAAATAGCAATCTAACATATAGTCTACCACTGCAGATAGCACCTCATAATGTGCAAAATCTCTGGAGCCATCATGTTGGAGAAGTCTCTAGCTGCTTGAAATGAGTAACTACTTTGAATTCAGGAATTGGAGTCCTCACCACACCCCTGAGAGCACTAGTCAGGCAACCATAGAATATCCTTGAAACTTTTTTCCTTGTCTTTAAGATAGATCATTAACTCACAGAACCATTATAATAATTAAAATAATGTATGTAAATGAATTGCTTCCATAGTACTATATTTTAGCTTTTATCTGCACAAATTATATGGATCTTTGTTACAGCATGTTGAAATTTATGCACTTGTCAGTAAACTTAATTTCAAGTTAATGTTTGCTTTTTAGAACACATTTTACCACTCTGTTTATAATACATCTGCCACAAAATATATTGTGTCAGCTGTTTTGGCTTGTAAGAGACCATCAGTTTGGACCATACTGTTCTTTGTGATAAAAAAGGTTGCTTAGAAGACCAATGGATCCTTACTTTATGTTTCAGAAACTCCTCAGAGTCATTTGTATACAATTCTGCCTTTTCATATATGCCATATAAAAAAGAATATGTAGGGTGGTAAAGGCCAAAAAAGGGAGGTTCCATTTATGATATAACTATGTAACTATGGAGAAATCATCAATGTTAGGTGTAGATTTTCTACTGTGGCTACTTTAGACTCATTCATCCTCCTTCCTGTAAGCAGTCAATGACATGTGCTCTGTAAATAAGCCCAATAAGTTTATTCATTCTAACCTTTGGGAATTGTACTTTGTCTTATATAGTAGGATCTAATATGGAGGGTTAGCTATAATTTATGCCTTTAATAGAAATAAATTCTCACAGCAGATAGGTTAATAGTAAGTTATTTCTACTTTAAATCACAGGGAGAAACAGCATGACTAGCTTTGTGTGGGACAAGTTACCTCAGGAAATTCAAAGTATTGTTAGCCCAATAAAATTTTAAAAATTTGAAATTCTTTATGGAGCTGAGTTGACAGGTGAATGTTATGCCAATGGAGCATTTCAAAGTAATTGAACTATCTGTGTTTCCCCTATTAAACTAACTCATTTAATAAATAGTAGAACATTCATCCAGTTTTATTGACTGAAAACTTTAAGGTATATAAAAATCATAGATTATAAGCATCAAAGTTGCTCAGAATAATTTATTTTCTTAATTCACCTTTTAAAATAGAGTACATACCTTCCCTATTGTTGTTATACTAGTGAATTTTGCTTACATTTCACAATCTAATTGAGAATGAAGGAGAGTTAGGGGGACATTGATAGACAAGGAAAGTGAAAGTGGGATGCTTAAGATGGGAGTTTCTTGTTTCTTGAGTATATTCCTGGAGAAAATAATGGAAAAGTCACTAAAGCAGATAAATAAGCAGGATCATGAGGAAAGGAGAGGATGTAGGGGGGCATGTAGGGGAGGACAGAGAGGAGGATATAGGGGAGGATGTAGAGGAGGACTAGAGGAGGATGTAGGGGAGGATGTAGAGGAGGATGTAGGGGAGG
>NW_022196896.1:58085571-58108768 GCF_008632895.1 Mastomys coucha | reverse complement strand
AGAGGAGGACTAGAGGAGGATGTAGGGGAGGATGTAGAGGAGGATGTAGGGGAGGATGTAGAGGAGGATGTAGGGGCAGATGTAGACAGGATGTATGGGAGGATGTAGGGGAGGACGTACAGGAGGATGTAGAGAGGATTTAGAGGATGATGTAATTGAGGATGTAGAGGTGGAAGTAGAGTAGGATGTAGAGGCAATACAAAACACCTAAGGTTGAGTCTGTTCAGCAAATTCCTAGCTTTGGCCCTCTTCCACCCTGAAGGATAAAGCTATAATCTTCCCTTTCTCTTTGGCTTGCTCTTCTGTCTTTCCCAGTTATTCAGTTTTTTCTATGCGCTGCAACCAGCACGCTGAATTCCTAGACAGCCACTAATGCCCCATTACAGAAATATATATATATATATAAAATATATATTCCGAGTAATTTTATGACACTAAAACTGAACAGGTGAGATATGTTTGATAGTTAACTGAATCATGTCTGTTTCTAAAATCAGTGTCAACTATTAGCTTTCCAAAGCTGCATAATTATAACAATTCAGTCATAATATTGTATGAACCTATCATGAAGCTGATTTGATTGTCCTCTTGAGAGCATCATGCGTATGATTTTAAAAAATATTACCAGTTCCTGATATTCTTGAATCATCTGCCTAATCCTTACATGAAGTTAGAGTTAAGTTTTCTGATTGGTGATTTATCTAATGGTCACAAAGTTGTTAGGTCAACTACAGAGGATGACAATCAATGGAAATGAATAAGGTTAAAACTGACTAAAGGTAATTTGGGTCTTCATGTGTAAAGTTCTAAATTCTCCACAATTGCTAAAAATGCAAACCTGTTAGGTCAACATGCAGAAGTTCAATAGTAGGTACTATTTCTGAGAACTTTCATTCATTTAGTGACAGCATGTGACAAAACAAGCCGCAAATGCTCAATAAGCCAATCAAAGAGCCAAATCACAGTGAAACCAAGAAAGGGGTGTTTTTTAAACTGGGTATATTGAGAATATGAATGAAGAATTCCAGGAACTCTCTAATTCATCTTCTGGATCCTGACGTATAGGTAGGGTTTAAAAAGAAGGCAAGAGATGCAAAACTAACCATCATCTTTACCAGGCATCTTCTGCTAGCCACCATCTCAGCTATACGGCTGGCTCTCAGGTCAGTGTCTGCTACAAGATCACCTGACAACTTGTCAATCTTTCTTCAGGGGACAAATTCCTCCTCTGAAGGCCTTGTGGGCTTCATGGGTTTTCTGTCCCAGCAAGAGATCCCTAGAGAAGCTTCTTGATTGTTTGTGTCCATTCTTTCAGTACTCTTAACAGTCAAAAGCAGAATATAAGTGTCTCCTTAGAATATGCCCATTCCTGCCAGACACGGTGGTCCAGAGAACAGGAAGCCATGAAACACATAATGATTAAAATGTCTGACAATATTAACTAGAAATTATGTAGAACAGCTTAGACCACATGGAAAACAAGCATCTGATGGCTTTTTGTTAAATATCAAAATGTTCAGGCTTTCTAAAACCCAGCAGGATGTAATGGAAGAGGTTTAATAAAAACCACATGTTGGTAAGAACAATTTCCATTTTCTTCTCCATAGATGTGAAAAATCAATGCATGCATACTATTATTTATTACACTAAAATATTCCCTAGGAAAATATTAATATTCATTAGATATATTTGTTCTCTTGCTTACTTTCATGTTGCCACAGGCAAAAAGAAAATCATATGCTATCAGAGTTGTAAAGTTAAATAATTCCTAATTATTACATACTTTAAAGAATAATGAAAGAGGATACTAATTTAAACAAATTTATTCGCCACTTAGTAACTTTTAAAAATGATGGTGTGTTAAAAAAAAAGGCAACTTGGTAATTTTCTTCTCTGCGGTTTGATTATTTGCTTGCTGCTCAATTTTGGGGTACAATCATATATTGCTTTCATTATCTCTTTTAAAAATGCTACTTAGAACCTTCACAGGTTAAAATACCCAGGTGCTGAACCTACTAAATGGTAAGTTTTCTGATAAAGCTGGAAAGCTGTACTAGAGTGCAGGTGTCTCTGACATTCTGCCTCCTGCTACCTAGATTCACTTCACTGCATTCAATTCACCATTAACTTGAAGGTAGAAAAGTTGGAAAACAAAGGCTTGTCACACAATCCATCTCTCTCCTGCTGGGTAGCTTCTCAGGGAAAGCAGCCTGCTCGGGAACCCTTCTTGTGCTCTAATTGGGAGAAAAATGTTTGGTATACCTGAAGGTTACCAGCACAAGAATTTTGAAAAGCAAAGGTTAAAATCAACTTAAACATTGAGTTGTAGGAGAAGCTAATACACACTTATGAAAGCCACAGATGAAAGGAAAATAATATAAGACATTGAATGAAAGAAGATGGACATACTATACTTGTCAGGATCTCTGAACTAGCATAGAGAGAGCGCATGAAGAATGGTAGACCATGGGATCGATTGTTATACAAGAAAGTGATATCCCACTTTCCAAAGGTCCAAAACCAAGCACATGAGCCTACTGGGGGCAGTTTGCGTTCAAAGAACCCAGAAATCAAAATAAAAACCAGCATAAATTATTATAAGTAATGCACCACAGAAAAAGTGATAAGAGTATTACCTTAAAGTCTGAATTGGATCTTTGAGATTGGAGACATTACTCAATGGGTATGGTGCTTCCCACCAATCCTCAATACTGAAGTCTGATCCTTTTGCCTCCCATGGTGGAAGGATAGAATGACCTCTCCTCCTTGACCTTCACAAAGCAGCTGTGAATTTGTGTATCTGTACTCTCATTCATCCATTCATACAGCCTCCCATTCCCAAACACACAATCATGGACTGTGCCTTGTGTTAAATGCTAGACAGTTTATGTTCTGAGTTACCAGTGTAAGCATCCCTGAAAAGATTTCAGTAAAAGCAAGTTCTGCTTATTCTTCAAGGTCTAACATGGATAATTAGAGAGGATTCATAACCCTGAATGCAATAAGTTTCTCTTTAAGCTTGGTCTCAAATTCTTGCTGTATTTTATGTGATATGTGATCTTGGATTAGTGCTTTTGGATTCTATCATATCAGGAATTTTCTACGGTTATGATTATTGAAATCTTTAAGCATATCACTATTTCTGCCTAGGCTGCACTCCGAATCTCTGGTTTCATTGGTTTAGGTTGATTCAAAACCAATTCCAGGAGAAATGGAGTTAAGTTCCTTATTGGCATCTCAGACGTAAAGAGAAAATGATGTTAATTATCCTGATTGATCAGTGTATGCTCTGTTCAAGTGTTGAAATATCACACCATATACCATTATTATATACAATCCATTCCTGTCAATCTAACAACAGAATAAAATGGAAACCAGCAGCCAAGAAACCAAATTGCTGTCACAGACAAGATGCTTAAACTTTTGCACAGGGTTTCTGACAATTTCTGGGGACTCTTTCAAGGAAGTGATTGGTAATATTTCAAACTGATAAGCAAAACATTTATTCTATCCATATGAATCATTTTTATTTCCTTCTAATGAAAATTAGTGTAACTGTTCAAATGTCTTACAAAACATTAAAATACTGGTTTAAAATGTAATCCTGTGTGTTTGCATAACTGAATTTAATTTTTAATATATATTATGGTGAATTTTGATTATGTTAGAAGTAGCTTTTGTTACATTTAACTATGGTACATACAAATATTGAAATAAAGGTAACAAAGAGTGAGAAGTGATGGTGTTAGTTCCTGGAAAATGAAAAACAGATGAGATGAGAATCTAGGGCATTTTAAAGGAGAAACCTAATTAAGATGATTATACAAATGGTTACTTAATTGAAATGGTGCTCAATAGTTTGCCGTGCACATATAAATGCTAAAGAACTTCATTGTTTCACTGAGTGTTAGGGAATTAAACAGTATTATGGTGGTTCCACAAAGGAAAACAGGATTGCGGGTAGAATTCATCCTGTTAATATGTTTGGTTTTGTGTGTGTGTGTGTGTGTGTGTGTGTGTGTGTGTCTTTTCCCCATTTAAATGTGAATTTTAACACCCCAAAGTCTTAATTTACCAATGTAGAATAGAGGCAAGTTCTAAATTTGTCTCTTTAAAACATTATGATTGTCTTGGATTGGAAGTATTCTCCATCCTGGGGTGAAAATGAAGTGAGCTTGCTTCCTGAACTAGCACTATTTCTCTCGTCTCCATAGTCACTCCTCTTCTTGACTTGTCTGCCTGTCAAAAGGTGGATTGTCTTTTTACATGTCAACCGAGGCTGCAGATCTCTGGAGTTCTTGTGGCTACAAAGAATCAAAATTCTTTCCACCTACTTCCAACACCATTACTTATTTGAAGTTATATGCTCTTTAAAATGTGACAGGAACCATACAGCAGTTTCTCTTTCCACTCATGGTTGTTATAGGAACAAACTTAAAATGTAGTCAATTCAGGTGATATGGCTAGCTGGACATGGATGATACCATCATGGCTGCATTAAAATACTAATCATTAACAACTGTACATGGTATACATTGATGGATATGGAGTGATGCATAGTAATTTCTCTATGGGAAAAGGAACATTTTATAATTATACATATATCTATCTCAATGGGCCTTAGTAGTAGTTCTCAGCAGCAATTATTGACGATAACAAATAGTGCTCAACAGATGGGTATTGTTCTATTCTTACCTGGCAGGACATTACAGATATGATATATTATACAACACAGGATAAAAATAAAAAGGAAATCTAATGAATAACTTTTAAAAATGCTCCTTCTGAAACAGCATAAGAAAAAGCCAAGTTAGTTCACAAGCTAGGTGTGTGTAATGCCCTTACCCACGTGAGTTTTGGTGTGGCTCTTACCATTTTCTTTTAAACAATTAAACCTAGGAAATAATGCTTATTTAAGTCTTCACAGTAGAAAATTCCATATAGCAGTAATAATTACATGCTATTGGTAAAAATTTGAACACTAATTTGAGGAAAAGAGGAAATAGTAAATATATCCATTTTTCCCATAAAAGGCATAGAACACAGAATAGTATATAAGCAAATGTATGTGGCTGCATAAAATGTGAATTATTTTCAAATATGTTGAGAAGTTATTTTAATAAATATTTTTTCTAAAAATAACACTACTATTCTGTAGTTTTGAAGATTTAAAGCCTTTTTTTCTAAATTTTATTCCTAATGTGAAATTCATATCTTAAACATGAAAAATTCATTCATGAATGTTTCTTATTTCATTCTGCCTTAAGAGCATGAAACCATATGAAAAATTATGTTACACTTAAAAATCATGAAGCATAGTTGCTTTTAAATGCTAAAAAATGTTCCGGTATGAACTCTGGTAAAGAAGGTGGTGGTATACTGTACAAAATGTGAACTATTCTAGATTTAATATTTTAAAATCAGTGGTTATTCTGGAAATTCAAATACGTATAATATCTGAGTGCCAAAGATTCATCAAGGCAGAAGGGAAAATATGATCAGTTTTAAACATAGATGTGGCATCAGAAAAGATCTATATCTCTCTTATATGTTTAATGGTGCCAAATAAAGGTTATCTTAAGAACATTTAAAAAACAGCACTGATAATTCTTCTCAAACATTGTTTCCATAGTCTACGGTCTTAGCAACTATATCTTACCCTCCCCTTTGTGGGAGTATGCTTGTTGGTGTGTTTGTATTTGTGTGCTTATGTGTTTATGTACTATATGTGTGTCTTTGTGTTTATCTGTGTGTGTTTGTTTGTATATATAGGTGTGTTTATGTGTTTATGTGCTAGATGTGTGTCTTTGTGTGTATCTGTGTGTGTGTGTTTGTATAAATATGTGTGATTATGTGTTTATGTGCTAGGTGTGTCCCTCTCTCTCTCTCTCTCTCTCTCTCCCTCTCTCTCTCTCTCTCTGTGTGTGTGTGTGTGTTTGTGTGTGTGTGTGCTTTTAGAGGGCATCATTGTTCTAAGATAATGTGCTGCAAAAGCTGGGAAAATGACTAATGTTTTGGAAATCTGAACTATGTTACAAAGTTTTTCTATGCAAATAAGTAAGAACCAAAAGAAGTAATAATCTTCTCTACAACATATTAACTTCTCACTGTTGACTAGTCTTTCGATCATACATGGTTTGCAGATTCCAATGAAAGCAGAAGAAAAACTATCACAAAGTTTAGCTAGGTATACATGTGAATTGTCTGAGCACGTGATTCTACAGAAAAGTCCATTTGACAAAACAGTATTTCTTTGATTCTTTACAATTTGTTTACAAATATTCCTTTTATTAAGGAATCCTGGGGTTATTATTTATAAGGAGTAGTGCTTCTTGTATTTCAAACCAAAGACAAACTGAGGTTTATATTTTATAACCATGGTAAAATTTTCCCAGCATCCGCCAGTCCCTGCCTCTTAGAGGGAACACTTGTACCTCTGCCCTAAACTTTCCAGCCCAAGGTCTGGGCTTCCCCTCTCCTAGAAACTCTTTCCTACATAATACAGACATTTCAATCTCTCTCTTCTCTCCTCTTCTGTCTCCCTTTCCAGAGCTACTTTTCTGGCCCCATTCCCTGAGATCAGTGAGCCTGCCTGAGATCTGGTTTCAATTAAAATTCCATTTATGTTTTATATACTCTATTCTGGCTTGCACTTACTTATTTTACTGGCAGAGGATAACTTATCAATGTTCAATTAAAATTTTTTAAGAAATGAACTATATTCAGCATTTATTGACTAATGTAGTACACAGTAACTGAATTCCACTGTGAAGGTGCCCTTTTTTGGTCATAATTGTGATGTGAGGCTGATTAAAGATCATGAAAGGCATAGGCTCTTGGGAACAATGGGCTTCAGTACACAGGTACCTCACTAATATGTTTCACTAAACTCAAACCACTTCTCTATAGTTCTCCTCATGACAAAGATATCTCCTTCCTGAGTTCCTCTCAGATAAAAAGAACTTCCATACCCAACCAACTTTGTGGAAGATTAACACATTTCAGTTCAAGGAGACTTTTTTGATGGATAAAGAAAGGAAGACTTAGCATTTGGCTGTTGATTTAGCCTAATCAAATGTCCACTTTCATCTATTCTCATAAAATAGATATGTTTTTACTGCTATGAATTAGAACTTCTATAGGTTAAAGAACTCCAATGGAGACACCAAAATGCAGTAATGCCACCTTAAGGAATGAAAAGAGGTGGGGGAGGTTTTTCTTGAAGAAGACAAAGAGAGAGCCAAAATGTGAATTCTCTACTTTTCTTCCCACATCTTCTGCCTGGTTGTTGTTTCTGGTTATTGGATGGTAGTTCATTTCCATGGTGTGTGTCTGATGTGTCTCTATATCATCTACGAATTGTGCTTGCCTGTGTATTGTATCTGTCTATTACTAACAAGAGGCTTTATTCTGTATTTATTGAATACAAACAGTTTATCAACCAATAGCCACACTTTTGTCTTTAAACTGTATGGAGTATTTTTTTTGTATAAGATATTTTCACCCTGTTGGCTCTTTATAGCAATATATGTTTGTTTCTGAATGGCATACTTTCTGAAATTTCTTAAGTTTTTCCTCCTCTTTTTCTGACCCAGAACTCGTCTTCTTACATGTATATTTCCACTCATGCGTGCTTGCTTGCATATTAGTTGTCAGTATACAAGTGATGAGTGTGTTAATGATGCTACCTAGAGTTCGGTACCGCTGGTTGGAGGTAAGCCATGCTTTCATAATAAAATAATGAAGATTGAGAACATAGTTCATACTTTCAGAGAGGATTGACACTATACAGGTCAGAGCAATATTGAAGAGGAAGGGTGATTTTAATGGCGAGTAGAGCACTGGATTTAGGCACTCCATTCTAGAAGTGGACATTCAGTACTCTGTCAGGAATTAAAATACCCTGCACACAAGCGATTTAGAGGCTGTGGTTGACAAGTTGTAAAAGTAAGCTGATATTTTGAGGTTAGGCAAAGAAGTGACCATGCTTTTGAGACTATGGAAAGGAAGTAAGATGAATTGATGAAACTGCATGGTGTCCTATTATGACACAGAATTAATGTTATTGTATAATTTATTTGTCATATTTGAGGTAAGGGAGGAACAAAGGCAAAGAAAGAATTCAAGATATAAAATATAAATATGATATATGAAATGAACACAAGAAGGGAGATGGATATATAAAAATAAAGTAAAAGAGGTAATGTACAGTTATAGACATTTGTCTGTGAAAAACTGCATACCTGAACATAAGAAAGTGAAGTTTAGCATTATAGGTCATGTATGTTTCAAAAACAGTCTTTTAGTGCTCAATGTATTCCAAAAGTGTGAAATAATTATAAGAAAAATATATTTTATGCATTCTTGTATTTATTGTATATACTATGTTTTTCTAAATAGTCTTAAAACTGAGATAGAGACCAAATATAAGTAAAAATACTATTATATGCTTTAACCAGTATAGTTTTTGGTATAATTGAAGATTAATAATTTTGGCAAAAGTATTATTACAGTGATTCATATTTCTAAAGTATTTGAAGTATTTGGAAAGTTGAAAGTTGTGCTGAAGATCACACATTTTATTCTGTATTTGGAAAATCTGAATATTTAGAGTTTGAGAACACAAAAAATATTAAATGTAGGTACGCTATAAAAAATTCTTAGAATAAAAACATCTTAAAATAGCAGGAGATATATAACTCATGATGCTACTACAAATCTTCCCAATGTAGTAAGGGGAGATGAAGCAGAAAAACTCTAAATATAACTGACTAGAAAATTTTATATTACTGTCTCTCTGGAAATAATTGAGTAGTTTTAATGTAAGGTGATTTTTAAGTCTGAACTCTGCTAGGAAATTTAATTTAATTTTAATTATGAAAGCAAAAGGTTGATATTTTTATGAGATGTGATATGAGATTCATTAAGAAGTATACAATTGAATTAAAAATGGATTAGCTCTATGTAATCTGTTTCCCCTACCTACATGAACTTTCATATTTTTAAAATTGCTATCACTTGATAGTCAATTTTCTTGTTAATATATTTATTTATACAAATGGTAAGTTTGTCTATATATTTGAATAATATCCTATAAAATATTTGAAATGGCAACCTAATATGTCAAAAGACAGATAACTGTTGGCTTATTTTAGAATTCAGAGGCCTATAAACTTGCAAAGGCAGCAAGCAGAAAGTAAAAGACGATTGTCCTTGTTCCTGTACAAATGATTAAGTGTTAAGTAGATAATGATTAATGGGAAGCCAGTGGATAACCCTAGAGAGAATACCTCAGGCCAAGGCAATTAAAGACAGTTGTAAATTGTTGTGGAAATCTAATATATAACTACCAATGACATTTTACAGGAGAACAGAAACATATATATTAAAAATATAGAATAAAATGTAAGCAAAAATATCAATTAGGTTAATATTTTAATCAGTGTTCTTTTTGTTGCCCTTGAAGATTAAGAATTATGATTAGCATACATATAATTATGGTGATCTATGGTAGCTAAATAGCTTGGAAATTTGAAACAAACATCACAAAGATCACAGATTTCATTCTATCATTGGAAAAGTTGAAAAATTAATGTATGAGGAAATAAAATAGTATTGAATGTTGCTATGCTATAAGTACATCTTTAGAAGAAAATGTAAGATGAACAGATCTGAGTCAATTAGATAAAGCTAGGAGTAGCAAAGAAGTGTTGTGATGACTTACAACAGTTTACTGAGTCATATTACATCTAAACCTACAGACTTCTATTTCTCTAATTGGAAGGGTGCTTATCACATAAAAGTACAATTCAAGATTTAGCTTTTCCACTGTTGTAATCATTTTATAACTATGTTCCCTGCATTTATGTCAGGTAATTTCTGATTCACTGTAAGGTTAACAAAAAGGCATAAAGAATCACTTGAATAGCAGTAATACAGAAGGCAATCAATCTCAATGTCAATTTGGAAGTCCAGGAGGAAACCATATTCTGGAGATAGAAAATTGGAGACCTTTTGCTCCCAACTATCATGATGTAATATATGTTTCTCTTTATAATTATATGTTGTATTGTACACGCCTGTGAGTTATGTGTGACCAGCAACTGGTGTGACACAGATCTGGATCTGACTACAATCACCACACAGACCACATTTGTAAGATGTGGTCACAACTAAAAGAATCCAAAATAGTTCAATAGCTGTCAAGTCAATGAGTGACATCTCAAATTATTATTTTCTTCTCATGATTTTTCCCTTTTACCCATCCTTTCATGATGAGCTCTGTTTCTCCAGCAAACCACCCACGAGCAATATCGAAGAACCAGTTGACCAGTTCAGGCAAAAGTCAGATTCTTAATTGTTAAAGAATTAACTGTATGGAGAGGAGAATATGGGACTCGAAACCAGGAAAACTTGACAGTAGAGAGGCAGGAGGAAAGGAAAAGTAGCTCCTACAGGGAACTAAGGTCAGAAAGAAAGGAATGGGAACAGCACTTTGTATCCACACATGCCCACAAAGATCATTGCAGCATCCGGGTACCACAACACTTGCCCTGGCATGTTATAAAGCTTGTGATGATACATATATATGTCTTTAATCTATTGTTTTAGCTTAATTTGCATTTTGAAGGCAATAGCAGAATCATACTTGATATTTTACTTCCTCAATTGCTTGTAACTGTGCAACTAAAACTTGAGAACAAAACTATCCTATAACCACAATTAGACTAATAAATACAGTTTGACTGTGCTTGTTCTAAAAATAAATATAAGTTAAAAATTGACCAGATTTAGATAATTTTATGTTTGTTCGTATGCTTAAAAATAAACTGGGTTGGTGTCCTGAGTCAGTAGACTCCATACTAGCATGAAGTCTATTACAATTTAAATTTGTTTTGGTGATTTATACTTGTATGTAGTATATAGGAGATGGAGACAAGAAGATCAGGAGTTCAGGAGTAAAAGGTCATTCTTTCTTCTGTGGCTAGTTTTTAGTGAGTCTAAAATACATAAGACACAATCTCAATATGTTTTTGTGTCCTTCAAATGAATCTTCAGTACATAGTATCTAAGTTTCATAGATTTTATTAAATGTTGTTATTAATCAAAGCTAATTGATATGTGTGTGCATGTTGTGTGAATGCCTTATGTGTGCATGTGTATTTATAAATGATACTTGTATGTACATGATAAAATATGCATTGCTCACAGTATTTCTCAATTTCCTTTTAATATAATTGTTGGGAGGCTAATGAGGTTCATTTTTATAATCACCAGAAAACATAATAAAGAGATTTTGTTTTCATTAAAAAAAATTAACTCTAGCTATAAACATGCTTAATGGCTAGGCCTAAATATCTTGAGAACCATAATACTGAAAGTTTAATATGCTAATAAGAATATAATTTACATTTATAGTCCAAGTTTAAGTAATTCCCATATAATTTTATTGTATATTAACTAGGTTTTCTCTTTTATATATATGCATTAAATTCCAGCTTTCAAAAGTCATCTAAAATGTAATAAATATGTAATAATTATATCAGATAATTTGAATTCATGATTTTATACTGTTAAATGAATTTCAAAACAAATCAAATATTGAAAATCAAAAACTATTAAAGTATTGTGAAAAGATTTTTTTGAAAGACCACACAACTGACTGAGGTACACACATATTTGAGTAGCAGATGATGTAATGGGTAAATGAATGTGGAAGTCCTTAAAATTAAACACTGAAAAGCACATGGGTTGAAGAGCAAATGTAATGTGAGATCTCCCCATATCTAAACAACTGGCAGTACACAAGTATAGTCTCAGACAAATTCAGGTACCATAGAACACTTGAAGAAATGACACATTCTCTATTTTAATTTATCAAGTAAAAAATTAGAAGTGTTCCATAGATGCTTGGTCTGATACATTTTTTCTACCAATTATTTCAAATATATCTTTTATTATAAAATGAAATTGAGCTGCATAGTAATACAGGTTAGGTTTTTATACCATAGAATTAAAAGATGTACAGGAATTTTGAAGGTTTCTTAAAATTTCATGCGAGAGAACACTATAAATCAATTTTAACGGCCAAGTAAATATTTGACAAGGCCATGTGAACATCAGCATAATTTGTTGTAAACATTTGTTGGAGAAAACTAACTAAGCAATCTTTATTTGGTGTTTGAAGATGGAAGATAGCATAAGGTCTAGTCCTGTAGAGTCTCCAGGGAATTAACTAGAGAAAGTTGAACAAAGCTAGCTACACTGGAACATATCCAAACACCTCTATCTCAAACAGCAAAGCAAAACAGGGAACTTCTTAAAGGGGAAATGTTCTGAGTCCATCCTGAAAGTACTGGCTTTTTTTAGGAAGCTCCATAGTCTCAGAGGAGATGGCATTAGCAGATACTAGGGGCCAAAGGTTAAGACAGAGATGCTCTGGTAATCTGTCGAGTATGTTTTATAATAGATAGTATAATGAGCAAAAGAGGAATGGACAAATAGGGAAAGAGAACCTGGCAGCAATGGCAGGGGAGTAGAGAGACCTAGAGAATCATCTTCCCTCTACCTGTAACACTCATCTAGAGAGGCTACAGGTTTCCATTTTACAAAGACCCTTGATGAGGCTGGAGAGATGGCTCAGGGAGTAAGAACACTTGCTGTTCTTCCAGAGACAACAAACAGGTTCAATTCTAAGCACCTGCAAGTGACTCACAACTGCCTGTGACTAGAGAGCTAGTGGATATGATGACCTCTCTGCCCTCTGCAGCAACTTCATGCACATGAAACACATGGAGACAAAAAGTTAAAAAAAATGCAGAGTCTTTATAAACACATCTGCTCATCCCATCTACCCATCTTATTCAAAGATGAGTGTATTTCTAGCTAGACTTCTGAAGGATACCACACAACCTCACAAGGGAATATATAGATAGCCAGGATGTGATCTTATAAAGGATATAGTAAGGCTCATGACTGGCACCAATAAGTATGACTACATAGCACCCATTTGTTAAAATTCTAACACAATCTTTTCCATTCACACATTGCTGTTTTTGTCTATACAACAGGTGAGCTTTGTGCTTGTCTTCTGTTTTATTCTCTTTATCTCTTCTATTCTCTTTCCATTTCCAGTTTTTTTCTGATATCTTTTTATAAGATATCAGAAAAAGCACAGGCTGTACTGATTTAAAGGAGTCTTTTTATTTCACCCTCATGATTATCCTATTTCAATTATTTACCTCCTTCTTTTTATTCTACATTGCTCTTGCTCTCATAGTCTTTAACTCGCTCTCATTTTACTTCCACTTTTTTTCCTTTTCACGTCACAATGTTAGTAATTGATACTATTCCGATTTGCCCCTTAATTTCATACCCACAAAAAGGATAATACAACAAAACAAATGTTTGCATAGAGTTTGTGAGTTTCCCTTTTTCATTCCCATGATTCATAGATTTGGTCTTTTCCTGGTGCCGCATAGTCTCCAGTGCTATTGGTACCTTTTATTTATAAATGATTGGCTCTTAAGAGTTGTTTATTTATTTACTACTGTATTTTCACTGTGGACCTAACCTTTCATACAGATTGTATTTGCAGACACTATTTGATTCTTAAGCGATTCCTGGAGATAAAGTCCTGTAACCCCTACACAATACTCCAATCTTACTACAATCTACTGCCTATTGAACTTTGCAAAAACTTCCACCAAATGAAAAATATTTTATGAAGCAATTATACACACATGTGAAAATTCCAGTGGCAAAACACATCAAATTCCAGGCATCATGCACACTTCCAAGAAGTACTAACCCCACTCTAATGGCCTCCAATGGGAATGAGTTAGAGCAAGCCCTAGAAAAATAATTCAAAATACTTTCTTTAAATATACATAAATAAATCAACCAGAAATCAACAGCTGGATTGAGTTCTAAGGTGAAGCAAACAAGCAGCTAAGTGAAGTAAATAAATTAACACACAGTAAAATAGTGGGATTCACTTCAAAGGGAAAAATATTAATGGAAACCTGGAAATAAGAAAGAAACCTACTAAGTTGAATATAAAATGATGTGGATAGTCTTGTCAATTAAATTGAAAAAAAAGGAGAGTTTCAGGATATAAAAACAAGGTAGAAAAATAAGATGATTCAGACACTGGCATAGATGAATTTTTAATAAATATTAATAGAAAAGATACATTCTGTAAGACAATGTAGAATGATCAAGTATATGAAATATGAGAAGGAAGAGAACCATGGACAGTTAATTGTACAAAATATGGTCTGTTCCAATGAAATATTTATTCAAAACTCTACCTCAAAAAATATTTGCCTAGAAAAAATTTACTGTTCTGAATATACGGATTTTATCTAATCAAAAACATATAATTTCTATTTTAAATAAAATGAATTCTATACAACTCAGTATAAAATTTCACAAATATAGAGAAAGAGAAGCTCATCCAACTGCATGGATATTTTTATAAAACAACAACAAAAAGAGAAATTCTCCATATTTTATTATAGACAAAAAACATTGAATATGCATGACAAGCAATGTATATTGAAAACTTCAACAGAAAACTCCAGGTCACCTATAAAGGCAAGTTTCACAAAATAACAGCAGACCTTTTGTGATAGAAACCTTAAATCACATTAGGGTTTGGGAGGATGTATTTCAAGTCTTGAAAAAATACTGCCAACCTAGACTATTAAACACGAAACTATACATGAGCAAAGAAAAATACAGACTAAAAGATTACGTGAGTACTAAACAATTTCTGTAGAAGGTATAAAAGAAATATAATGAATGAATAAAAGTCACAAGAGAACATCTTAGGAAAGTAGTTAAGCAAATGAAGAATAATTACATACCCAACACTAAAAAAATCAACAAAATGAAAAGGAGAAATGAACCAAAACTGTCAGTTGTAATTCTGAATATTGTCTCTATTTATTGAATTAAAGTGTATGATGTGGACCAGAAACATGGATTAATAGTTTAGAGAACTTGTTTGTTTAGACCACCTAACTTTGATTCCAATGACCTACTTAGTGACTTGCAATCATTATAATTTCAGTGAAGGGAATACTGGACATCCATTTCTGGCTTTGATACACACACAAAGATACATGCAGGAATGGCACTCATATAGATAAAAGAAACATTTTTTCATAGCAGGATATTGCAAGAATATTGCAAAACACCAAAGATCAATGCTGCTTCAGTGTAAGTCTATTTGCATTTCCAAGCAAATATAGTTAATAGTAAGCATTGTCTCTGTCCTTGCATCTGAGGGAAAAAAAAGGATTTAAAACCAAAATTAGCCACAAAGAACAAAATGAGGGGTACAATCACATTTTACTGATTAAGAAAATAATCTATGTAGATGTCAAATAGTATGGGAGGGCTCTCACTTTATGTAGACAGTATCATTCTATAGGCTTGGTACAGGACTGAATAAAAAGAATAAAGCTGTCTAAGCATAAGCTTTGACATTTTCTGCTCCCTAACTATAGATGTCATGCTATTAGCTAGCTTATTATCCTGCCACCATGCCTTCAATGAAACATGGTGTTTCCTAAACATTTCCAACTTTGGTTGCTTTTACTTGGTGTTTTACATCAGCAGCAAGTTAACAGATTAACTAGTTACAATAGACCTTTGCAATATTGTATTAAATTGGGGAAAAAATCTCAGTCATTTTCACTACATTTAGGCAAAAGTGAAGGATGTGTACTTTCTCAGCTTTCACTGTCTGTAGTACTTGAAGATTTAGCGTTAAAACGGGAAGGAAATAAAAGAGGGGCAAGTAGCAAAGGAAAAAGTCAAGATATCTTTATCGGCTGAAGAGACCTTAAAGATAATATCAGAAATTATTTACACTTGATTAACGTATGTTTATCAAAATAGAAATTATACCAATCAGCTATAAAAATAAAGGATGACTATACAGCTCAGTGGTAAATGCCTAACCTATGTGTAGCTCTGACTCCACCCAAACCCACAAATAAAAGAACGAAAGGAAGAGAGTGAAGATGAAAAAAGGAATAAGGAAAAACAAAAGGAAGAAAGGATAGAAGTAAATAATATGAAAAGAAAAAAGGAAAGAGAAGAACTGTACTTTTTATGTACACTAATACAAACTATTGAGAAAGAAATCATAGAATTTCTTAACTCATAATTGCCTAGCTCATATCTATGGTATATAAACATAAATGTACCACTCTCTCAAACACAAAACAAGGAAGGAAACAAATCAGGAAAGCAAACAAACAAATGAACAAATAAATGTAATAAAAATTAAAAATAACAAGTTCTTAAATTAATAAATTAACAGTGTAGGTTGGGGCCTTGTTGAAAGAAGATCAATGCAGATGGAAATCCAGTAGAGTCCAGATTCCAAGCCAGTAGATGTAAATAATTAATTAAGGTAAGGACAGACATTAATGTGGTGGTATAAGCAAAATACAAAGAAAGCAATGCTTCAAAGAGTTAGTTTATCTCCTACCTCCCAAATTTTTTCCTTTATTTCTGCTGACCTTCAGGGCTTCAGTCCTTTTTCCTCACCCAGTACCAGATCAAGTTGCCCTCTCTCCCCCTGCCCCCAAACCACCCAGTCCACTTTCCCTCCCAGGTCCCTCACTCCTTCCCCAATTGTGATTGCTTTCTTCTCCTTCCCAATTGGGACTGGGACATCCTTATTTGGAATCTGCAGCTTGTTATACTTTTTGAGACAACTATATCAGGCTCCTGTCAGCAAGCATTTCTTGGTATCTGCCCTAGTGTCTGGGTTTGGTGTCTGTATATGGGATGGATCCCCAGGTGGGGCAGTCTCTGGATGGCCTTTCCTTCAGTATCTGCTCCATACTTTGTCTCTGTATTTCCTCCCATGAGTATTTTTGTTCTCCCTTCTAAGAAGGACTGAAGTATCCACACTTAAGGCTGGTATTCAGAATTTCTCTCCAGTGATTGTCTAAGGCAGGACCAGCCAGGAGCACCAGGCTGCAGAAGTGGCAGAGCAGCTGGAACAGGTTCATTCCTGCCTCCATCTGCACTCAGGAACTGGGACTGTTCTGCAGCCCTCTGTGCATGGGTCTTGTCAAAAGAGAGCTGGTCTCCCAGGAGTGTGGTCGCAGGCTTACAGACCCACAAGAAGATCAAGCTCCAGCCAGAGACAGTGAAAAAATCTAACATCAGAGATTACCAAATGTCAAAAGGCAAATGCAAGAATCTTACTAAAAGAAATCAAGACTAATTGGCATCATCAGAGCCCAGTACTCCCACAACAAGTCCTGGATAACCCAACACACTTGAAAAACAAGATTCGTATTTAAAATAATATCGCATGATGCTGATAGAGGATGTTTAAGAAGGACATAAATCGCTTCCTTAAAGAATTAAAGGAGAATACAGGTAAGCAGGTAGAAGCACTTAAAGAGGAAACATAAAAATCCCTTAAAAATTACAGGAAAAGACAACCAAACAGATGAAGGAATTGAAAAAGCCATCAAGATCTAGAAATAGAAGTAGAAAACAATCAAGAAATCACAAAGGGAGACAACTCTGGAGATAGAAAACTAGGGAAGAAGTCAGGAGACATAGATGCAAGCATCACCACCAGAATACAAGAGACAGAAGAGATCTGGACTCAGGTCCAGAAAATACCATAGAAAACATTGATATAAAAATCAAAGAAAATGCAAAATGTAAAAAAGGTCCTAACCCAAAACATCTGGGAAATCCAGGACATAATGAGAAGGCCAAACCTAAGGATAATAGGAATAGAAGCTTGTGAAGATTCCCAACTTAATGGGCCAGTAAATATCTTCAACGAAATTATTCTTTAAATAAATAAATATTTATTTAAAGTAATAAATTTAGAGTAAATATCTTTAACGAATTAGGTTAGGGAAGAAAACTTCCCTAACCTAAAGAAAGAGATGCCCATGAACATACAAGAAGCCTACAGAACTCCAAATAGACTGGACCAGTAAAGAAATTCCTCCTGTCACATAAAAATCAAAACACAAAATGCACAAAACAATGAAAGAATATAAAAAGCAGTAAGGGAAAAAGGTCAAGTAACATATAAAGGCAGACCTATCAGAATTGTACCAGACTTCTCACCAGAGACTATGAAAGCCAGAAGATCTTGGGCAGATGTCATACTGACCCTAAGAGAACACAAATGCCAGCCCAGGCTACTATACCCAGCAAAACTCTCAATTACCATAGATGAAGAAACCAATGTATCCCATGACAATACCAAATTTACACAGTATCTTTCGACAAATCCAGCCTTTCAATGGATAATAAATGGAAAACTCCAACATAAGGAGGGAAACTACACCCTAGAAAAATGAAGAAAGTAATCTTTCAACAAAACTAAAAGAAGATAGCCACATGAATAGAATTCCAATTCTAACAATAAAAATAACAGGAAGCAACAATTACTTTTTCCTTAATATCTCATAACATCAATGGACTTAATTCCCCAATAAAAAGACATAGATCATCAGACTGGGTATGTAAATAGGACCCAACATTTTGTTGCATATAGGAGACCTATCTCAGTGACAAAGACAGACACTACCTCAGAGTAAAAGGTTGGAATTCAATTTTCCAAGAAACAAGCTGGAATAGCCATTCTAATATCAAATCCAATCAACTTTTAACCTAAAGCTATCAAAAAAGATAAGGAGGGACACTTCATAGTCATCAAAGGTAAAATCTACCAAGATGAACTCTCAAATCTGAACCTCTATGCCCCAAATGCAAGGGCACCCACATTCATAAAAGAAACTTTACTGAAGCTCAAAGCACACATTGCTCTGCACACAATAATAGTAGAAGACTTTAACACCTCACTCTCATCAATGGACAGATCATGGAAACAAAAACTAAGCAGAGACACAGTGAAACTAACAGAAGTTATGAAACAAATGGATTTAACAGATATTTGTAGAACATTTTATCCTAAAACAAAAGGATATACCTTCTTTTCAACACCTCATGATATCTTCTAATGGGTCACAAAACAGGCCTCAACTGATACAAGAAGACTGAAATAATTCCATTCGTCCTATCAGATCACTATGGACTTAGGCTGGTCCTCAATAACAACATAAACAATAGAAACTCCACATACACTTGGAAGCTGAACAATACTCTACTTAATGATAACTTGGTCAAGGAAGAAATAAAGAAAGAAATTAATAGCTGAGTACTACTCCATTGTGTAAATATACCACATTTTCTGTATCCATTCCTCTGTTGAATGTATTGGCACGAATAATATAGTAAAAATGGCAATCTTGTCTAAAGCAATCTACAGATTCAATGAAATCTCCATCAAAATTCCAACTCAATTCTTCACAGACTCGGAAAGAGCAATTTGCAAATTCATGTGGAATAACAAAAAACCTAGGATAAGAAAACTATTCCCAGCTACAGAAGACCTGCAGGTGAACTACAAGCTGAACTACAGAGCAATTTTGATACAGCCTACATGGTTTTGGTAGAGTGACAAGCAGGTAGATCAAAGCAATAGAATTGAAGGCCCAGAAATGAACCCACAAACCTATGGCCACTTGATCTTCGACAAAGGAACTAAAACCATCCAGTGAAAAAAATGACATCATTTTCAACAAGTGGTGCTGGCTCAACTGGTGGTTAGCATGTAGAAGAATTCAAATTGACACATTCTTATCTCCTCAAGTCCAAGTAGATCAAGGACCTCCACATAAAACCAGATACACTGAAACTTATAGAGGAGAAAGTGGGGAAGAGCCTCAAACTTATGAGCACAGGGGAAAAATTCTTGAACAGAACATAAATGGCTTGTGCTGTTAGATCAAAAATTAACAAATGGGATCTCATAAAATTAGAAAGCTTCTGTAAGGCAAAGGATACTGTCAATAAGACAAAAGGGCAATGACAGTTTGGAAAAAGATCTTTACCAATCCTATATCTGACAGAAGAATAATACCCAATATATACAAGGAACTCAAGAAGTTAGACTCCCGAGAACCAAATAACCCTATTAAAAAACGGGGTACAGAGCTAAACAAAGAATTCTCAACTGATGAATACTGAATGGCTGAGAAGCACCTAAAGAAATGTTCAACATCCTTACTCATCAGGGAAATGCAAATCAAAACAACCCTGAGATTCCACCTCACACTAGTCAGAATGGCTAAGATCAAATACTCAGGTGACAGCAGATGCTATCAAGGTTGTGGAGAATGAGGAAAACTCCTTTCTGGTGGGATTGAAAACTGGTACAACCACTCTGGAAATCAGTTTGGCTGTTCCTCCTGAAATTGGAAATAGTACTACCTGAGGACCCAGCAATGCCTCTCCTGAGCATATACCCACAAGATGCTTCAACATGATATAAGGACACAAGCTCCACTATTTTCATAGCAACCTTATTTATAACAGCCAGAAGCTGGAAAGAACCCAGATGTCCTTCAATAGAGAAATAGATACAGAAAATGTTGTATAGCTACACAATGGAGTACTACTCTGTTATTAAAAACAATGAATTTAGAAAATTCTTAGGCAAATAGATGGACCTGCAGGATAACATCCTGAGTGAGGTATCCCAATCCCAAAAGAACACACATGGTATGCATTCACTCGTAAGTGGATATTCGCCTAGAAGCTCAGAATGCCCAAGATACAATCCACAAACCACATGAAACTCAAGAAGAAGGAAGACCGAAGTGTGGATACTTCGATCCTTCTTAGAAGGGGGAAGAAAATACCCATGGAAGGAGTTGTAGATACAGAGTGTGGAGCAGAAACTGAAGGAATTACAATTTGTTGACTGCCCCACCTGGTGATCCATCCCATATACAATCACTAAACCCAGACACTATTGTGGATGCCAACAAGTGCTTTGCTGACAGGAGTCTGATATAGCTGTTTCCTGAGAGGTTCAGCCAGTGCCTGACAAATACAGAATTGGATGTTCACAGCCATCCACTGGACTGAGCAGGCTCCCCAGTTAAGGAGCTAGAGAAAGGATCCAAGGATCTGAAAGGTTTTGCAGCCCCATAGGAGGAACAACAATATGAACTAACCAGTACACTTAGACTTCCCAAGGGCTAAACCACCAACCAAAGAGTACACATGGTGGGACTCATGCCTCAAGCTGCATATGTAGCAAGGATTCAATTCTTCAAAGAATTAGAAAGAGCTATTTACGAAAATCTTTTTAGGAAGTTAATTATTACCACAAAGCCAATTAATTATACAGGAAAGATTCAAAAAAACAAGAGACACAGTCATAGACAAATATCTGTGATGACCATATATACATATGCTCAATAAAATTATTGCAAATTATATCAAGAAATTATTAAAAGTATCACTCATCATTATTCAGATAGGTGAAATTAGACAGATGTCATCATAAATTAGTGTAACACTCGAAATTCTGAAGTAATTAGATGAACGAAGTAAGGATTCTGTAAGATATAAGAATGGTAAAGATTTCTGAACATGACTTTATTTGTTGATGAAATAATGTAAGTACTGCCAAATAGGACTCCAAGAAGTAATAGTATTCAAAGAATTGAGTTATGATAAGCCTTCAGAACGGGAGAAAGCATTGATAGCTACACATCTGACACTAGGATTAATGTCTAAGATATATGAAACACAAACAAAACAACCCTAAAAATCCCAATCGATTGCTGTGCAGATAAAGTTAACAGTTTTCAAAAGATGAAATACAAGGGCTTGATAATCATTAAGATAAACACTGTGGCTAGCCATCAGGGAACTTAAAATTAAAATGGTTTTATACAGAGAAGAACATATATGTATCTGTGTATGTATATATATATGTATTCATATATATGCACACAATACCAAAATAACAATTAGGTTTTTAAAAGACTATGATGTTGATGGAGAACAGGGATTGTGAGAGTTTAGAGGAAGGGAAAGAAAGGGAGACATGTAATTTAATTATAATCTCAAAAGAAATCTATTGAGATTCCCCTTACATCAGTTAGAAAGGTACTTTTTAGATAAAAAGAGAAACAATAAGCACACATGTTTAGGAATGTAAGGTAAGGGGAAGTCTCATGTACTACTGATGGACTGGTAATATAGCCCAGAAACTATGGGCATCTGTACCAACAAGGTACCTACCACATGTCTCAATCACAACACTCCTGTAATCATTCTGAAGGTCTGAATTACTCCAACCCAACACAGGATAGAGATATTTGCATGTCAACATGTTTGAAGCATGCTTCACCACAGCTAAGTTATAGAAGAATATGGCTTAATAATAAAAGGCAAAATAAAAGAAATACTTTTCCCTCTGAATGTGTCATCTTGGTGCCTGAATAATGAGAAAGAAGACATGATTTTGAGTATAGTGAGTATTGTGATTATATTACAAAGCTTGATATAAATTTTGAAAATTAAGCCTCCATGGAAATTTAACTTCTGGATACACTTAATATTTGACAGTGACAAGAAAACTCTATTTAAAACAAATAGTTGGAGAATGGAAGTGCAAGGTCACCGATGAGAAAAGCACTGGTATCAGACTTAATCATTTTTAACCTTAGATCTTCACTTGTTCAATGAACCACTTAACTTGGCTCCAGGCGCTGTGAACTTCTTGATAGAATGCGCTGAATTGTTTACTTTGAAATCAGCTCTTTACATTAAAAAAATAAATCTCAGAAACTGATATCTCAGATTTTGTTTAGAGAAAATAAACTACTGTATGGTACAGGCAAGAGAAGATCTTATTTCTGGGAATCAAAGTCTTAACTTATGGGTATTAAAGAATAACCACCAGGCTGTCTCATTTGTCCTCAAAGGTCTTAGAAGCCTGCCTAGAAGTCACTGTAGGTTACATTACATACAATCACTTTATTCTGTGGCATTGACATTACCCTTAAAAACCATTGTTTTGTCAGCTGAAGTCCTTAACCTGAGGGCAGTGAATCAAGGTGCTCATCCTGAGATATGCCTGGAGCGTAAAGAATCATGACCACCCCTACAAATCTACATTCCATGTCCATGTTTCTCCATCAGACAAATTCTTCCACCCAACTGTGATGGCCAGAAAGATATTTTAAAATGTTTTCTTGAAAACATCATTCCCAGTTTCCCCTCCAAAAAACAAAGAAACAAACAAAAACAACAAAAACAAACCCCTGTTGCC
>NW_022196896.1:58075551-58084889 GCF_008632895.1 Mastomys coucha | reverse complement strand
AAAAAAAAGAGAAAATATCTAAAAATAAATAAATAAATAAATGAATAAATAAATAAATAGAAAGGGGAAGCGAAAGATTAGCAGTATATGACCAAATATAAAGGGAAGAATAAAAGTTAAAACTTAAAAAAAAAAAGAAAAAGAAAACACCAACAGTATTCTGAGTTATGCTCCAGCACAGTGCGGCTTTCCTGACACTCTCTTTCTTATGGCTATTTGTCAATGATTTCTTTTTCATTGACATGTTTTTAGTATTGCTGCTTCACTCTCATACATTTTTAAGTGTCCTGTTGCTTTATATCAGCAGTTTAACTGATTTAATCACATATTCAATGAACATACAGTGGAAGTTCAACATCTCTGCCTTTCTGTTAAGCTCATGGTTCATGAAGTGAAAAGATGGATTGTTTGTACATTATTCCTCTTGTGTTTGGAGAGATAGCTCAGCAATTATGAGTGATGATAACTGTTCATGTAGAGGAATCGTGTTCAGCTCCCAGCACCCTCATCCAGGGAATCATGACTATTTTTAACTTTAGCTGTGGAGGTCTGATGCCATTCTTCTTGCCTTCAAAAGTACCTGTGTGTCTGCCCACAGGTGCATACATCTGAGCTCACACATACCCACAAATAAGAACATATCTTTAAAAGTATTCCTTTTAAACCTTCCATAATTTTCAAAGACAATGATCAGAAAAATGTATTTTATCCACATGAATAACTACACATGTGGATAATCACAGCCAACTGTTGGAATGAGCCAGGGACCCGAAAGGAAGAGTTAGGAGAAGGACTGAATGAGCTAAAAGAGGATTGCAATCCTAAAGGAAGAGCAATAGTATCAATTAACTGGATCTCTCAGAGCTCCCAGAGGCCAAGCCAACCAAAGATTATACATGTGCTGATTCATGGCTCCCATTACATATGTAGCAGAGGATAGCCTCATCTGGCATCAGTGGGAGGGTGGTGCTTGGTCAATGAAGGCTTGATGCTCCAGAGAAAGGGGGATGATAGAGGGGTGAACTGGGAGTAGGTGGTAAGCAGGTCAGGAAGCACCTCTTAGAGGCAAAGGGAAGAGGAATGATGTGAGAGGTTAATGGAGGGGAGACTGGAAAGGGGGATAACAATTAAAATGTAAACAAATAAAATGATTAATAAATTTTTAAAAAACGAAAAAGTCTTTTTTTTTAGCATAGGAAAGAAACATTTTTGGGAAAACCACCTGCTGATATAAAAGGGCATGAATTTGAGGTGATCTATTCTTATCAATCAGTTGGATGAATAAAACTGATTAATCTCAATGAAAAGTTGGGGAAAGTATTTGAAAATGCAGTCTCTTTTCTCATAAAACATAGAAATTAGCATTAAATATCAGCTGTTTATATAGGCATTAGGAAAATGTTTCAAGTTTAAAAGGAAGATTCATTCTGAGGTACACAGAAAGCTTATTCCTGAGGACAACGTGAGCCAAATAACTCTTTTTAGTTTTACCTCGGCACTTTAAACTGTAGTGACATGGGCAAACACTAAAGGAAATCAGACTTGAGAAAGAAATGGAATGTATTAGAAAGAAATCCCCAAAGCTCTTGCACTATCAAAGCAAGTAAGCATTCTGAAAAGAGGGCACAATCAATAATATTAAAGACTGATTACATTTATTATTATGGACTTCTGTGAAGCCAGGTTGATATGCAGTTTTTCAATATCCCCAAAGCTTCCTCTGATTTCTCAAGTGGGTATGCTTGTAGAGATTGGAGTGTCTGGGATTTGAGGGTGAGCAGGGAGTTTCTAGCCTGCAATTATAGCTCTTCTTCATAATGTGTTTTATAGACATTGACCTGAATTGCTGGTTTTCTTCCACATATCAAAGACTTTTCATGTTCCAATATACTTGATCTCTGAAGGTTAAAAGTGTACTGAGCAATTTATAAACAAAACAAATGTCAAGGGAAAGCATAAAATATCATTTAAATGTTTTGAATGCTATGTTCTTCAGGTGACGGTGGTGTGAACTGCACATTAGAAGATGGAAAAAAAATAAAATTCTGTTGTTTGCTGATCAGGAGAACATCTAGGCAGTCAATTATAGATTAAAAACTAGCAGACATTTGTTTTACAATGTCTGCATTAAAAAAAATAGTGCCCAGGCACGTCTATATTCTAGTGAAAGTTTATAAGCTATTTTGACCTATATGTGAATTGTCAACAGCTCTAGCAGTTATGTAATCAATCCTATATAAGCTCACAGCTGAATCCTGTTTGTGAAAAACAACAACAAAAAACACAAATACTGCTTTTTAAATGATTTTTTTCTCTGTCTAGGAATTGATTTGTTAAAGCAAAGCAAGAATATTGGCTATATGGGACTAAAGTTAGTTTCTTCCTTTCTTTCCCTTCCAGGCATTATTTTTACTCTTGGTCATTTCAATCAGATTAGAGTTTCTGATTGGTGGGTAAATTCACACAATTAGTTTCAAATTGAAGTGCTGATGTCTATTCTTTCCTTACTTCCTTATACTTACTATCAAGGCAAGGACCCTCTGCATCATTCAAC
Organism: Mastomys coucha; assembly: GCF_008632895.1. NCBI lineage: Eukaryota > Metazoa > Chordata > Mammalia > Rodentia > Muridae > Mastomys > Mastomys coucha. Next base: position 58,082,335 of record NW_022196896.1, on the reverse strand, counting down.
AGAGTGCAAAAGATTTAGGAAAGTTTCTTGAAATGAAATGGAAAATTTGATTCCCAAATTTATGTTTTTCCTATTCTATCAGGAAACAAAGTGAAAGGGAAACTGAACTAAAGATAACATTTTTGTTTTTAAAAGGAGCCAGACTTTTAGAACAAGAAATAGCAACTAATCAAGTTCCTTCTTTTAATTTACAGGTAAGAACTGCAGTTTTGTCATAATATTTACATATGTTTTATTGGATCAATAATTGAGGCATAATAAAGTGAAAATTTATCGAGAAGTATTTGTAAAATGTTCCCCATATATCTGAATTAATAATTACAAACCTGAAATCAATTTAATAAAATATTCAGCCTGGTTCTGACTTGAAGGCTCCTTTCTGTGCTCTACCCTTTTATAGTAGGAGATTGTGCTATGCAGTCTCCAAGGGAGAAAAGCAATCACCAGTCTTACCCAGCTGTAATACCACTGAATCACAACAGCAGCCATCATTGCATGATATCCATAAAGGTGCCATAGTGGCTCTCATATCTTGATTGTAACCAGCATCTTTTTCTCTGGAATTCCAGACATTGATCAGGAAGGAAATCATGCCCAGAACTAGAAAGCTTTCCAACTACATGCGACTTTGATCTTAGAAACTACTACCATCTCTTTCATAGGCTGAAACAACTCTTAACTACATCTAATATTTACCCATTTACCCACAGATGCATGTAGTCCTTGCTCTTCATCAAAGAGGCTTCCATTTATAGCAGATGGAGACTAGTATAGAAAATCACACTGGTCCAAAATTCAGAGATCAGCTAATTATTGGGTACCAACATGGGAAAAAGATGGAAAATTCTGTAAGTGCCAGAAAAGCAGTAAGACTGCGATGCACTTCAGTCTCCTAGAAGTGACAGCACACTTTAACATAGGTTAATATAGCTTAACACACCTTAATATAGCTTCATAAACAGGACCTGAACAATGACAACATCGAGAGATACACTAACATGCAAGGAGGAAATCTTACAGGTTCCACACATAGATAATGATAGACAATTAAGTACTGCAAAAAGAGTCATAAATAGTATTTCCCCTGGATAAGCCTTCTAGATGGTGATACTACCAAGTGCTCAGACCTGAAATCATATATACACAAGCAACATTAAATGGATTCAGCATGTTTCATTTGAATATTTGTGGTATGTGTGTGTATGTCTATAAGAAAGAGAGGTTTTCAATTTGAGAAGGAGTGAGAATCATGAGAGGGATTCAAGGAAGGAAAGGAATGGTGAATATATATGTATATATGTGTATTCTTACATACTTCTTTTTAAATTTCCTCTTTGACAATTTAATATATGCATACAAAGAAATATGAACATATCAACATGCAACAGCATCCACTTCTATCCAACATGAATGAGAGGAAACAAAGATGAAATTCAATAGAAATGTAAGACTAATGTTTCCGTGGGAGAAGGTAGTTGGATAAAAAAGGATAAGTTAACTTCACAAAGGAAAAATACTCAAAGCAGGAAGAAATAAGCCAAGTAACTAACTTGTCGGTGAGCAGGTTTTCAACATTTTCTAAATGTTTACTGTTATTTCTAATGTCTAAAGCTGTGTTGGATTGGTGCTTCTGTGGTTTTCCTTCTACCTTTGAGTCTTTGCAGTAGATAGCAGTTAATACAGAGATGCATGACTGATGTAATAATATTTAATGAAACATTTTTAAAAATTATTTATTATTCCATTTATTTACATTTCAAATGTTATCCTCCTTCTTGGTTTCCCCTCTGAAAACCCTCTCTCCCACCCTCTCCCCCCTCCACTCCTATGATGGTGCTCCCCCATCCACTCATTGACTCCTGCCTCATCATCCTAGCATTCTCCTATGCTGGGGCATCAAGCCTTCACAGGACCAAGGACCTCCCCTCCCACTCATGCCAGATAAGGCCATCCTCTGCTACATATGCAGCTGGAGCCATAGGTCTCTCCATATGTATTCTTTGGTTTTTGGTTTACATCCTGAGAGCTCTGGGGAGTCTGGTTGGTTGACACTGCTGTTCTTCATATGGAGTTTCAAACCTCTTCCGCTCCTTTAGTCCTTCTCCTAACTCCTCCTTTGTGTTCTCTGTGCACATTCCAATGGTTGACTGCAGGCAACCACATCTGTGTCCATAAGGATCTGGCAGAGCCTCTCAGGAGACATCCATATCAGGCTCCTGCCAGCAAGTACTTCTTGGCATCAGTAGTAGTGACTGGGTTTGGTGGATGCACATGGGATGAATCACCAGGTAGGGCAGTGTCTGGATGGTCTTCCTTCAGGATCCCCATTGGGTCCTGGGAGCTTCTTGCTTTCCTAGCTTCTCGGACTTTCTGTTGGCTACCCCTAGTTTCATATACCCCATTGCTACACACCTCTGTTAAATTTCCTGACCCTGTGTACATCTTCCCTGTCTCCTCCCACACCTGACCCTGCCTGCTTTTTCCCTCTTCCCCTCCTCTAACCCTCCCAAGTCCCTCCTACCCTCTACCTCCAGTGATTATTTTGTTCCCTATTCTAAGTAGGACTGAAGCATCCACACTTTGGTTTTTTTTCTTCATGAGCTTCAAAAATAATTGTTTTTAAAAGTACTGTTACTTAACAGTTATTTTCCATAAAATTAAAAATCACTTCATGGTCAAATTGTTAACTAGTTACTTAACCTATACTAAACTTTCTTTATTGTATATGTAAACCCTATATAGGATTTTTTTTCCAGAAAATCATCAGACCTGAAATATTACCTTACATCCTAATTAATCAGGAAAATGGGCAAATGGAAATAAGACCAAAAATGAGGCATCGATTGTTTATTGTTATTTCTGCCTGTCTTTTTACATCTCTTACTTTATATAATTAAATAACATAATCAAATATCACAACTGGAATTCGTTGTAAATTTCAGAGCATCTCTGTTAGTAAGAATACTGGAGTAAACACCAGTATTAAGCTACATAACTAAAGCAGTTTATGTTGGTTTAAATTCTGAATATCTAACCACATATTTTTGAGCACCATCAGGAAAAGAGATAGGAAGAAAGAAGATTTTACAATAGAAGTCACTAATTAAGAGTATTTCAAAATGACTTCAGAAAAAGCAATTACATTAAAAACCAAAAACTCAAGAAAGTTTCTTCCTGCTGAAATGTGTAATACTTTTGTGAGATAAGTAGGGAGACCTACATAAAACAGTAAATAACTACAATAAGCCCAGGAGCTGCATGAAATGCAGTGATTTACTAAATATTTTAAGAAAACGAATGATCATACATTTGAGAAAGCAATGCATTTTGGTAAGAGCTCCTGGGCACAGCATATGTCAGGCACCAGTGACTGCTTTAAATAACAACCAGGAAGTGAACTGAGAAACAGAACTGAATGGGACAGAATGAAGTGGATATACCAGGCCCAAGGGCCTTCTCCTCTCCTTTATTATTATTAATATTTTTATGAAATGCTTTCAATAAGATACAATGATGCCCACAAGCCTATTCCTAAAAACAAACTGCAGGATATTTGCCAGCCTCAGAAATAGAATTTGAGAGATATTTGTATTTTCTTGGTATCTGATTTTAAACATTTTAACATCCTCATCCTTGGTATGGTCAGTCTTAAAACAACAGATTCAGTTAAACAAAACTATGAAGTAGGAACTCAAGTAAATAAGGAAGAAAATTACAGTGGTCACCAATATTTCCCAAACACAAACAAAGCATGACTTATTTTGTGTATTATATCAGAGAAATAAAAAAATCTTTAAAGAATATCAAAGTACCCATTTTTATAACATTACATGTATTCATATCTTTATCTATATAATAGAGAGGTAATTTTAGTAGATGTGCTCATTGTGTGCAAAAATTACCATATATTATTAAATGTGATTCATTTATAGCAACATGAAAGAAGAAATGATCTTTAATATATTTCACTGAATGAATGTAGATGGCCTTACATTTTGTGCTCATCAACCTAACTTTTCATAGAAGGTCATGTAGAACAAGTGTTTTCTAAGAAGCATTGGAGAATTACTTCAGAGTCATATATGATGCAGCATGCTTAGTAATGATAGACAGTCCTAATGGTAGTTCTTGTTTGCCATCAAATAAATGCATGTTCCAAATGACAGATGCATTCTTAAATATTACTTGTATTTCTAAACTTCCTACTAGAAAAACCTAGTGCATAGCCTATCAATCCTATTCTCTTGGACTTGATGAGAAGGTGAGAAATAGGTAATCTGAACATTGTCCAGCAGTCAGGCTGGACATTAGTAAATGCATATTCATTAAATACATGATTAAATTTCAAATCAGTATTTAATGGACATCTCTTGTATGCCAGGTAATATACTGATTAAAAGGGGAGTGGATTTTTTTTAGAATAATTGCTGTTCTTATTTAATGAGATTGCTTATGATTAAAGAAATGAACATAAAACATGTAACATTGCTTGATGTGTTATAAATTATATATGAATTCATGTTAGAGAACAATTAAAAAGTAATAATAGAGCTCATGTGTGGAGAAGCTTACTAATGTCAAGCAGAAAATAAACATGGGCACGGTCATTGATATCAAGCAGAGCATCTTAGATATGATTTTTAAAAGTCATAGAATGTCTGACATAACAATTGGTGTACTCCCACAGAAACTGTTGAGAGGAGGTATCAAAAGCCAGTGCAAGAAAGAGAAAGATTTGAAGTGGATTGTTAGCTCTATGGTGCCTTGGACAGGCACTCGAAGCTTGTCCATGGATAGTTCTCTTCAGGGAAAAAAACAACTGTAAACACATAATACTTTCCTCATTCACAGGTAGATCATCTTTCACATTTTATTAAATTATATCATAGATTAAACAGTCAGTAGAAATATCTAACTAAAAAGAAAGTACTATTAACTAAGAATATTGTCTCTAAACCTAAACAAATTTAAAGAATTTATCTAGGATATTCGATAAGCATTCGGTAAACACAAGATTTAGAAATTCCTTTGTCCCAGAGATGATAGGAAATATACGTTTCATTTTAATCTTAGAAAGTGAATTTTTTTCCCTACTCGTCTTTCCAGAAGTAACTCTTACAGGTTTGTATCATCAACTCCATGTGCTCCTAAGTTACAGTGTAAAAGTATCTGATAGCAATCAATAAACAATGCTGAAAGCATACTAAATAAATTGGATAACAAAAGACTACAGAATTTTAGTCACTCTGTTTTCATACCAAAATTAAGTCTGTGTTTCACTTGAAAAGACAACCAATTCTCCTACCTTATTTAAGAAAATAAACAAAAGAACAAAACGAACAAAAGAAACTAATATAAAAATCCATGGGAGGGGAATTGATGATCAATGTAACAGAGCTTAAATGCTGCAAGAAATTCCTGGACAACTTGTTCAGAGACATAACATGTTTATGGTTGAAGAACTCAAAGAGGCAAGAACTGAAGCAGAGGAGGAATGCTTCTTCCAGTCTTTCTCAGCTACCTCATGTCATGCAGGATCATATGCTTAGGGATGACACACCTCCCATAGCAGGCTGGGCTCTCCTACATCAATAATTAATCAAGAAAACACCTTAAAAAAATCACCTATAGGCAATATGATATAGTAGGCAATCATTCAATAAAGGTTCCCTCTACTCAGAAGACTCTAGATTATGTCCATCATGTGCCTAACCAGCACACAGTTCCTCATTATATGCTCCAATACTGAATCTCATTGTAAGAAGGAGAGCACACAGCTGACACTATAAGATGTTGAATGTGACAGTCATGATTTTCATGCTAAAATCTATTTTTTATAATTAAATTTTATGTGCTCTACCTGAGGTTTAAAAGCTCAAATTCCTAGATATATCCGACACCTCTGGAAAGTGAATGGAACCATTTAAACAACCACCATGATTCCTAAGCAGAAGAGGAAATCTCATGAAAGAGCATAAATGAAGAGTGAAGTAATATTTGCCATTAGGTTCACATCATAAATATTCGATCTCCATACCTAAAAGGCAGTATTGGTTGACCACATGTACATTTTACTTCTTTTTGCATACATGCATATTTCTGATAAATAGTGCAGCTCTTTAAGAGGGTTTTGTGGTTGTTTATTTATTTGTATCTGAGTTCTGTGGTGTAAAATCCCATGTGTGCGCTGGATCATGTGCCTGTGTGCACAAGTGGATGCCTGAACAGAATACTAGGTGTCATTTTTTTTTTTTTATCATTTATCACCTTTAGGTATCTATCATTTCTTCAGGCAATGTATTTCCCTGAAGCCAGGGCTTACATTTGCTAGCCAGCTGAGAAGCCAGTGAGACTAAGTGATTTTTGGGTTTCTGCTCCCATCAAACCTGGGGTATGGTTGTGTGTGGGGTACCTGGCCTTATTACATGGTTACTTGGATAAAGACTTGAGTCCTCATGAATGTACAGCAAGGCTTTTAATCACTGAGACAAGTCTCCAATCACAGAATTGCATGATTTTTAATCACATTCACTCATACATTTCTTTAGTTTCATGTTGAGTCACATTTATTTAGGTAATAGCTTTGAAGTCATGGGTGCTTTTACTATATGACTATATGCCTTTTGTAATAATACATTATTAAATATTGTACTTTGATTTCAAAATTATTGCTTTTATTTTTTGAGAGTATATTTATTACTTCATTTCTCTTCTTCCCCTTTATCTCTGTAAACCCTCCCATATATCCAGACTTTCTTGCTCTCTCTCTCTCTCTCTCTCTCTC
>NW_022196896.1:58074865-58075541 GCF_008632895.1 Mastomys coucha | reverse complement strand
TCTCTCTCTCTCTCTCTCTCTCTCTCAGTAATTTTATTCATTTACATTTCAAATTATATCCTCCTTCCTGGTTTTCCTTCCACACACCCCCAATCCCATCCTCCCTCCCCTTTGCCTCTTTGAGGGTGCTCCTTCACCCAATCAGCCACTCAAGCCTCACAGCTCTAGCATCTGCCTATACTGGCACACTGAAACTCCACAGGACCACATACCTCCCCTCCCATTGATGCCAAATAAGGCCATCCTGGTTACATATGTAACTAGAGCCATAGATCCTTCTATGTATACTCTTTAGCTGGTGGTTTAGTCCCTGGGAGATCTCAGTGGTTGGGTTAGCTGATATTGTTCTTCCAAGGGGGGGTTGCAATCCCATTCAGCACCTTCAGTCCTTTCCCTAGCTCTTCTTTATTTGTAACATATAAATGAAATGAATGTATTTTAGACATATATTTGAAGTTGGAATGGTATTTATCATAAGATCAAGTGAAGGATGATATTAATCATAAGATCAAATGATGCATAACAAATAAGTAGGTAGCAATAATCTGCTTTTGTAAGACACTACTTTTTTATTAGATATTTTATTTATTTACATTTCTTTTTTTTTATTTTTTTTATTTAGATATTTTCTTTATTTACATGTAAATTTCTCCATTCCAAGTTTCCCCTCCAAAAA
>NW_022196896.1:58028276-58071520 GCF_008632895.1 Mastomys coucha | reverse complement strand
GACGCCCTGCAAGACCCCTGCGACTCGTGGGGCCTGTGCCTCCCAGGTGGCTGCTCCTGGCTTAGGAAATCACTGGAGAGAGGATGGTGGCTCTCCTTATTTACATTTCAAATGTTATCCCTTTTCCAGGTTTCCCCTCCACAAATGCCCTACCTCCTCTTCCCCTACTTCTATGAGGGTACTTCTCCATCCACCCACTCACTTACACCTCATCACCCTGGCATTCCCCTACATCCTGGGGCATCAAGCCTTCACCTGACCAAAGGCCTCTCTTCCCATTGATGCCAGATAAGGCCATCCTCTGTTACATATGCAGATGGAGCCATGCAAACTCCTTCAGTTCCTCAGTCCTTTCCTTAACTCCTCCACTGTGGTCCCTTTGCTCATTCCAATGGTTGGCTGCCAGGGTCCACATTTGTATTTGTCATGTGTTGGCAGAGTCTCTCAGGAGACAGATATATCAGGCTTCTATTTGCAAGCATTTCTTGGTAGCTGCAATAGTATCTGGGTTTGGTGTCTGCATATGGGACGGATCCCCAGGTGGGGCAGTCTCTGGATGGCCTTTTCTTCAGTCTCTGCTCCACACATTGTCCCATATTTGCTTTAGACAGGAACAAATCTGAATTAAAAATTTGGAGATGAGTGGGTGGCCCCTTCCACAAGCCAGAGGTCTTGCCTACCCTCTGGATATGGTCTCAAAAGGTTCTCCTTCCCCCTTTTGAGGCATTTAATCTAATGTCATCCCTGTTGGGTCCTGGGAGCCTCTTGTTTTCCTGGAATCTGGGACTTTCTGTTGGCTACCTGTGTCATTGTGCTCAGTCTGATGGTTTGCTGTGAGTATCTGCATCTGTCTTAGGTTCTGGCATAGCCTCTCAGCGTACAGCCATACCAGGCTCCTGTCAGCAATCTCTTCTTGGCATCAGCAAAACCCTTGTCTGGGTTTGGTGTCTGCAGATGGGATGGATCCATAGGAGGGGCAGTCCCTGGATGATCTTTACTTCAGTCTCTGCTCCATTTTTTGTCCCTACATTTCCTTTAGACAGAAACAATTTTGGGTTACAAATTTTGAGATGGATGGGTGGCCCCATCCTTCAACTGGAGGTTGTGCCAATCTACTCCAGGTGGTCTTTACAAGTTTTATCTCTCCTTTGTTGGGTATTTCAGGATCATTCGGTCCTGGGAGCCTCTCACTTCCCTAGCATCTGGGACTTTCTAGGGACTACCCCCAGGTCCCCATCTCCCACTGCTACATATTTCTATTCAATTTACTGAACCTCTGTACTTCTCTCTTGTCCTTTTCCATATGTAATCCTGGCCCTGTTTTCCTTTGTCATCTCTACTTCTCAGGTACCTCCCTCCCTCTCCCTTTTGTGATTATTTTGTTCCCTCTTCTATGTTGGACTGCAGCATCTACACTTTGGTCTTCCTTCTTCTTAAGCTTCATATGGTTTGTGGGTTGTATTGAATGATTGAGAATCACCTAAGAAATGTTCAACATCCTTAGTCATCAGGGAAATGCAAATCAAAACTACCCTGAGATTCCAGCTCACACATACCCAAAATGGCTAAAATAAAAATCTCTGGTGACAGCAGATGCTGGCAAGGATGTGGAGAAAGAGGAACATTTCTCCATTGTAGGATTGCAAGCTGGTACAACCACTCTGGAAATCAGTCTGGTGGTTCTTCAGAAAATTGGACATAGTATAACCTGAGGACGCAGCTATACCACTCCTGGATATATACCCAGAAGATGCTCCAACTTGTAAGAATACATTCTCCACTATGTTCATAGCAGCCATATGTATAATAGCCAGAAGATGGAACAATCCAGATGTCCCTCAACAGAGGAATAGATATAAAAAATATGGTATGTTTACACAATGGAATGCTACTCAGCTATTAAAAATAATGACTTCATGAAATTCACAGGCAAATGGATGTATCTAGAAAATATCATCCTGAGTGAGGTAACTCATTCACAAAAGAACACACGTGGTATCACTGATAAGTGGGTATTAGGCAAAGAGTGTGGAATACCCACAATAAAACTCATGGACTCTATGAAGCTCAAGAGGAAGGAAGACTAAAGAGTGGATGCTACAGTATTACTTAGAAGGGGAACAAATTAATCAAGGGAAATAGAGGGTGGGAGGGACTTGGGAAGGAATAAAATCAGAAGAATGCAGTATGAGAGGAGATGGAGAAGATGTATAGAGGGTCAGGAAATTGAACATAGGTGTGTAACAATGAGGAATGGCGAGCTGGGGGTAGCAACCAGAAAATCCCAGATGCCAGGAAAGAAAGAGCCTCCCCAGACCCAACAGAAATTACATTAGCTGAAATACCCGACAAAGTGGAGGGAGAACCTGTTGAGACCATATCCTGAAGTTAGGCATGGTCCCCGGTTGAGGGATGGGGCCACCCACCCATTTCCAAAATTTTAACTCAGATTTGCTCCTGTCTAAAGGAAGTACAGACAAAAAATGGAGCTGATACTGAAGGAAATGCCATCCAGAGACTGCCCCACCTGGGGATCCATCCCATATGCAGAAACCAAACCCAGACACTATTGTTGATGCCAAGAAGTGCTTGCTGACACGATCTGATACACCTGTCTCCTGAGAGGCTCTGGCAGATCCTGACCAAAACAGACTCAGAGGCTCACAGCCAAATATCTGTCTGAGCACAGGGATGCCAATGGAGGAGTTAGGAGGAGGACTGAAGGAGCTGAAGGAGCCTTATCTGGCATCAATGGGAAGGGAGGCCCTTGGTCCTGTGAAGGCTTGATACCCCAGTGTAGAGAAATGCTAGGGCAGTGTGGCAGGAGTGGGTGTGTAGGTGGGTGAGGTAACACCCTCATAGAAGCAGAATAAGGGGGAATGGCATGGGGGGTGCAGAAAGGAAACTGGAAAAGAGAATAACATTTGAAATGTAGATAAATAAAATAATTTTAAAAAGAATAGATTTACATTAAAATACTGACTCAGTAAATCTTTTGATTAAGGACTGCACAGTATCACACTTGTGATGAAATCTTAGTAAGTGTTAAGGGCAATGTGATATGAAAAAACTGTAAGTGTAAAGTATACCAATATCATTACTAATGCTTTAAATATTTCAATGACTCCAAAGTTCATATGCCATTTGGACAAAAATGAATTATTAAATTACCTTGATTGTTAAGGCTGAACAACTGGAGAGTTGTAATACATTTCTGGATTGACTGTTAGTAATTTTGTGTCGAGCCTGTAAAAGGAACATCCTATTGATAAGATATAATGGTATATTCAGTCTTTTATAGACATGGTTTTCAAAGAAAACAGATACTACCTGATACTTTCCATGATGTCCATGTTCTTACAATATTTTCTGTTTAAAAAACTTGAGATAGATATGGTAGGTAAACATTCTACAAATTTCAAAGACTAAAATCAGTAACATGGAGTACATTTGAAAGGCCATCTGTGGTACTGATTTAGAACCAGATAATGATAATTATCTACACAGTGCCCCAACTATGTTTTAATACCCTAATAATATGCAGCATACACATCCTTTAAGCTTAATGAAGAAACTCATGAATTTTGTTATTACCATGGCTATAGATTCACACAAGCAAAGCATGAGACTTAGAGGGCTTATGTAAATAGTCATTATCAAATAACTGCAAGCCATAGAAGTAGCATTATCAAAGAGATACTCCTGAATCTATCTATCTATCTGTCTGTCTGTCTGTCTGTCTGTCTGTCCGTCCATCTGTCCATCCATCCATCCATCCATCCATCCATCCATCCATCCATCTATCTATCTATCTATCTATCTATCTATCTATCTATCTATCTATCTATTTATCTATATACATATACATCTGTATATATCTATATATCAATTATCTTGTAAAAATAGATAAGTTATGTGGCTAAGCTTTCATTACACACTTGCTGTGCTGACATATAGTATGGATTAATGCTGAATCATTGTGTCTCTGCATCACTTGAGAATTGTGTTAAACTTGAGGTGATCATATAAAAGAAAGCCTACACAAATTGTGTGTGTATGGACTGCTCCACACACAATGTCTTCACATGTAATAGAGTTATGGATTTCAGTTCTGCAAAATGAAAAGATTCTAGGAACTAGCTGCATAACAATAGTATATCACTAAGCTTCATACTTAAAATAATTACAATGGTAAAGTTAATGATGTACAAATTCTCACTTCACAAGGTGAGAAGCTCAGATAATGCTGGTCCTGGTCCAAACCAGTAGAGAAATATTTTGTGTCTGTATTGGATGTGGCACCTGTCAAAAATGCATTAGATGGCCTATAGCTTAGGCAAGAAATCCAGAAGAAGAAAGGATTCTGGAATAGTGCCAGTCAGGAGTTTTGCTCAGAAAGATATGATGAGATAGATGTATAGTACCTGAGCACAGGTCACAAGCCATGTGGCAGAATATAGATTAGAATAAGTGAATTATTTTAAGTTATGATCTAGTCAGGGAAGTGCCTAACTACATGGTTAAGGTATTTGTAAATACATTTTGAGTCTGAGTCTCATTTCAGGGAGCATGAGGCTGGGAAAAAGAACCACACTTAAGTTTTACACAATCCTGCCTCTTCCATCACACACATATGGATGCTTTTCCTAGGGTACCTCAATGAAGAAACCAACATTAGATTCAGAGGTCATAGAAACTTGTTGACAGCCCCTTTTCTCTGCCATGCCATCTTTCCAACTGATATCTGTGCCCGTACACTCTTGCTGGTTGAGTGAGCAAAATGTGCACTTGCTTTGATGATCCCCCGTGCCCCAGAGATTTCAAATGCCTTTGGCCTTGGCATCATTTTGTCTTAAGCTTCAAGATAATTGTATCTTAAAATACCTTCTGTGATGGAACATTGAAAAGATTCCTCCTACTCTGACAGCTGAGAAGTGAGGAAGCTTCGAAAGGGCTGCTCCATAACTAAGAGGCTGTCTTTTCAGCTCCACTGACAATGATGAATTTTGAATTTGAGAAAACAGTAGGTAAAAGCTTTCCCACATGAAAAGTTGCTGTCAGTCCCTGTGTTGAGGTGGCGGCTCTAAACTCCGCCCGGAGAAGTCCCACTTCACTCTGAGTGCTGGGTTCCAGCTTCTCTTTGGCCAGCTTCAGCCTACTTGGCTCACCAGAGGTGATCAGGATTTATAGGCTTGCTAGAGCTGCCAGCTCCCACTTTGCTTTTTCTTGAGGATATCATTACCAACAGCTACTTGCCCAGGGAAGCAATGTAAAGCCATTACTTACACATAGTCTGGTCTTTGAACCGTAACCTCTGAAATACACAGTAAAACCAATAGAAATTAATGTCAATGACAATCTGCCATTTTTTTCTAATAGCTCACTGAGTTGGACTGACATGACTAGTCTATGTTCCATGGCAACTGAATCTGCCACAGTATTCTCCAATTTGCTATGTGACTGATGCTAAAACAAGTGATTTCTGAGTTGCCCTGACCTTTATATTCCATACAAAGTTTTGTTGCATGACTAGTATGTCCACTTTATTTTGACGAGTGTTTTGGTAGAATATCTTATATTAACTGGAGCCATTTCTAGTTTATTTTGATTTTTGCCAACTGAAACTACTTAACACATAATTAGTTTTGTGGCCTGATAAACTTGCATGGGGCAGAATCTGGCCTTGAGTTTGGCTGTGCTCCACCTCATCAATAACTGGCCTGAGCTCAGTCAAGTCAGAACTCTTAGTGAGCTTCTGAATGAATTTTTATGTCACTGATACAACAAAAAAGCTCTATTTTTTTTTGTTCATGATAAAACACATTTTCAGGTGTCAGGGAGATGGCCCAGCGGTTAAAGTGGTTGTAGCAAAGACCAAAAGCAGATATAAATGCCTGTAATCCCACTGTTAGGAGCTGCAGCAGATGGATACCGAAAGCTCATTACTCAGCTAGCCTGGCTGAATCAAAAATCTCCAGAGTCTAGAAGCATATATCTGCAGGGAACAGGTCAACAGGTTCAATAGGCTGTATTAACATGTATCAAATATATAAATTACATATATATATATATACATATATATCACATATAATGTGTATGTGTACATTATGTTGTGTATGTATATATATGAACACAAATGATATATATAATGTATATATGAAAATTTATATATATGTATATGTACATATGGAAGGAACAAATTTGGGAAGGAACAAGAGATTTAGATGAGCTATGGGAAGCATAGGGTTGATGAGATGAAAGGCAGAAATTATATCATTATATTTTGAATACAAATATAAGTGAACAAATATAAGATGATGCTTGATAGAAAAAGACACCAGATGTCAAGGTCTGGCCTCTACCATATGCACACATTTCCAATACCTGCATATACATTTATATATGTGCATCACACACACACATAGACACATAGACATAGACACACACATGCACACACACACACACACACACACACACACACACACATGCACACACACATTTTCAAGAAACGCCTGCTTCATTTTTCCTATCAACAGCCTCTGGCCACTGTTTTTCAATGTGCTTTGCTTAGCCCAGGAAAAATTGCAACTCTTGAGAATTTGTAGGAGTTCTTCCAGATGCTTTGCTCACAGCAGTGTCTACTTCTCCCTATAACATCCATTCACTGACATTCCCTTAACTCTGTCCATAGGACTACACTATCTGTCCATTCTATCTGTGCTTGTTTTATATTCTTCTGTTCTATGTTTGAGTCTCAATCTATTGAAGATTTGGGTTATTTTTTATTTCTATTACTATCATTTGACTTATTCCATCTGTACACTTATGGACTTGTCATCTGTACACTTGTAAATGGAGATTAAAGTGTTTGCATTTTCTATTTTGTGGAGGTGTCTGAGGATGGAAGATCAATCATAAGTACATGGAAGAGTGCTCTCATTGTAAAGCTATGTATGAGTTTTGCATATTTTCTTGAGAACCATTATACTTAGATAGTCAGAAACTAGTTAGGAAAGTTTCGAAGACTCTAAGAAAAACCTTCACATTTCAAAAGTGTTGTTTCATTAGCGTGTATTCAGTCACACAGTATTTTAAAATGTCATCACTTTTTAAAGCCTGTATGAAATATATTCTTTTTGAACCTTTACTCATAGTTTGTTAAAATGCAAAGATAAACAGAAAACAGAAAGCTTTGAATATTACTTGTCAGAAATAATGAAATATCCCTCCTCTGAATTTTGATGAGCAAATCAACACATTCAGTTTTCCATCAAGTAAGAAAAATAGCTGTCTGACTGAAACACTTTTTCATTTATATGATCAAATTGATATTGCTGTCACGGTGACCTTTATATCTCTGTCTTAAGGTAATCTATGTAAAGTCATCTACCAAAACGCACCCTAGAACTCTCTGCTCTGCTTAACCAAATAATTTATCTTTTTATCTGTTTTAAAATCCTAATCTTTTAAAGTTTGCTAATCTTTACTAGTGTTACTAAGATAATTAAAATGATTCTGCTTCCTACTGTGAGCACACACACACACACAAATCTCTCAACTATCTCTCATTATTAACTAAATATAAGTTCTAAAATTTATATAAGGCATATATGTGTGAGTATATGCATATGCATACATACATGTTCATATTACATATACACGGAGATGCATATAGTTATATATGCACATACACATATATATAAATGCACACATACACATATACATATACATGCATACAGATTCACATGTACATGTATGCATGTATGCACATATTCATATATGTATATATCGTGCATGTAAGGCATTTGGGGACAGATGATATATAGCTTCCTGATAATGTAGTTCACCTAAGATTTACTTTAGGTAGTCCCATTAACTTTACTTGATTATGGTTGCTATAAGAGGACCTTTATTTCTGTGCTGTGTCCCTGTTGTCATTTAAAATCGATATGAACAATGCCCAATTCCACATTTACTGTGACTAAAGGAAGTGCGATTATAAAGGAATGCACATAAGAGGTGAGAAAAATAAATGGACACTTTTAAAGATCATCAGGCCTTTAATGAAAGGATTGGAAGGACATCCATCAAGCAAGGCGAGACAGTGGATGACCTTCTAAGAAGGTTTATAGGTTTGTGATGGTAGTGGCCCCCAGAGCAATTGTCTGGAAAGCTATTTCACTACCACATTTTAGCAAAGATTTTGAGGCTAGATATCTATTATTTTCAGCTTCTTACCAAGAAAACTATATATGTCAGATTAAGTAAGTTCTTTAGATATTTGTCCTAAAAAAGAAAAATCAATCTTAGTTCAAAGGAGAATTCTGTGGCACTTGTTATCTGGGATATATAGTTTCCATGGTAGAGGGGATTTTGTTTTTTTCCCAGTATATGTCCTTTAAAGTCCACCACCTGACACACTGCCACAGGAACAGTAATTGATTATATTTTATTGCTGCTGACTTAGAGCCTGAAGATTTAGGAAAAATTATTAAAACCATGCTATTCCAAACTTTTGAAGGTTCAACTTCTTCAAATTTTCAGCATCATCTAATTACTGGATTTGGGCAGTGGTGGCGCATGCCTTTAATCCCAGCACTTGGGAGGCAGAGGACGGCTGATTTCTGAGTTTGAGGCCAGCCTGGTCTACAGAGTGAGTTCCAGGACAGCCAGGGCTACACAGAGAAACCCTGTCTCGAAAAAAAAAAGAAAGAGAGAAAGAAAGAAAGAAAGAAAGGAAGGAAGAAAGAGAGAAAGAGAGAAAGAAAGAAATAAAGAGAGAGAGAGAGAAAGAAAGAAAGAAAGAAAGAAAGAAAGAGAAAAAGAAAGAAAGAAAGAAAACAAAAAACAAAAACAAAAAACAAAACAAAAAAGGATTCGGAAAATAATGGTTTTAGTTATGCAATCACAGGCCTTTAGGGACACATGGCCAAAATGCAGGTTAATCATCATTACTAGTAATTACTTTCAGAAAAACTTGCTAAAAAATGATTAACCTCAAAAAAACAATCTTTTCCCTGATTTGTAATGATTTAAGTTTAATGAAAGAAATAACTCATGAGATAAATTTCATTTGGATCTTCAGTTTTCTTTTCAAAATTAAAAGAAAAAATCATTGTGTATGGTGTTATAAATCCACAAAACAAATTCTGTTTCTTTGAAAGGGTGTGATTAATCACAATAGCCTGAAGGATCTGTGACAAAATATTTGCTAATAAAATTCACAGGATTAGGCTAATAAAATCTAATTAACAGAGAACATTGAAAAATATCATAAAAGACCATTTATAATAAATATTCATAAATTTAAGGAATTAGTCACTTTAAAACCCAGTTCATTTAAATGCCAATTTCTGAGTTTTCAAATTCAGAGTTACAATCTATCAGTGTCTCATTATGTAAGACGGAAATGACAACACAAAATCTACCACAAATATATGACATAATCACAGCAAGTTTTACAGACTATTCTTATTTTCATGTAAAAATCTGAGTATAGAGACAAAGAGATGTATCATGTACCACAATTAAAAAAATTATAGAGTTACCATTAAGGGCAACACCACTCATGTTTTTTTTGCTTTACTCACTGAAACAAAATAATACAGAAATGAACAAAACAAACAAAAAACAAAATGAAATAAAACAACCAAAAACATAAACAATACCAAAAGACCACACATTTTAAAACATCTCTTTCAGTTTTTCAAATTATAAAACTTCCACTACCCAGAACTAATTAACAAACAAACAAACAAAAAAAAAAAAAAACCACCAGAGAACAAATTTAAAAACCACAAGAACAAATCATAAAATATTTAAGGATGCAGTTGAATCTAAGATTCCTAAGTACCTTACATTTAGCTTTGGTATATGTTAATGCATGTACTCACTGAGTGGTCTAGATAGAAGAACATTTCAAGTTGTATCAAAGTGAACCCAGGTCAATTATTTGGTTATGAAGGTATAGAAATCAGGGAGCAATATAAACAATCCCAGATGTGAGATGTGAAAGAAACCTTCAACCATTCCTATGAAGAGAGAAGTAAAGACTGATGGTACTATCAGACAGAACATTTATAATAGGGTTGGGAGCAAAGAGAACATACAGCACATTCTAGAACAGCAAGGGAGAGAGTGTAAAGAGTAGAAAACAAACAAACAAAAATTTCCTTTGCTGCAAGCCACATTCCAGTCCCCAAGCAATGTCTTTCATGTTGTACCCAAATGGGAGTTTATGTAATCTGTGTCCCGGGCTACAGCCTACCTGTTCAGTCTTCCTAATCTACAGTCACCTTCCCATAAACTGCATGGTTAATTTTAGATCCACCGAAAAACCCTTACATATTTCCATATCGTTGTCCAGTTCCTTCAAGGTAGGAAACACACAACAGCCGTTAAAGGCCGAAATGTCACCTTTGTAAGTAAGTGGGAATGTCCTCTCTCAAGACAGAACCTCAGACAAAAGACAACCATGCACACAAACTAAAAACCTGATCTCTATGATGCTATTGAAATGCCAAGAATCTCAAGGGACAGAATGTACCTGCCAAAGGTAGCACAAGGTGTTGGACAAAGCAAATCAAGCTCTGCCTGCTTCTGAAGCTACTTTCAAGTGACAGATTTCAATTTCTACTATAAACTTTAACAATGGGCAACCTGTCTATGTATAACAGAAGTGGCTAAGGAGAGAGGGTCCACAATTAACCAGCTATCTCCTCTTTTACAATCTGAGATGGATTTATTTTACCCCTGATATTTTTGTTTGTTTTTACTACCATCTACTCAGGCTTTATGGTAAAACCATAGGAAATCAAGCTCTTCAAAATGAAGTTGACTCCACATGATGCCAAAGGTACAAACAGGAAGTGTCTGTTCCTTCTACTCTCGATAGGATGCTAAATCGCTATTTTTAATGTGATTCATATCACACTGAATATCTGTTAACCTTAAAAGAAACAACAAAAAAATTCCCTTCTGTGCTTAAAGATGCTCCATCACAGAATGGTTATCATCTTTCTGCTTTTCAGTAGTTATAAGCATGTTTTGATTAAAAAATAGTATATAATTAAAAAGGCACAGTTACATCCTTATGCCCATATTTGCTTTACTCAAACTTTACATGATCTGGAAATAAAGAATGAACAGACTTTTATAGACATGAAGTTAGAGGAATCCTGAAACCAATTAATGGAGTGATGAACTTGAGGTGTCCTTAATTGCACAGGGTTTCCATAGCTCCTGCAGGCTGGATATCAGATAAGCACAGAGTAGTAATGTGAAGGTAAAGCAGTAGATCAGTTACATCTATTTATTGTTGCACTTAATTTACTTTGTTTCTCTTTATTTGCATCCCAGACTGACAGCATAATGTCTTACTTAACATATCGTCCATGAACTATAGAGACAATGTAGTTGCTATCATTTCAAGCATATCTGGTCATCATCCTGAATAGGCCACTGGCTCATCGTGTGTTGTTTTTATCTCATTAGCTAGTGAAAGGTTTCCTTGTGTACAGAGTTAAGTGCAGGGTGTATGTGACATTTGTTTGGGTCAGGGGCAGTTGTTGGTCAGAGTCTTCTAGCATTCATTTTACTGACAAGTAATTGCTTTTAAATCACAAGATGTGTTGTGTCTGGATTTTAAGTAGCTTCAGTTCATTCTTATATTATCATAGAGCTGACAGGTTGATAGGTGGTTGGCTTTTTAAACAAAAGTCCTTTTAAGGGGATGGCAACAGTTTTCTATCATTTAATACCAAGTTTCTGAAAAAGTCTAGTTACCAAGGAATGACTGACAATGCAGTGCTGTTTCTCTGTATCTAATTATTTTTATGGTACTAAAACAAAACCCCAAGGGTGTGCTTTGGTCCATTGTCTGCATTTCTTTCCCATAATTAGTTCATACAGATTTAATATGAAAATCGATTCATATTCTAAGACTATTTTCTGTGATAAGATTGTGAATTGGCATCCAAAGGGAATAGTATACTGTTTTTTCTATCTGAAACATGTTTGTAGCTCTGTTCAATTAGCATATATTGAAAGGTGCTTAGTGTTTTTATGCATGAGACCCTGAAAAATTCAGCTTTGAAATAGCTATAGTCCCTGGATGCTCTTTATTTTCCTCTTAGCTGAATAAAACACCTTTCTATTTATGAATTTGAATTATAATGCCATTTCTAGTTTCTGCTATCCTATAGAAACAACTCTTAATGCTAAAATATATACAAAGGCAAATGCTGGTGGCACTCATGTTTGTTTCCAAATTTGAAGCCAAGGACTGTTTCCTTCTGTGATGGAGAAATAAGGTAAGAGGTCAGATAGAGTGGGAGTGTCTTCAAGTAGCTCACAATGAAAGTACAGGGCAATAGATTTACCTATTTCTCAAATGTTATTAAATCATTAATATTTTTGAAAACCCTTTGAAAAGCTATATTATGTATCTTGTACTGAACATGAAAAATGTACAAATGTATGTAACAGGTTGAGATGAGAAATGCCCTGGGTTATACAAAGGGCAGTGTCTAGCATCGCCTGAGAGCCAATTAGAAGGATGGGGCACATTAAACACAACCTGGATTTTCATAATACCTCATTATTTCATAATCACTTAAATTTTAAGACACTTGGAGTAGATTTAATTTTATCCAATTGTATAATTTATACATAGGCTGTTATAACCAGAAAATCATTTGAGAACAAAAAAATTGAAGGGTTCAAAAAAGTATGGGAATTTCTCATGCAAGTTTTCTCTCGAAAAAGGTTTAGTAGTGAGTTACTGACTATTCTGTGCTAAATATGATAATATGTCATTTAAATTACACTATGTACAGATAATTATTAATAATTAAGACATTTTAAATCTCCAAGATCATGTGCATATTATTTGATGGAAACACAAAGAAATTAGAATGTTTCAGAGTGCATCATTTTAAACATAGAGTTATGTATAAAATTTTCAAAAATTTCAGGTAAGCAATACTTTTGGAAAATGTAAAGCATTCATTTTAAGTTGCATTGAGTTATCATTGAATAGAAATGTGATTAAAACAATTTTATTTGCTTAGCTGCTTTGTAAGAGCTTATATTCTGGCACTAACTAAGGAGATCATAAAAATCATTGAAAAGCATAAATTGCAGACAAATTTTTACAATACAATTAACATCTTGCCCATAACATTGAGCAAGTGTGAATTCTTTTTTATGAAAAACCAGTTTAGTTTAGAGTATATGGTTTTCTCAATTGGGCTTAGGAGGCATATTAACTCTCCTTAAATAAGTACTTACTACCAGTCCTAAAATTTGTCTTTTAAAATGACTATAAGGCTTGATTTAGAGGAAAAAAGGCTAGCAGGTGTCTGCTTGTTTCCAGCTTTGTGTTGTCATTGGGAACTCACAAAGTGTCATCTTGATATGTATGGCTTCTGCCTTAAAGTCTGTCTATTTTTAATGTGCTCTGAACATTCTGAATATAATTCCAATGTCATGTGGTTTATTTACAGAGCAACAGATGAAGACTTACACAGTTAGTTATATATAATCTTAACTTTATATATGTTGGTTGTGAGGCTATATAAATATATATATATATATATATATATAGGGTGGCTTTTGCCTTATAAATTAGTGTATTCCTCTAAATTTTTCAAAAATTACTTAACCCACCAGGTGGTGGTGGTACATGCCTTAAATCCCAGCACTAGGGAGGCAGAGACAAGTAGATTTCTGAGTTTGAGGCAAGCCTGGTCTACAAAGTGAGTTCCAGGATAGCCAGGGCTACACAGAATCACCCTGTCTCAAAAAAACAAACAAACAAACAAACAAAAAAACAAACAAACAAAAAACTTAAATACTGAATTCATTCATCCATTAATTCATGTGAAATATTTAATTGAGTACATGATTGTGATCCAGGCCATTTTGGAATTGTTGATGGCATTTTAATAATGAAAAGTCCACCTTTTTGCATTCACTACACACAAGAAATTCAATACAGCAATTGCTGTCAACATAGATGCTGGGGTTACGTAGGTTAAAAATTGAACAAGTATGACATTATTATGCTGAAAAGCTCATTTCAGAGAATGGTCAGGTAAAGAGTTGTGACAGGATTGTGTGGGAGCATTGTGCACAGTGAAAGATTAGCTGTAGATGTATGATGGTTATCCACAGTATGTTGGCTCCAAGGACATTATTTTCCTCTGAACAAAATACTGTTCTTGTCAAAGAGATCTTTTACTTGCTTAGTTAGAGTTACACCGAGGTATTTTATGTTATTTGCAACTATTGTGAAGGGTGTTGTATCCCTAATTTCTTTCTCTGCCTGTTTATCCTTTGTGTAACTTTGCTGAAATTGTTTACCAGCTTTAGGAGCTCTCTGGTGTTCTTTTTTTTTTTTTTTAAATGGATTTAAGTTTTATTGCATTATGATGAGAAGAGACATAATTTCAGTTTATCTGAATTTGTTAGCATTTGAAACATATTTTAAGTAAATAGAATTACATCACATTCTTCTTTCCCTTTTGTACCCCAACTCTTCCCAGAGACACCCCCTTCAATACCTGCAATACCTTCTTTTTAAATTTTATTATATTCTTTAAAATTTATAAAATATTGTAACAATAAAAATGAGTAGTATAAAAGTTGTTTGATATAAATCAGTCAATTAAGCAGTCTTATGTAGATGCTTGTCTGCAGCAATACTGAAAATACATGTTTTTCTCAATATAAATTTTAAATAACTCCAAACATATTAGCTGTATATTTTAAAATAATACATCATTACTAGTTTTTTAAATGAACATAAAGTCTCTTTGTTTGTTTGTTTTGTTTTTAGTAGAGTTTAAAATCTTGACTCTTACTGTGGTACAAGCCCAAAATAAGAACAATTTTTAGACATTGAAGTTCATTGTAATAAGGCTTCAACGACCCTCAAATCAAAGGATTTTACCTCCATAGTAGCTAAGCTGAGAGTTGACAGTTCTGCTGTGCCAAGGAGTGAGTGAATTGTAGGAACGATTTTTTGATACAGATTTCGTGCTATGGTCAAAGCGATTTGACTGAAGTGATTGTCTTCATTCTCAGCCCTCAGAAAACAGATTACATTCATTTAAGAAATTGTATGTGCATTAAGATGGTCTATCCATAAAGTCATTCACCAACTGTTTCAATAAACTGTGATTCTGCTTGGAGGATAGCACAGACATTAGGTGAGGGTAAGAATCTGATTCATTGGCTGTGATGATTTTGAAAAGCATTCATCTCAGGGACAGAGTAACCTATAAAGTCCTCTTTTTCAAACTTGATACAATAGTTAGAAACATCAAGCAAAGCATTCAGTCTCACTCTTCGTTGTTCTCTTATAAGTCACCTCCCAAGTTAATTTTTTATGTTTCTTTTGGCTGTATAAATACTTTTGAAATATGTAAGCTGTTCTGAAAACCATAGTATAGTGTAAAAATATCAAATAAACAATCCTACTAATAGAGAGGTTGAGATGGGAGAAGTGTGTTTCAAGCCCATTATGTGGTACTGGGCAAAACACTATAAGGTACAAACAAGCAGAAAGTGTATATGGATTGTACAATATGGGCCTACTTCTCCAATTACTAAATTAGGGAGACCACCGGATGATAGACAACAAATTTTCAATTCCTCATAGTTTTGAATTTGAATAGGATAAGTTGGTAATATTAATTTTCATATTAAGAGATATTAAGAAAAAGTAATTGCTATATCCTGTTATTCTCATTGTCAGAGGTAGAATCATGTTTGTGTGGGTTTGTTGAAAGGTTACTTTCTTGCTTTTTCTAGGGTGTAGTTTTGCTCCTTATGTTGGTGTTTTCCCTCTATTATCCTTTGTAGGGCTGGATTAGTAGAAAGATATTGTGTAAATTTTGTTTTATCATGGAATATCTTGGTTTCTCCATCTATGGTAATTGAGAGTTTTAGTGAGCATAGTAGCCTGGGCTGGCATTTGTGTTCTCTTATGGTCTGTATGACATCTGTGCAGGGTCTTCTAGCTTTAATAGTCTCTGGTGAGAAGTCTGCTATAATTCTGATAGGCCTGCCTTTATAGATTACTTGACATTTTCCCCTTACTGCTTTTAAAATTCTTTCTTTGTTTAGTGCATTTGGTGTTTTCATTATTATGTGACAAGAGGAATTTCTTTTCTGGTCCAGTCTATTTGGAGTTCTGTAGGCTTCTTGTATGTTCATGGGCTTCTCTTTCTTTAGGTTAGGGAAGTTTTGTTGAAGATGTTTACTGGCCCATTAAGTTGGGAATCTTCACTCTCTTCTATACCTATTATCCTTAGGTTTGGTCTTCTCATTGTGTCCTGGATTTCCAGGATGTTTTTGATTAGAACCTTTTGCTTTTTGCATTTTCTTTGACTGTTGTGTCAATGTTTTCTATGATATCTTTGGTCCCTGAGATTCTCTCTTCTGTCTCTTGTATTTTGTTGGTGATGTTTGCATCTATGACTTCTGATCTTTTTCCTAGGTTTTCTATCTCTATGGTTGTCTCCCTTTGTGATTTCTTTACTGTTTGTATTTCCAATTTTAGATCCTGGATGGTTTTGTTCATTTCCTTCACCTGTTTGATTGTGTTTTTCTGTAGTTCTTTAAGGGATTTTTGTGTTTCCTCTTTAAGAGCTTCTAGCTGTTCACCTGTGTTCTCCTGTATTTCTTTAGGAGAGTTATTTATATCTTTCTTAAAGTCCTCTATCATCACCATGAGAAGTGATTTTATATCTGAATCTTGCTTTTCCAGTGTGATGGTGTGTCCAGGACTTGCTATGGTAGGAGAATTGGTTTCTGATGATGCCAAGTAACCTTGATTTCTGTTACTTATGTTCTTATGCTTGCCTTCGACCATCTGGTTATCTCTAGTGCTACCTGTCCTGGCTAAATCAGATTGGAGCCTGTACTTCCTGTGATCCTGGTTATGTGAAAACTCCTCAGAGTCAAGCTATCTCTGTGATCTTATGATTCTGGGATCCTGTGATCCTGGGCCAATTAGAGCACCTGGGAGTGCAGCTTCCTCTGGGAATTATGGGACTACAGAGTTTTCGCCCAAGGTATAAGGTTATATCTATACTTGTATGTATATTTTCAGGGATGATCTCTTGATATTGGTATGTCCTTCCCTAGAGAAAGGCTGTTTCTCCCACTTTCAAAATTCCTTACAGTGTGTGTGTGTGTGTGTGTGTGTGTGTGTGTGTGTGCGTGTGTTGTGCTTGGAACCTGTGTGGAGGTCAAAGAACTAATTACTCATGAGATTTAGTTTTTTCTTGTGGGTTCCAGAAATCTAGCTCAGATCAGCAAGTTGGTGGCAAGCACCTTTTTTTCCCTGAGACATTTCAATAGTTTCAGTTGAGATGTTTTCTTTATATAAATTCAATTATTATTTTTATTCTTCAAATTTGATTATTTTGTTTAAAAAGGGAGTAATTTTTTTGAAAAAAATCACTAAAAATAATTCAATATTACAAAGGTCATAATCTATGGCCATTAGTATATTGAATGCTAAAATTTATATTATTATGTAATCATGTATTATTATTGTAATAATTATGTATTCTTATTATGCTCTGTTAATCATTTTTTTCTAGAGTTTCAGGAATTTGTGTAGAACTCAATAGATAACTACAGTACATTGAAGAGCAATAGAGGAAGAAACATGTGACAGCTATGACTGAAACTTAACTAAACTACATCCTGTATTAACTAAACTCTAGGTACCCTGTGAAGGTCTTTAATTAATTAACTCCTTGGAAATGGGAAGACCCATCTGGAACCTGAATGTTTTGAGGTGGAAAACCTTACTTTCATTCTGGGACACACATTCTGGTGTCATCCTACGTATAACATAGGGAAGAAAGGATTGTTCTCACTCTAAGTGTCAAGTTTATTTCTTCAATGGTGTTAATTACATTCTCCTTCTGGATACTGGCATATACTGAATACCAATCAGACACTCAGCTTTGTGGATTGAACAATTACTGGCTCTTGTATTTTCCATTGGTAGACAGACATTGTTATACTAGCTGAACTCCAGCTTCTTAATCACTCTAATCCTATGTAATTCTGTGTGTGTTCATATATATGAATATTCATATATAACACACATATATAAATATATGTTTTAATAGAAATATATATTTATTCTATTAGTTCTGTCCCTTTAGAGAAGCCTGACTAATTCAAAATCACATTGGTCTCTAAACATATGTTCATAGATGTTTATATATGCACACAAGTGAGTGCAAGTATGTGCCTGAACACATCCAAAGTATTTTAAAAGTTCAGCAAAGCAGACAACTGAGAAAATGGCCTACTTAATATAAAAGTATTTTAAATTATAAACTATTTCTACATGTTTTACAGTTAAAGGAATTTATTTTATTCAATAAATCATATAACTCTCAATGGTAAGCACTAATTCTTTCTGTAAGTAAATTTGCCAATACTTAAATTCAGTACAGATAATTATCTTTGAAGTCTTGTACCTAATGCAAACATTTAAATATGGAGAATGCTCAATAGAAGTCAGATCAGAGTAATGTTGAAATTAGCTATTGAAATAGATGACTTAGTTTTATATGTGAAAAATTAATAATTTATTTATTCAAAATACCTAATTTACTTGGCTGGAAAATGTCCCTGACCCAAGTTTTCACAGTTTCTACGTTATTAGTGGAACATGTTTTCTCTGGACTGAGAGCTCATTAAAGATTCACAGTCTAAGTTCAGACATTCAATATTTATCCTCTGATCCAGACCATAGCATTCTCTTCACATTTTCCTTTGTGAATCAGATGAAAAGGGATTCTTGGTCTTTAAAGAACATCAATCATCCTTTTCAAACAAACACTAATATAATCATCAATAATTAAGCTGCAGATATAAATCTCATGCTTTCAAAATCTGAGACAAAAGTTGACAGAACAATCTAAGGAACTCTCACAACTTTCTTACTATAAATGTCACATGGAGAATATTCACAATGCCTGCTAACTCTCAGCCAAATCCCAATGGCCCAATAATACTTTCAAAATTGATTTGGATATTAAGTCAGCATTTCATTTCCCAAATTTATCCAACCACTGGTAACATTTACTAAGAACCATATACTTTTTCAGGCCCCAATGTTATCATGTTTAAGAGTAAAGACATACTGTTTTTGCCGAGATTTTGAGCACTTAGTTAAACAGTTGCAGGCTAAAGGACAAAAGGAAAGGTTGTCCTGGTTTACTTTTCTGCTGCTGTGATAAGACAACTTTGGTGAGGATAGGATTTAGACTCTCATGTTCCAGAGAAATCAAGGCAGGAGCTTCAGGCAGGAATCTGGAGGCAGGAACAGAAGCAGAACCCAGGGAGTAATGCTGCTAATTGGCTTGCTCTGTCTCGCTTGTACAGTTAATTGTCAAGAGGAGGCTTGCGTGCATGTGGATGGACATCTCCATCCTGGATCCTCCTACTTCAATCAACAGTCAAGAAAATAACCCCATGAACATGCCCCCAGGGTAATCTGATGGGAGGCAACTCCTCCGCTGAGACTCATTCTTTCCAGGTGTCTGTGTCTCTGTGTCAAGCTAACAAAAATGAAGGAGCACACATATAAATTTTTAATTGAAAATATAAAATATTTAAGAACAATTAAGACATTGTGTGTGTGTGTGCATGTGTGTGTGTGTGTGTGGGGGGGGGTTAATGGGACACAGGGTAACCTTATGTAGCCCTGGCTGGCCTAGAACTTCTGATCCTTACAACTTTTCTCCCAAGGACTCAAAAAACAAACATTTCTATACCCTACTTCACACATGGTTTTATTTAGAGCTTTGGTTTCTACCTTCTTTTAAGAGTTTACTTGATCTTATGTTTTTCAATTCATAATTTTCATGTAATTCAGGAAAAATAAAAAACATTCTAACAGCTGTTATGTTGTTCCTTAGAATAGATTTGACTTTTGGTTTTCCTGTTCTAAATGGGCTATTATAAATTTTTTGCAATGAAAAAAATATACATACTTTTTGATATATTAACTTTATTTTATTTGGACAGTATGACAGATTGGATCCCAGAGTCCTACAGTATTTACATCCTAATGTTTTAAAAGATCCACAATATAGTTTTCGAGATAGATGACTATTCCTCCCATCAGTGGGTAATGAATCCCTAATTCCAAATTATCCATGTACCAGTACTTAATTCTTTTGTATTCTGATAATAGACACTCTGACAAAAATGAGAAGCAATTACACTGTGACACTGACTTGTGCTTTCCTGGTGATTTTGCATAGAACTGGTGCCTGAGTGTGGTCTACTTTGGTCATAGTCACTTGGAGTACGTTACTCATTTATTATTGGACTCTTTGCTTTTTGGAGTTTTCAAACTTGAATTTTAGATATTTAATTCTGCTTAGATGTAGCCTGTACCTAATTTGCTCTATTTCTAAGGTTCATCTCTTCACTCTATTGACTATATTGTCTTTTCTGTGTATAGGGTACTGGTTTGATAAAATGTCAATTGTCTATTTTTTTTTTATTTTAATCTCCAAGGATTTCAGTGTCAAATAAAATAAATGCCTATACCACTGTCAAGAAGTTTTTCTCTGTCTCTTCTTCTGGTAATTTTATAGTTTCAAATATTATGTCTTTCATCTTTTTAAATTATCTTTTATATATAGGGTGACATGAAAGAACACCAATGAATGAAAAGACAGAAATGAGGTCTCTAATGAAGCATTACTCAGCCTTGATGAAGATAAAAATCCTGCAATTTATCACAAAATGTGTTTATCTGGGGGAATTATATTAAACAAACTAACCCGAGTAGTAAGGACTTGTTGACAACTATATAGAGAATCTTAAATTTGAACTCAGAGATGTAGAACATAGAGTAATGAAGATAGAGCCTGGGGATTTTAGGATAAGCTCAAGAGATAGGATTGACAATTGTGATTATAGTTCTACTTGAAAAAAACGACTAGGGATCTCTATTATCAGCAGATACCATCTCACCACACACCAAAACTCAAACATTATCATGTTAGAGTTGAATATGCTAATTCATTTTAAAGTAATTAACATTTCCCAATATAAGTGTACAACAAAAAATCATTTTACATACATCAAGTATTTGAAATATTTTATTTTCTGGTTTCAGCACTAATACAAATGGACAGGAAAAAAAAATATATATATATATGAACACAAAAATATCTCCTGTTATAAATACACATCTGAATTAACTCTAATGTGTATGTTAGAGAGTAATTATAGTTAGCTAGGAATTTTAACAGTCATTTCAAGTTAATGTACAAATTTACATTTTAAAGATATTATTTATTTGAGTTTTATCTTCTTTTGTCCTCTCATAGCTTAAAGGTTGCCTCAGTGCAACATTCTCAATGAGGAATAATAAAATTTAGGCCTGACTTGTGGTAACAGTATACCTCACCTTACTAACTGTGTAGCACAGATAGGGAAGTAGAATGAAATACAGTATTTCTCCATAAGCTCCTGGAGATTGAACAAAGAATAACTTCATAAAGGTGGTATAGGTTCAGAAATTGAATCTGATATCAATGGTCTGTGCAGGTTTGGGGAAATTCAGGATCTTATCATTGGCAGTAAACTTGAACTGAAGGCTGAGTAGTACTGCTTTCAAGTTTCAGTATCGCCACCACCATCATCATCAACCTGAGCACCACACTCATCAGTGTGTAGTCTTATAATATCTACATGAAAATTCAGAATACATAAGAATGGGCTCTCGCATCCCTCCCTTTCTAAAGCAATCCATATAGATGTATCCTAAGCAATAAACATATCAGCTAATAGTTAACAACTTATTTAACAATTAGAAATATGTGGTTGACTTAAGTTTCACAACAGTCCACTAAACACTGAAGTAAAGAAATGGTCCTTGGCACAAAGAATAGAGTTGTGCTTGTAAGTAAAATGGGGGAAATCATAAAATCATTGATATAGTACATTACTAAGCATGGTAAAATGTCAATATTACTGTAATATTTCAATTATGACTAAGAAAAACATTGTTTCAATATAACTGTCATTTTCATTTGTGGAGACTAAAAGTCCCAAATTAATGTCCTCATAGGGCCCCCTTTTTAATGCTATACTTCTGACCCTGGCGTGCATATGGCTAGATGGTTACTGTGTCCTCAGAGATGCCCTATTTTTTTATGTGTTATCTCTGGCATTTCTCCATACCCAGTCTAGCAGCTCACCATTCCATCTTTATGACTTTGTTTTCCTGTCATTGGTTATTCCAGAGCCTATCTGTAAGCATTTACAATACTCCAGTTAGGATGTTTTGCATACAGTACCTGGGGCTATGCCACTCAAGACACAACCATTACTGAAAGCACTTAGGAACTACCCCAGACATAAGATCTGAGGTTTCCACCACATGTGTGAATGGCTATTACAGAAAGCTTAGAGAAAGACAAACCAGTTCTAGATTGATGGGATAAACTCCATGTTGAATCCATCATAAAAAAAGATCCCTGTAGAAGTGTCATAGAAAAATAACCATTTAGGCAAGCTTTGGAAAAATTATGAATTCAGTAGTACTGGAGATGAAACATACATTAAATTCAGCATGTTGCTTACTTAGTATAAGCCCCCAAGAATGATTTTTAGGAATGTCACCATAGCATGGAAGGATATATTTTCTTCCAGTTGTCTTAAAATAGCTGTGGTTTGATTTTTCTCTCTTGAGTAGGTAAAAGATAGGATAAAATGCACCAAAAAATGTAGAACACAATGAATCCAAAATAGCAAAAGCAGAAGAAATCAACATTAGAAGTTGATCAAAATAAAAGAATCACAATAGTAGCAATAGATAGCATGCTGTGTGCTGGCACACAAATGTATTCCTAGGACCCAGGGTGAAAAAGGATAATTGTGAGGTCTTAGCCTGTGCTATACAACCCTGTGTCAAGAAAATGAAAACCAAACCATAGCAGCAATAACACAAAGATATAAATTAAATTACTTATATATTGTTTTAAATTTTATTCTATTTCTGAATAAAAATCTCACTTGTGCATATTTTTAAATTTAAATTATTACTTTTTTTTTTTTTACTTAATCACTTAACATCCTGCTCAGTGCCACCCTTCAGGTCACTCCCTCCACAATCTTTCCCCCATCCCCACCCCCATCCCCTTTTCTGAGCAGGTGGAGGCCCCTGGATATCCTTCCCACCCTGACACTTTAAGGTCTGAAAGGCTAGGTGCTTCCTCTCCCACAGAGGTCATACAAGGCAGCCCAGATAGAAGATCAGATCCCACATAGAGCTTTTGGGGTAGTCCCTAGTCCAGTTGTTAAGGATCCACAGGAAGATCAAACTGCACATTTGCTACGTATGAGGAGGGAGGCCTAGGTCCAGTCTGGGTACACTCTTTGGTTGGTGGTTCAGACTCATAGAGCCTATAGCCAGACAAGAACTGCAGTTGAGCGATAGAGAACCAACCCACCCACAAAACTTTCAACCCCAAATTTGTCCCTTCTACAAGTAATGTTGACATAGAGGAATGACCAACCAATAACCTGCCCAAATTGAGACCCATCCCATCGGTAAGCACCGGTCCCTAATACTATTAAAGGTACTCTGTTATGCTTGCAGACAGGAGCATGTTGTCCTCTGAGAGGCTTCACACAGCAGCTGACTCAGACAGATACAGACACCCACAGCCAAAAAATGGATGGAGCTTGGGGACCCTTATAGAAGAATAGGAGGAATGATTGAGGGTCCCTAGGGGGATAGGAACTCCACAGGAAAACAAACAGGGTCAACTCACCAGGACCCAGGGGGCTCTTAGAATCTGAACTTGTGTGCATTTTATTAGAAGAAATTATTTTTTCTCCGTACTTATCATCATAGCTGCAGAAAGAATATTTAATTAGCTGAAAAGTACTTACTCGTTTACATCATGATGATTTCTAATTGTGTGGGAAATAATTTATACAAAGTGCATTAAACAGATGCTTTGTATTAGAAACTTATGATTGCTCATATATAAAAAATATACATGCTAGGAAATAATTTAATACTGTTCTTGAAACTGATATAAAACACATGAAATGCAGACACACTTATGGATTAAAATGATGCAAGAAGCTTTGAGTTCTTCAATTTTCATTAAGGAAATAAAAATTATATCTTATTACTCTAATGCTTTATATACTCCCTCATTTAGAAATTTCTCCCTAGCAATATTTTTATGAGAAAAAAGAAAAGATAATGTAGAGATATTTGCAGTATGAATGCACATATCTTTTTTTGTGACATTTCTTGTTTTTTTTTTTTTGTTTAATATACGTGGTTGCTATAGAAACTATTTCTAAGGAAACAAGAGAAAAAAGTTTATTTCCACTGTTGCTTATGTATTGAAAGAAATGAATAGCAAACAAATGCTAATACCTCTCTTGAATATAGTTGTTTATCAAGTATGTTTAAATATGAATGATCCAAAGAATTAATACTATCTCTGTTATGCTTACAGTTAGTTACAGATGAAATCATTTAACAATGGCATTGTTATGTAAATGAAACAATTAACACATAAAGAGGAGCATTGACTAGTATCATAACTTGGGATAGTTTAAGAACTATTGGAAACAGTTTAAAGCTGTCATTTTATTATATATGTAAGAAGAGTTTGTAATCAAAGGCCATCTTCTTAAGTTCATTCTTTCACATGAAGAGATTGATACCTTTTTTTTTAATTTTAAGAATTAGAGTTAATATTAGACACATTAGAATTCAAGATGCTAAACTTAGAACTAATAGTTCACAAAGAAATTTAACTGAGAACAATATTTTTTTTGCTTTTTTTTTTTTTTTCGAGACAGGGTTTCTCTGTGTAGCCCTGGCTGTCCTGGAACTCACTCTGTAGACCAGGCTGGCCTCAAACTCAGAAATCCACCTGCCTCTGCCTCCCAAGTGCTGGGATTAAAGGCATGAGCCACCACTGCCCAGCGAGAACAATATATTTTAGGAACTATAAAATAAATCTGCTTTTTCCTAAATAACCAACTTTGGACTCAAGAGTAAAAACAAGTTTAATCTTCAAATAGCTCATTATTTTCAGTGTTGAAGGCCATCAGAAATGCAGTTAGATCACCCAATTATAACTTGCAAGTGTTTATCACAATATGGAATCCATGTGCTAACCTCAGTTTAAATTCTGAGATTCCACTTCTGTCTGAATTCATGTTTCTAGACTAGTTCCAAGGACTAAGAATCTGATAACAGCTTAAGAAATGGGACTCTGTCCAACAATCTCAATGAACCCTAACCCCTGGGAGCTCCCAAAAACTAAACCATCAACTAAAGAGCACACATGAGCTAGTCTGAGGCCCCAGGTTCATATGGAATGGTAGACTGTTTGGTCTAGCCTTAGTGGGAGGGGATGCGCCTAATTCTGTAGAGACTTCATGGCCCAAGGAAGGAGAATGTGGAGTTGCCCTCTCAGAGACAAAGGAGAGGGTAGGGAATGAAGAACTCTGGGAAGGGGATCAGGAGGTGTACAACTTTTGGAATGTGAATAAATAAAATAATTAAAAATATAAAATGACAGAGGAAGAAAAAGCAAATATGGAAGAAAGAAAGAAAGAAAGAAAGAAAGAAAGAAAGAGAGAAAGAAAGAAGGAAAGAAAGAGAGAAAGAAGGAAAGAGAGAAAGAAAGAAAGGAAGAAAGAAAGAAAGAAAGGAAGGAAGGAAGGAAGAAAGAAAGGTGAGAAAGGAAGAAAGAAAGAAAGAACAAAAGAAAGAAAGAATGAAAGGTGAGGAAGGAAGAAAGAAAGAAAGAAAGAAAGAAAGAAAGAAGGAAATGGGACTCTGGCTATTTCCAAAATTTGGCTTTAGACCTTCAAATTTGTCATTTTGTGAATCATCATGTGTTAGGAACAAAAAAAATGAAACAGAGACTTAGAGTTTCTTCTAAAGGAATTTTTTTCATTTCTTGTGTAAGAGAATTCCACAAATATAATAAGATACCACTTGATGCATCTCACAAAAACTAACATAGATGGACTCCACTGTGAATGCAAAAATAAATCAATGAAACAATATGTTTATGAAACTTTTGGATAAGTTACAGCATTTATTCATAATATCACTTTTTAAATAGTATTATTAGTATCGTAGTTCTTTTAATTTTCTAAAATTTAAAATAAATTTATAATTTCATCTACTTCCTTTATAGGTACCCCAAACTTTTTAAAGTGTACACCTTGGGATGTTTTGGACCTTATGAAGATTATTAGTCCCCAAATATGTTTCTTTCACATATATCCTACTTATATCTTCTTTTTAAGAATTATGTTATTATTTTGTCAAAAATATGTGAGGCAATGCCAATAAAAGACATTAGAGTTCATCTTTCAATATACAGAAATGTATCAACATAATCCACTCTATAAAGAAACTCGAAGAAAAAAAATCACAGGACCATATCATTAGACACTGACAAATCATTTTACAAAATTCAAAACCAATTTATGGTAAGAGTCTTGGAAAGATCAGGAATTCAAGGCCCTACTTAAACATAGTAAAAGCAATATGCAGCAAACCAGTAGCCAACATTAAACTAAATGGAGGAAAACTTGAAGCAATCCCACTAAAATCAGGGACTAGACAAGTCTGCCCACTCTCTCCCTCCCTATTCAATATAGTATTCAAAGTCCTAACCAGAGCAATTAGGAAAAAAAAGGAGAAGAAGAAGAAGTCAAAGGGATACAAACTGGAAAAGAAGAAGTAGAAATATCACTATTTGCAGATGATATGATAGTATACTTAAGTGACCCCAAAAATTCCACTAGAGAACTCCTAAACCTGATAAACCACTTCAGCAAAGTGCCTGGATATAAAATTAACTCAAACAAATCATTGGCTTCCTCTACTTAAAGGATAAACAGGCTGAAAAATAAATTCACAATCCTTCACAACAGTCACAAATAGTGTAAAATACCTTTGTGTGACTCTAAGCAAGTGAAAGATCTGAAAGACAAGAACTTCAAGTCTCTGAAGAAAGAAATCGAAAATCTCAGAAGATGAAAATATTCCCCATGCTCATGGATTGGCAGGATTAATACAGCAAAAATGATTATCGTGCCAAAAGCAATCTACAGATTCAATGTAACGCCCATCAAAACTCCAACTCAATTCTTCATAGAGTTAGAAGGAGCAATTTGCAAATTAATTTGGAATAACAAAAAACCCAGGGGAGCAAAAACTATTCCCAACCACAAAAGAATTTCTGGAGGAATCACCATCCCTGACCTCAAGCTGCTTTACAGTTTTTAGTGATAAAAACTGCCTGGTATTGGTACAATTACAGGCAGGTAGATCCATGGAATAAAACTAAAGACCCAGAAATGAACCCACACACCTGTGGTCACTCTATCTCTGATAAAGAAGCTAAAACCATCTAGTGGAAAAAAAGACAGCATTTTCAACAAATGTTGCTGATTCAACTGGCAGTCAATTTGTAGAAGAATGCAAATCAATACATCCTTATCTCCTTGTACAAAGCTCAAGTCCAAGTGGATCAAGGACCTCCACATAAAACCAGACACACTGAAAGTAATAGAAGAGAAAGTAGGGAAGAGCCTCAAACACATGGGCATAGGGGAAAATTTCCTGAACAGAACACCAATAGCTTATGCTCTAAGATCAAGAATTGACAAATAGGACCTCATAAAGTTGCAAAGCTTCTGTAAGGCAAAAGACACTGTCAATAGGACAAAACGGCAACCAACAAATTGGGAAAAGATCTTTTCTAATCCTATATCTGATAGAGGGCTAATATCCAATATATACAAAGAACTCTAGAAGTTAGACTCCAGAGAACCAAATTACACTATTAAAAATGGGGTACAGAGCTAAACAAAGAATTCTCAACTGAGGAATACCAAATGGCCTAGAAGCACCTAAAGAAATGTTCGACATCCTTAGTCAGGAGGGAAATGCAAACCAAAACAACCCTGAGATTTCACCCCACACCAGTCAGAATGGCTAAGATCAAAAACTCAGGTGACCTCAGATGCCGTCAAGGATGTGGAGAAAGAGGACTACTCTTCAATTGCTGGTGGGATTGCAAGCTGGTACAACCACTCTGGAAATCAGTCTGGTGGTTCCTCAGAAAACTGGACATAAAGGTCTTTTCCCACTGTGTTGGTTGCTGTTTTGTCCTATTGACAGTCTCCTTTGCCTTACAGAAGCTTTGCAATTTTATGAGGTCCCATTTGTTGATTCTTGATCTTATAGCACAATCCATTGGTGTTCTGTTCAGGAAAATTTCCCCTATGTCCAAGTATTTGAGGTTCTTCCCCACTTTCTTTTCTATTAGATTCAGTGTATCTGGTTTTATGTGAAGGTCCTTGATCCATTTGCACTTAAGCTTTGTGGAAGGAAATAAGAATGGATTAACTGAGCCAGCACCATTTGTTGAAATGGCGAGACCAAAATAAAAGTTTGTCTTATGTTTTTCTGTTATTCTTAGATGTTTATTTTATTGTTATTTTTATTGAGGATATCTCTTTCAGAAGCAACATTTTATAATGTAAGATATAAAGGTATCATAAAGTTAATTTGTGATTTTTGTTTGTTTGTTTCTTTTGTTTTGTTTATTTAAAGACAGGCTTTACTATGTAGCCCTGGTTGTCTGGGAAAGCAGTCTGTAGACCAGGCTGTTACTGAACTCTGAGATCTGCCTTTCACTGACTCTCAGTGCTTTGATTAAATGTGTGTACCACCACTGCCCATCAGATGTTATCTTTTATAACTTTCATTTTATACATGGAAAAACATACAAATTTGTAAAACAAATTCTGAAAAGGGCAGGTCTCCCATGAATATCAACCCAGCCCTAGCATATCAAGTTGCAGTAAATGCATCCTCTCCTATTAAGGGTGGACAAGCTAACCTAATACAAGGTCCCAAGGGCAGGCAACATTGTCAGTGACAGCCCCTGCTCCCACTGTTAGGAGTCACACATGAAGATCAAGCTATATTACTGTAACATATGTGCAAAAGGTCTAGGTCAGTTCCTGTCACCTCTGTTCCAGAAATAATTTACAGAGAGACTTTTCATTAATTGAGTACTTCACATGCAAAAAAAAACATTGAAAATGTTAGGATTATTTGACTCACTGTAAAATATAAACCACATTAAGCATTCTCTTCTTTTCAATAATTGTGTTTTAATATTAATGGCAGTCTTCACTTTGGAAACAATATTTGTATTTCTGCCTTTTTTTTTAAATTTGTTTTCCAAGACAGGGTTTTTCTGTGTTGTCCTGACTGTCCTGGTACTCACCATGTAGACTAGGCTCACTCTGTGGCCTCGAACTCAGAAATCCACCTGCCTCTGCCTCCCAAACGCTGGGATTAAAGGCGTGTGCTACCACCACACGGCTATTTCCACCTTTTGTAATGAAAGATAGCATAGCATTAATGTAGATGTTATAGAATAATGGAAATGTAGCATAAAATCATTTTAAAAGTAAATTATACCCAGAATTTCCCTCTTAGACATTTTCAATTTTATTTTTAAAATGATTTTTATTTTATTTCCCTTGAAAAGTTTATCTGGCTAGTAAATAGTCCAGTTGTTTACTTAAAATAAACTCTGTGTTATATACATTTCCTTTGCAGTGATAAGATACCTTGACCACAGCAATTTATATAAAAGGGAATTTATTTTGGTTTGTAGTTCCAGAACCTTGGAGCCCATAATGTTGAGAGGATATTTCAGCAGGCGGCAGTCTTGGAATCTGGAACAGGAAGCTGAGTCAACACAACTTGAGTCATAAACAGGAAGTAACACTAGCAAAAAGGAAGTAGTCAATTACAATTTTACTTCCACTCTCCAGCAGGGACACACCTCCTTTCATCCCCCAAAGCCATTAACTGATAATTGAGATGAACAGGGACATTTCTCATTTAAAGCACCATAGCCTGAGTTGTTCTATGCATTTCTAGTAGTTAAGTTGTATATTTGAGCACAATCTACTTTATTAAAAATAGGATGCTTTTAGTAATAATACGGTAATATTTACTAGAGAGTTTATACATTCCACAAACAGATTCATTTAAATGTACCAAAATCTCTAACCTTTCAAAGACCTACGCAAAGACCTGATAGACAAGGATCAACACTCACTGATAAATCTTCTGTAAGTATGTCATTGTCATAAATCAATGTCATTGTCAGTAAGTCACCCAGTGTTAGTTATTTAACAATTATTGAATAAATGGCAGTTACTACTTCAACTATCTTCTAAATGAGTAAGAGTTTGTCTTCGTTTCTATAAGGTCCACAGGTATCCACTGAGTTATCTGTGTTCTTATTGGTTGAGTTGCTTAGTGCCTATGATTACCTTCTCTAAGAGTTATAATTCTGGTCTAGGTTGTAGGACTGGGATATTAGGTTAGATTCTATCCTTCCAACATGAATTATTCATCATGACTCAGCTCTTCTCCTTAGATCTTATATTTTGCCCTAAATTCATATTGTGTTGTTACAGACTAGTGATTTGTTATCAGACAGGTCCCTATGACTACATGATTACAACATAGTGTTGTCCTCTGCAAAAATCATTCTTGAGAACTGCATAATAAAATGACAAAAAAAGAGAAAATTACAAAATTCTTTTATTGTTTTAAATGAGATAAAAACCTTCTATTGAGCTACATATGCAAGTATCCTTAGGCATAGGCAGTCTATTTCTTGGCCACAACTTGGACATAACCTTTCCAAAGGAACATATTGAAACAAGCCTCATACTGGTACATAAACATTTCCCAGCAGGAATCAATTATACCCAGGTTCTTGGATGTGAGTGGGGCTTCTTGCCTACTTCCCCTTTTTAGTTCTAAGGTTTAGGTCTGGTTAGAACTCATCAGGTCATGTGCTGTTGCAGTCTCTGTGGGTTTATATGCATTCCTATCCTGTTGTACCTAGAAGATGTTCTCTACTTAGAGCCATCAACTTCATCTGGCTCTTGCAGTCGTTTTACCTTCTCTTGTCCACAGTTTCCATGAGCGATGCTTTGAGTTACTCAGATTACTCAGGCCTGAACACCTTCAACATTGTATTTTATCTGTCAGTTTTCTGCTCTTGACTTACTGTCTTTTAGATCCCAAATATTCAGTTTATGCTATTCTGTTTACAGCAGGTTCCCTGGATTTCTATTTAACCTAGAGCAAGTTGAAGCATCATTAGAAGATTTAGATAACTATTTCACAGTCAGTTCTGGAACCCCATCATTAACAAAAGTTTTGGTAAAAAAATACATTTCTTACTATATGACTCTCATATGAAAAAAGCTCAAACATGACAGAAAGGTCTGTCAAAGATAACAAAGGAACAAAACCAAGATGGCACTGAGAAATAAGGACAATGAAAAAAAAAAGACAATCTTCTAGTTTACAGAATATTTTCAATGTCAATGAGTTAACACATGCATTTTTTGGTATAATAGCAATTCCTGCATACTTGGCCACAGAGATGAGTAACATGGAAGCATTGCATAGACTCAGTACAAAAAAAAAATGTGCATTTGTGATGATGGGTTTGACCTTAAATGATGAGGTCAGGATGAATATTACCATGAGAATGTTTAAATATTGTAATGTAAATGTAGAAAATGTTTAATCCTTAAGTAGGAAAGCCTACAAACACACACACACACTTGAGAAAATAGAACACTAAAAATTTTGAAGAAAATTGTTCAAGACTTTGAATCCCAATTTAAAGATGATATATTATCACTTTCAATATTTTATGTAGTGTTTTTGTAAAATACATAACATAAAACTATGGCCAGACTTATATACAATGAAAACCTCACTCTACTTAACAATGATATGCCCTAAAATGTGTTACATTAAGTTCTCTATTTTGTCCATTTAAAATGTCATTTCTGAAAATAATGTTAGAAAGCATATATTATATTGTGTTCCCTTTGACAAAGAAGCTATTTCAAGAAATGAGAATAATAAGTTATTACTAAACTTTGAAAGATCCATTGCGGTGAATTGAACTCTGTCAGTTTCTGATTGCTTGCCAGCAGTCTAGCTATCTCCCACACACTCTGCATTGATCCAGCAGCCTCTGTGGCAGTGCATAAAGAATACCCATCTGTTTCAGGTACAACAGCAGGGGCCATCTTCATTGAATTGGCTGCTGCTCCAAGTACAATGAGACTGTTTAGAGTATCCAGTGACCACACAGGTTCTTTGTTCTCTATAGAAATGAAAAGTAATGTAAAAGTTTATTGGACAGAAGCAGAGAAACTCACCAGCAGTCATCAGCTGTGGAGGTGCAAGAATGGAATCCATTGTGATGGAAAGAATTGGGCTTGTAGGGGGAGGGTCCTGATGATATCCAGAATGATGGAGGTGCCATTTGGACCTTCTAAAGAGGTCTCAGACTCTTCCTTTAAATCAGAGTTTAAAAT
Organism: Mastomys coucha; assembly: GCF_008632895.1. Lineage (NCBI taxonomy): Eukaryota > Metazoa > Chordata > Mammalia > Rodentia > Muridae > Mastomys > Mastomys coucha. Next base: position 58,039,015 of record NW_022196896.1, on the reverse strand, counting down.
CAGATAAACTGTATAATATAACTTATTTTATATAATTACTGAGATGGAGCAGAGGTCTCCTTTATAAAAGACTGAGTCACTGGCACAAAATTAAGTTCAATGTTAGAAGTTTCTTTTGCAAATTACACACCGAGTCTCTGTGCTCATTTATGAAAACATCTTTAAAGTAATCTGATGTTTTCACAACACAGAGAATTATAACTTGTGTGAAATATGAATTGATTAGGATATAATTTCATCTTCTGTGTCTTTTAAATTGTCTTGCCTCAGGACATCACTGGATCCATGATTACATCATATTTTTCTAATTATAACAATTTTTAGAATGCTTTCTGGTAGGAGCACATCATTACTAGTTACTTTTGAAGTCAAAGCAGAACATAACAAGTCTGGAGAAAGTTCACAAAGTGACAATGGATAAAGAGTTTTTATATGAGCATAAATTATCATCCAAATTACTTGATGGGATAATCAGTTCCTCTAAGGATGAACATGAAATTGTTACTTCTAGACTCTTTTTTAGAAGGAAACAAAGATGAAAGTTATGTGGATGCCACTGATGGAGTTACTTTTGTAAGAGTAGAAAAAGAATGCCCAGAAGTGATAGTTTGAGCTCCCATTAGTGCATACCAGCTGGTTAATATTGCTGAGTTCATCTAGAATGTCTCAGGAAAGTGGGGCTATTTGCTATGCAAAACTTGATCTGAGAATTCATGAGAGGGTTTTATTTCAGTCATCAAACATGTTGCACATGTTTGGCTCAATTCACTTAAAGAATCAGCAGCCTGTGATTTGATGTTTGTGGGTCTCTGGTTGCTAGATGCTCGAGTAATAATCTGATATTCACTGGGAATGGAGGTTCCTGTACTGAGTCGGTTCAGGGTTGATGAGTTTAAGATGGCTACCTGCTTGAATATAATTATCTTAGTAGGAAAATGGGATACATTGAGGAGTACAGGAATCTCCAGTGCTCTCTTCTTGGAATTAAAGAAACAGCTGAATATTCTTCAATATCCTCTTGAGCCATCCTAGAGACAATTGGAGGTACACTTGTGGAAGCAGTTGTGAGCAGGAATCCACAGGAGGATAATGAGTGCCTGTTTAACTTGATAACAGCTCCTGGAAGTCTACTAATTGCTGAAATCATTGCAATTTTTTTTAAAGGAAAGTCAACAGTCTGATAGCTCTCAAATAACAAATATGGTATAGGAAAAATTAAATCTGTCACTAAGGAAGGGATAATAAATGAGGTCTTTGCTTTTTTGTCACAGAAAGAAAGCATCCTGGCACTGGTGCTATTTGGATAGACAAACACTGCACATATGCTTTGCTGCAGACAAGTTGTGCCAGGTCATGAACACCAAAGGAGAAGAGGAAACATCTGTGGAAGAAAGAAGATTGTGTTTTGCTGAAAATTCTCTAGTGGGAATCAGTTGTTCAAGTAAATAGCTTTCAAAGGCTGTGCCAGAACTCAATGCTGCCAATTCACTGGCTACAAGAACATCAATCTTGGGGATATCTGTCTGGTTTGGATCTTCAGAAAGCAAAAGACAAAGAAAGCAAGAAGAAAAGAAATGGAAACCAGAAAAATTAATGAAAATTAGCAATGCTGATCTCAGGCTGAATCTTTATTGAGTCACGGGCTTCTTATACCTTTATGCCCAAGCAGTAAAAATGTATGAGGGAATTCACCAATTTCCTAAGTTTAGTCTTCCATCGTCTTTATCCCATTGAAGAGACATCAAAATAATGATGTTACTATCCAGATTTTGCATATTAAAGTAAATTATCTTCAGTTATAAAAGAGAAGCAATTGTTATTTATTATTCAAAACAACAGTGGATATTTTACCTTCTAGGTTAAAAAAATGAAGAGGGAAAAGATATATCATTTTAGAAGTATTTTACTTCTGAAATGAGAAACATTCTTTGCAATAAATCATATCTATTTATTTACTTTTGTTTTTATTTCTAAGATTATATTTTAACATTTCTCCTTTAATTTCCTCTCTCCCAACCCTACTATGCATCCTCCTTTGATGTCTTTCAATTTCATGACATTTATTTCATTAAATGTTATTGTAAAAATATATGAATAATATATTTCTAAATATAACCTGTTCAGTCTGTATAGTGTTGCTTATATGCAGGTTTCCAGGGATAATAACTTTGTTGCTGTGTCTTTTCCTGAGGAAGACTCTTTCTCCCACTCACAGCATTCATTAGCATCCTGCAGTTTACACCATTGGCTTGAGTCTCCTGGCCTGTTCCTCATACATTTGGCATGTCTATTTGTGTGGTTCTTGTTCAGTTCATATTTGGGCAGTCATGTTCGTGAAACACTATGAATAAACCTTCCAACATTACCAGGAGTCACAACCTCAACACAAACTTCTGGATATTCTGTCTCTTACAAAAAATTTCTGCTCATTCTTCCACAATGTTTCCTGAGCCTTAAGTTCATGAGTGTATTGCTCATGTTTCCAATTGGACTTAGTTTCACATCTCTTTAATTTGATGGATTCTGGTTTTCTATAGTAGTCTCTGTTGCAAAAAAAAAATAAAAAAATGTTTTCTTGATGAGTAGAGAAGATCACAGGGATCTGTGTGTATGAGGACAAATTTTGAGATTGCTGTTGGAGATTATGTTGGTTTAATAATGTAATGACTGTAAGCTCACCTCTAGCATAAATTACTTCACCAATACTGAGTAGCTACCTAGGTTTTCAGTACCAGGCATGTTTTCCTCCCTGTTGAGTAGATCTTAAGTTCAGTTAAAGAGCTGTTGGTTACTGCCAAGGTTTGTGTGACACCTCTGCACACATAGGGTGATTATTATGTGCTGGTTCTTCATGGTTAATAGGTTATGATGACTTAGGATTGTTGGTTGCCTCCCTCTTTTAGAAGCTTGCATAGTTTTTCAGGTACCACAAAAGCTAGTCTTTAGGAAAGGGGGCATTCATGCTAGCTCCATCTCAGGGATCTTCTTAAAGTGTCTGCCACATTAAGGACTTACTATTTATCTCTAGGGATACAGTATTTGGCTATTGTAGGGAGCATCATCAGTTCAGATGAGAAAAGTTAATTTTAATAAAATATGTATATTTATGTGCATAGTTATATGCAGGCTGTCTTCTTCTTGCATCTCCTCCTTCTCCTTGTCCTCTTCTTCCTCATCCTTTTCTAGCTCCTCCTCCTTCCTTTCGTTCTCTTCCCTCTCCCCTTCCTTCTAAGTAAATAGTTAATAATACATTTTTATGGCCCTTTCAAAAAATCCTTGTTGTTATTTGACAATATTCCTTCCCTCTATCACTTTTATCTCTCTACTGTGTCCCTAAAAAGCCCTTCTTTTTTCCAATTTTGCCCTTAATGTTACTTGTAACCTGCTACTGCTAGAACATATGATGTTTGTTTTTCTAGTTCTGGGCTACCTCACACAATGCGAACTTTTCTAGTTACATCAATTTACCTGAAGAGATCATGATTTAAATTTTCGTTATAGATGGGTAGTATATCATAAGCATCCACTGATAATCTTACAGGTGTTTCTAGCAGAGCTAGAAATAATGTAGTTTTATGAGTCCTGGAGCTTCACCGTTTGCATTTAAATCTTGGCTCTGCCATTTAACTATGAACAGAGAATTAGTGAGAGCTATATGAGTACACTATTTTCCTCCAACTCTTATCTTGCTTTACTCAAATGACTTTGGGATAATTTTGCCTTAGGAGCAATATATTCAATTGACTATTCTATATACCCAACTTTCATGTATATGAAAAGAAATCTTGATCTACAGTCAAACTGTAACTGGTCTTTAATGATCTCTAAGTTTGTAAATGGCTCTATTAGTCATCCCATCGATCGGAACAGACACATAAAAATCATTCACTAAGCTTTTATTCTCCCCTTCTCCATCTAAGCCATTAGCATACATCACAGTAGCTACCTCCCAAGTACCTCCAGAATGGAACCTTTACTTGCCATAACCTGTATTTCCACTACATAGTCAATATTTACCTCTGCCACATATCACTGTAAGATTTTAGTTGGTCTGCCAGTTTCCATTTGTCCCAGCTCTACAAACTCTTTTGAAAGTATGTGTTCTATAAACTTTTCATTATGCAAAGCAGATCATAAAATGCTCTTATTCCAAATATTCCAGTTTTTTCATCAATATCAGAATTAGCTTACTTTCAAAGCATAGGTAAACGGGGTACACTATTTGTTTACAGCTTGGTCTATGATCTGTCATCTGCTTACTGTCTTCCTCTGTTCTAATTACCTATCTTGTTGTCATTCAAACGCACTTAGCACATCTCTACCTTGCAGCTCTCAAACTGCTATGCGATTTTCTTTGAGTAGTGTCTTCCCAAAATACATATCCTTCCTGAGGGAGTGCTTCTTTGACTTTTTCATTTGAAACTATTCTGTGTTTTCTGTTTTCTGAAATATGTTGTATTCAAATCATGTGGCCACCCCAAAAAATTGATGCCAGTTATTTTTAATTCTGATTCTTTGTGATAAAATCTATGCTGTGATGGAAGAAACATTGTGTCTCATTTTTTAGTTCACTCCTTATAAAATAATCATTGTTACTTTGACACTAAAATTGATTCATGATTAACTGGAGACATGAAGGGTTTATTAGAGTTAAATGGTATTTTTAGTTTTGCATCTATGTCTTCAAATATAGATTGAAAAGAAAGTACAACTTTTAGAATTCAGGACAGTTTAATGACAGATTTTTATTGTCTTAGCACCTAGTAACCTTACAAGAAATATCTCTATATGACTATGGCAGGTGCACAACGCCTGTTTGGGAGTTGAATGGAAGTCCTTTTTCTTGGATGTAGCTTGTAGCTGTGTGGATACTGGCAGGACCTGTTGATTACAAGAGCTCTGTGGATTTTCTGTGTGGTGATTTCTCAAGATGGCTCATAATAACTTCTGATTATAATTTGAGATGAAATACTGACTTGGACTCCATGAGTATTTATGAGCTGCTAAATTTGTGCTACAAACTTGCAGGATGACACCCTGATCTCTCCAGTGATTTCATATATATTTTCATGATCTCTAATATCTTTTTACTAATCTATAGTTACTCTTAAATATCTTGGCACTAAATAAAACTCTAAATAAAAAGAATCTCTGTTTCTCTTACAATTGTCTACTAGTGTAATTTTTAAGTACTAATATTTTAAAATATTGTTGAATATTTTTTCCTGATAGATTTTTAAGCAAATATAATAATAGCACCAGGAACCATATAGCTTTTACAAAAATTTCTAGTTAGAAATTGAAGATGAATCCAGAATATATAGCATAATAGAGAATATTAAATATATATGTAAAAGAGTGATATTATAATGAATACATATATATATATATATATATATATATATATATAAATAAGCTTCATGAAAAAGACATACAATTTAGGACAAATATAGACCACATAAGTAAGGGTAGCAATTGAGTATGTATTTAACATTGGAAATAGAGAGGTAATCTCTATACTTTCTTATAAATCATCAGAAAGTTAGCCTATTTAACTCTACTGTTAAAATGTAATCCCTCATGAATCTTTCTTCCAAATAACATGTCTTATTAATCCCTTTCCTATATTCTAAAAAAATGTTTTATGTAAAAATTATTTCATATGAATATAGAGAAATCAACTATCCATAGTCAACTAGATTATATCTAATTACCTCTATAATTAATACAAAATAAAATAATTTGTATATCACAGTAAATATTTTCAGATAATCTTTTATAAATACTGAATTTAATTAGCTAGATCTGAATATTAAATAAGGAATTTGATAGCTTTGACACCAATATTTAGTTACAGCTTACTAATAAAAATTGGAAAGAACCTCTCCTCAAATCAAATTTAATTTAATAATATGGCTTTAATTTAAAGGAAATAGAAAGAAACTTTGAAATTTAATTAAGCTTGTCTAGAATTTGACCAATCATATTAATAATAAAATACTTGAAAAGTTATTAAGGAAATTTTATTTCATAAAATAATGGTTTGAGGTCTCTAATGTGTCCTGTAAACCAAACTGAATTGTCCTATTTCAGGAGTAAAGAAACAGCTTGTTGTAATTTTTTTTTTCAGAAATGTTCCTTTTAGTGTGTTTTAAGAAACATGACATACAAATTTACCAGGTCACTACTATCTCTTAAAGAAAATAAAAACATGCAGGCGCCTTGTTGTTTCACTGGACAATTGTCTATCATGTGCAATTAGTACAAAATTAGAGTCAACATGAATACTGACCCAGTCAGCAGAGGAAAGGAGACCTCAACAGACAGAAACTCTCAGACTGAAATGGTTCTATATTGATAGGGTATTTTTCTAAGTTATATTTCTAGTGTGCTAAGATTTGTAGTATTTCATAGACTAAATATTATCAGAGAATAATTGTTAGGGGATGTCCTTTGCTAATAAATTGTAATAAATAATATCAGAAGGAAATAATAAATGATATCACAAGGAAAATATGATAACCAAAAGTCCTTCATCTCTTCTTGAAATCTTTGTAGATTACTGGTCTTCAGTTTCAGTTTGTTCCATTTCATCTATAAGTGAAGTTTATTTGAACGACTTTTAATTGCCCAATGATGTCATTATTAGGTGTCTTTGAGTCAATAATTCTATACTCTGGGAATTTATTTGTGAAACTCTCAGGAACAAAACACACGGTGTTTATTTTCTTTCCCTACTAGAGCGTGTTTTGACAGGTTGAGTCTATGTTGATGTGTCCCATAGTTTGACTGACCAAATCAAATGATCTCATACTGTAAATGAAAGACTGAATACAGCATTTCAAGTGAACTCTTTGTATTGTCTCTGTTACTCGAGGCAATCAAAGTGAGAACAATCCCTTAACAAGATATCTGTTATAAAGTACTAATGTTTGTGGGGATTTTTTTGTAGTCAGTAAGTAATATACACTTTTCTGAAATAATAATATAATTACATTTCTTCCCTTCCCTTTCTTTCCTCCAAAGCCTTCCATACGTGTCTTTCTACCTTCCTCCAAATTCCCAGGGTGCTTTTACTCAATGCTATTGCATGTGTATATGTATATACATACATATTTCTTTTTAAAATTACTCATTTAATTAGTTTACATTGCAAATGATCTCTCACTTCCTGGTTACCCCTCCACAACCCCCATCCCACATCCAGTCTCTCTTTCCTTCTCTTTGCCTCTATGAGGTTTCTCCCCCACCCACTCGCCCTCTCCCACCTCATCCCTGTAGTATCCTCCTATGTTGGGGCATCAAACCTCCACAGGACCAAGGGCCTCCCCTCCCAGTGATGTCAGGCAAAGGCATCCTCTGCTGTATATTTATCTGGAGCCATGGATATCTCCCTGTACACTACTTGTTTTATTGTCTAGTCCCTGGGAGAACTGGATGGTCAGGCCAGCCAACATTGTTCTTTCTGTGGGGTTGCAATCCCCTTCTACTCCTCCAGTCCTTCTGCTAGCTAGACACCGGGTTCTCTAAGCTCAGTCTGATGGTTGCCTCCAAGCATCAACATCTGCATCAAACACCTCTTAGCAGCAGCAACAGTGTAGGAGGTTGGTGTCTGCAGACAGGATGGATCTCCAGGTGGGGCAGTTGTTGGATGGCCTTTTCTTCAGTTTCTGCTCCATTTTTTGTCCCTGTCTTTCCTTTGGACAGGAACATTTCTGGGTTAAAAACTTTGAGATGTGTCCCTCAGTTGGGGACCAGTCTCTACTGGAGGAGGTTTCTATAGGTTCTGTCTCCCCTTTTGCTGTGCATTTGGACTAAAGTCATCGTCACTGTGTCCTGAGGTCCTCTCCTTGCTTCCTGGGCATATGGGACCCTCCAATGGCTATCCCCAGTTTTTTATGACTGCTACATAATTTTATTTGATTTCCTGACTCTCTGTACATCTCTCCCATCCCCTCTAGTACCTGATCCTGCCCCCTTATTTCCTGACCCTCCTTTATCTCTCCCAGGACCCCGCTCTCTCCATTACTCTTGATCATCCTGTCTCCAGCTCAATGCAGAACCGAAGCATCCACACCCTGGTCTTCCATCCTCCTAAGCTCCAATGGGTTATACAGTGGGCACTGTGACATTTTGGACTAATATCCACTTGTCAGTGAGTACATACCATATGTGTTCCTTTATGTTTGGGTTACCTCACTCAGATATTTTCTAGTTTCATCCATTTACCTCTGAATTTCCTGAAGTGTGCTCTAAGATCAACAATCTACATAGGGGACCTCATAAAATTGAAAAACTTTTGTAAGGCAAAGGACACTATTGATAGGACAAAACACCAACCCACAGATTAGGAAAAGATTTTTACCTACCCTACATTTGATAGAGGGTTAATATATAAATTATAAAAGAACTCAAGAAGTTAGACTCCCAAGAACCAAATAACCCTATTAAAATAGGGTACAGAGCTAAACAGAGAATTCTCAACTGAGGAATCTCAAATGGGTGAGAAGCACCTAAAGAAAAGTTCAACATCCTTAGTCGTCAGGGAAATGCAAATCAAAAAGACCCTGAGATTCCACCTCACACCAATCAGAATGACTAAGATCACAAACACAGGTGACAGCAGATGCTGGCAAGGGTGTGGAGAAAGAGGAACACTCCTCCACTGCTGGTGTGTTTGTAAGCTGGTACTACCATTTTGGAAATCAATCTGGTAGTTCCTGAGAAAATTGGAAATAGTTATACCTGAAGATGGAGCTATACCACTCCTGGGTATATAACCAAAAGATGCTCCAACATATAACAAGGACACATGCTCTATTATGTTTATAGACGCCTTGTTTATAATATCCAGAAGCTGGAAACAACCTAGATGCCCCTCAACAGAAGAATGGATACAGAAAATGTGGTACATTTATACAATGGAGTACTACTCAGCTACCAAAACAATGACTTCATACATATATATTCCTAAATATTACCTGCTCATCACTCTTTATATTCTTGTGTGTGTGTGTGTGTGTGTGTGTGTGTGTGTGGGTGTGTGTGTGTGTGTGTGTTTTCAGGACTGACAGTTTGGAACTGGATAACTATTTGGTCTGCTCTTCCCTGGGAAAATCCATCACTCCTGTTTCCAACTATTCTCACTTGGCTGCACTTCATTGCGGTATTCTGTCACAGCCCTTGAAAAGGAGCTAAGGTATCCTATCATGTTTCAATTGTCCATTTGTGACAATTGCTTTGGTTCATATACCTTTAATCTTAAAAACAAGTTCTCCTTTTTTCCACTGCTATGCTGCTTAATTTTGATACTAAATTATTTGAAATTGCATGGGTTGACATGTTAGTGCATATTCCTTCAGTACAATAAAATACAGAAGATAAATCAATACACAAAGATAAAAGAGGCTTGGTTTGTACTCATATATTTCCATCCATGGTTAGTTAATTGTTTCTGCATGTGGTATAATAGAGAGAAGCACAGCGGAAGTCAAATGAAATTGGTCAGAAGGTAAAGAAATCTACTGTTATACCTGCAGTTATGAGTATAATCCCTAGATAGCACAAGTCAAACGGAGAGAATCATCTCCCAAAGGTTGTCTTCCAATCTATGAAAGTACACTATGGTACAAAAACACCTGTAAGTAACCTGGAAAAACGTAATACCATAGTTGGGGTTAATTATAGAGCAATCTGCTAAGCTTAAGGTGGCCTAGCAATGAAGAGAACTTGTTCTGGGAGGAAGGGGTTTTGTTACCTAACTATGGTTCCATTTTTAGCTTTTTCCCTAGGATGTCTAGGTATTGCTATATAACAGGCAGGGAAGGATGGAATAAAGTCTGGAACCATTGGGTCAGCAGGATTCCAGATGAGGAGTGAATGCTAGTTGGGGGTGGGGCAGATATTCTCCAAAGATTTTAGTGTTACATCTTTTCAGTGTTACAGCTAGCACTCTTAGCATTCAATGAAACAGAGCCCTCAGACAGTGTTCAATGAAACAGCTTGTGCTTGTACACTTTATTTAGGGTGAATCAAGGGATATATATATATATCTTATACATACATGTGTGTGTATACACACATACACACACACACACACACATACACACACACATATATACCTATATATATATATACACATATATATACACATATATATATATACATATATATGTATACATATGTATACATGTATATACTTATACATATGTATACATGTATATACTTATACTTACACACATATATATACATATATATGTATACATATGTATACATGTATATATATACATGTATATACTTCCTATGGGGTATATATGTGTATATATATATGTGTGTGTATATATATACATACACATACACACACACATATATATATATATACATATATATATATACATATATATATGTAGCCAATCAGAAAGTGGGAAAGATGTTCTTAGTGGAGAGGCATTTCAGGAAATTGAACCTGTAATTTTGCCAAGCACCCTCTGATATCCTCAAGTAGAAGATTGGGTATTAGGCTCCCCAGATCAGACAGAGAAGAGGAAGCCATGCTAAGAAATGGAAGTCCTTCACTTTGTGCAGAACTCAGGAAAGCAATCTGGACATGATAGATTATAACTTCAGCAGTGAAGTGCAACTCCTAAATAGCTCCCTTCATTAATTTTTTTCTTTTTCTTTTTTTTATTTTAGATATTTTCTTTATTTACATGCGAATTTCTCCATTCCCAGTTTCCCCT
>NW_022196896.1:57979220-58027169 GCF_008632895.1 Mastomys coucha | reverse complement strand
TGTTGCAGTATTTTTTGGGTATATGCCCAGGAGTGGTATAGCTGGGTCCTCCGGTAGAACTATGTCCATTTTGGTTGGTGGTTTAGTCCCTGGGAACTCTGGGAGGGGTCTGATTGGTTGATATTGTTATTCTTCCTATGGGGTTGCAAATGTCTTCAGCTTCTTTCTGTAACAACTGCCTTCTGAGAGGCTCTGCCAGAGCTTGACAAATACAGAGGCAGATGCTTGTAGCGAACTATTGGACTGAGCACAGGATCCTCAATGGAGGATTGAAATTGAAAAAAAATTGTATTTATTACTGTTTTCATTTTTTTATTATCTTTAATCTCCTTCCCTTTTCCCCCTTTTCTTTTTCTTCTTTCTTCATTCCAAGATCATCATCCTTGAAAGACTTCTCTGTTATATTCGTATAGTGTGTAAGGGTTAGAAGACTAAAATTAGCATTCACCAGATTGCTAAGATAATTGCTTGCTACATACCAAGTGTGTACAAAGTCCACTCTCCTTGAGAAAGTGACAGAGCAGTGGAACTCATATTCTGTACCAGGATCTTGAACATAATCCTCAGATTTAACACATTGTTGGCTGTGGATAATTTATACCCTTGCAATCATACACAGTTTCCTATAAACTTTGCAATCATCAAAGTTGTTTCCCTGGTAAATGTAAGAAAATGTGGTGTTTTCCTGACCTCTGTGGAGAATCTGCCTGTATAGATGTGATCAGCCATGTATAACAGTGATGGTGAATGGGTTGTGCCTCTTTTCTCCTTCTGAAATAGTGAGCCTTCTCACAAATGAACACTCGTATCGATATCTTACTTTTCTTTCCACAAGACAACTTGACAGCAGACAATAGAAGTCTCTGTTTTTCCAAGTGCATTTTCTCTCTTTCCTTCTATTGGGCAGATGTGGCTGAGGGAACTTAACATGTGAGCAATTTATACAGCCCCTATGTGACATTGGTTTTTAATATAATTTAAACACATTGTATTTGATTCCATGCACTATTACAATGGAATATGAAAATATATGTAGAGAGGCTATCTTAATTACTATATTTATCATTATAAATACACAATATCATTTTGACAAATTAATTGTATTTCTGAGATCCTAGTGTCCCTTAAAGTCTTTTAATGTGTGATTTTGAAATCCCCATCTCATCAAAGTAACATAATTTAAGTAATTTCTTGAGTCTGCTTTGACATGTAAATTATGCCATTCTCTAATACTGATCAGAGTCCTGAAATAGCAGATGTAAATGAGTCACCAGAATGTCTCAGAAGACTCACACTCCGGGCTTATCTACAGATTTAGTAGAATAGATTCAACAATATGTACCTACAGATTTCCAAACTGTTATTTGGTAGCTTCCTGGGAAATCTAAAATTCTCTTTTTTCTTACCACAGTATAATTATACAATTCAGGGATATTTTCCTCAATGATGGAATACTGAACTAACATCTCCTGAGTGAAGACATTTTCTTCATGACTCTTTTTCCAGTTCCTACAGTTGAAATAAACTTTCACTTTTTGAATCTTCCAAGGCCTGTGTATTTACGTCTTAAGTGACTAATTTTTCTGCATTTTAATTTAGTTGATTTTCCACTATTTCTTCTAAGTTTAATTTTGAATTCTATAAGACTAAAAAAGTGTGTGAGTACTTTTGCAACCCTACTGTGCTAATGATACTAAGAAATGCCTGTGATTAAATAACATCTCAATACATCTTTACATTGAAATCTCTTGTTAATATTTAACAGTCATTTTCATATACCTACTCATACCTGCTGTACTGCTCAGTTTAACTGGTTCTTTTATTTCTTAAAGAAATTTATTCAGGAGACTTATTGATTATATGCATATTAGTTCAAATAGTTTATCTCTGACTCTTTTTCCTACATGACATTAGAGTAATTCAAGTAGTCATAGTTGTGTGCCAGGCCCACACTAGAGATTTGCTAAAGTTTTTCTTTAACTATAATTACTTCATAATTTAAAGTATAAAATTGAAGGTCTGGAGAGATATTGTATTTGTAATATACATTTGATGGAAGCATCAGAACTTGGGTTCTGATCGGAATATGCACTTAAAAGCTGAACAGAGTAGTTTTTCTACCTCGGAAGGAGAGAGACATCTTCAAGCTCAATGTACACAATTTTCCGGGCATTGTTAATGCACAAGCCATGGCTGGCATGCAGACAGTTTTCGAGGAGAAAGGGGAGGCTGCAAAAGCTAGTACAGCACTGTGGTAAAAGGGTACCATCTTGTTCATTAACTAAACCAAATGCAGGAAGACAAATTTATTGTTCACCAGTTAGAACTACTGAGAATTACATGCAGAAACAAACAGCAGATCCTTTCCCTCCTTATTATTTAACACCTTTCTTACTCTGTTTATTTATAATTAACAAAGGAAAGCATTCACTGGCTATATTAAATATGAATGGAAGTCTCCTAGGCCATAGGATAATAGCTACATCCTGTTATTTCTCTTCTCAGTGCCAAAAAGAACAGAAACTGATTGATCTCTGTGAGAAACAAATATGAAAGGTGTACTACATTCAGGTTATGATATTGACTTCTACTTCTGAATCAGACTCTCTTTATTTTAAGATTAAAATGCATAATATACATTTCTGCTTGCTGGACAACACAAAATACTTAACAACTGAAAGCTGTGGTGCAAAAATGTTGTGAAAAAGTGTCTGCTGGTACTGGTGGACATATGGACATGAGCTCACAGCAGGTGTCATTTTCTGTATCAGCCAAAGTCTCTTAGCATTCTAGACTGGATAGAGGGGATTACTTGGTACCAGTGTCAGCTGATGGGTCATTGCATTTGGTGGTTGTAGAAAATGGGAAATCATTTTTCTTACCAGGTGTTTTGGACCCTGCTATGTTGCCAATAACTCACTGGAGAGTGTTGGAATCATGACTATGGTCAGCACTAGTGGGATTCTGGGTAATTTTGAAGAATAAAGAGGAGGAAGAGAAAGAGGAGGAGAAGGAGAAAGAGAAGGAGGAAAAAGAGAAGAAGAAGGTAAAGGGAGGGAAAAGGGGAGGGAAAATTGGGATATGCAAGAGATGGAAAAGGGTCACACAGTTTGAGGGGCTGAGTTCAGATGAGTAGGAATGAACATAATACACTGGAACCATAAGTGAGATTCAGAATAAACCCAAATATTATATTTTAAAAGTAAGTGGGTTTTGAGATAAATGTGTCTCTGCTTGAACTGCAGTAGCAAAATCAAAAGAATCCATGTTTCTCATAAAAATTGGTAGTTCCCTTGAAGGTATTCAGTAAAATGAGCAGTACAAGAATGGGCCAACTGGGCCAGAGCGAGAGGGGTCGGAGTGAGCGGGACTGGAGAGACCAGGACCATCCTGAGTTCAATTCCCAACAGCCACATGATGGCTCACAGTCATCTGTACGGCTACAGTGTACTCATACACATAAAATAAATAATTAAATAAATAAATGTAAAAAAAAAGATGAATGTGGAGCCGGGTGGTGGTGGTACACACCTTTAATCCCAGCACTTGGGAGGCAGAGGCAGGCAGATTACTGAGTTCAAGGCTGCCTGGTCTACAGAGTGAGTTCCAGGACAACCAGGGCTATACAGAGAAACCCTGTCAAAAAAAAAAAAAAAAAAAAAAAAAAAAGAATGTGTCAACAAAATTTTATATAGCTTGTTTCTTGCAACTGTGTTCTCATGTGGGGTGAGGACTGGCCATCTCCCTGTGGCCTCATTAATCAGACTTCTTTTAAAATACTAGTTACCTTCTTAAAGATCCCTACTAATACAGTCACCTGCAGCTAGGATTTCAACATATGAATGGGGATAAATAGGCACACTGTTCCATCACAGCAAGCCATGAGGTAAACCTAAAAAAATAAAATTTATTTTTAACTCATATATAGTAGCATATTATCTCCACATATTAATTTGTACCATGTGCTTATATGATACAAGTATACAGTTTATAGAGTTCTTCAAATGCTTACAAATTCCTTATGTCACAAATGTTTATACAATTTTGTCTAGAATTTTGAGGTAAAATCTATATATACTATGACCCTACCATGTAATAATCTGCCAGAATTTCTTATTCTTATTGAACTACCCCTTAATTCCCATTGCTAAACCTCCCCCTTTTTCTTCCTAATTCTAGGCAGCCTCGTCTACTCATCATTCTACTGTAAAGTTCTATCAGGATTATTTCTTAATTTAAGTATGAGTTAGATAATGCATTCTTGTCAGTTTGTGACTGGTTGATTTCATTTAATATAAACATCTAGAGTTCCATCCATATGAATGGGGATAAATAGGGGATAAGTTGTCACAAATACCGGAAATCCAGCCTATGTTTATGATTGTCTAGCTTCACATATTACATATACATCAAAATTTCTTCATACAGTCATCAGGGTATAAAGGCTTAGTTTATCTGTATTTCCTAGATACTATAAATAACAGAATAATAACATGGAAGTGCAGATGTGTCTCTGATGAACTGATTTTATTTGTTTTGTATATTCCCCCAATAGTGGGAATACTGAATTATTGTGTCTCTGTTTGTGTGTGTGTGTGTGTGTGTGTGTATGAGAAGCCTCCATAGCAGTTTTATGACCATAATATAGTTTATATTCCCCCAATAATGTGGAAGACTCCCTTTTTAATGCAGAACTTCAGTTTTTTTTTCACTAGAGTTTCTGTTTGCTTGGAAGCTTTTGTTTGGTTTTCATGTTCAAGGACACTTTTATTAGATTTTGAAAGGAAAACAGCAGGACAGGCTAGCTCTAACTCTTGACAGTTTTTAGAAAAAGGAGATAAAGAAGAACTAGAGAAAAGGCACAGTTTGAGTTAGGCAAGCAGTCAGATGAAGTAAGCAAGACACTGGAGGAAGGAGAAAGTCCAGATCCTCAGGGAAAACCTGTCCAAAATAATGTCAATATGTATAGTATCTGAAAGAGACAGCACAGAGGGCCAGAAGAATCTTTTGCTTTTCTGAGTATTCATTAAAGTTGACAGGCTCAATTCAGACACATTACTGTAGTCTCATGTACTATGAGTAGACTTTTTGTATAGGAAAAATGTATCATTTAATTAATGGGATAATCATTCCTTCTATTTCTTTAACATGACTTATAGACAAATAGACTTTCAGAGGAATAGCTTCTACTATTTGATCGACAGGCATAACTGAATTCATTCTTTTGCTTTGGGTAGCTTGGAGGTTAGATCTCCACCCAAAGTCAGAGATATATTCTATTCCTTTGACCAGAATGAAACAGGTCTCTTCGATGGCCTCAATATAGCTCTAATCAATGTTGCTTCAGCCCAAGTGACTGTTTATATAGCCTATGCAGAAACCTTGCAATGGATACAATGTGTATACTGGGTTCTGTGGCTGCTTGTATTGTTAATTTGAGTCCATTAAACTGTTTGCACAAGAATCCTTGTGTTCACATGTAAGATACATATTCCTCAACTATATCCAGTGTTAAATGTGGTAAAATATCCAAAACTCTTAGTCTGGAAGGCAGTGATTTCTTCATAGTAAGCTAATTTTGAAAATTAATTTTAATATTAAAGCATAAGTGATATATTAAATCAGTTTATTGTTACATTAATGAAAGAATTTTAGTTTGATAATTATGATAATTATGACAATTACACATAAATTATAATATACTAACCGATTGTTGGTACAAATCCAAATCACTTTTATCATATACTCTAGCAGTTTAACTCTGTGCTGTTTATTTAAATGAAATGAGCATATTTGAACAAAACCTATATGTGGATGTTTATAGTGGCTTTACTTAATACTAAAATGTTAAAAAAAAATGATGTTCTTTACTAGGTAAATGGAGATCCAGATGACACAAGGGTATTCTGTCAAAACATAAAGTGAATCCTTCACTCATGAACACATGTAGCAAAATGTTAAATTCAAGGCAGCATTTAAAACAAAGTAATCTGAAAGGTATTTATGCGGTATAATTACAAGTATAAGATACCCTAGATAAAGATAAAATTATAGGGTCAGTTCAAACATCAATGTTGCCCACGTTTGTGGCTAGAATAGTAAATGAGTAATAGAGGACTATAGGGACCGTCTTGTAACTCTCAATCCTATGGGATATTTCCATCAAACCTCTGTCTTCTGCAGGGCTCAGAGAACTCTA
Source organism: Mastomys coucha (assembly GCF_008632895.1). NCBI lineage: Eukaryota > Metazoa > Chordata > Mammalia > Rodentia > Muridae > Mastomys > Mastomys coucha. Next base: position 58,020,970 of record NW_022196896.1, on the reverse strand, counting down.
TGGGAAAGGATGGAGGTTGGGGAAAGGAAAGAGCCAATGAGGCTGGAGAAACAAAAGAAACAAACAAACAAAAAGAAACAAAACCCCTTGGGACTGAAAGGAATTTCCAGAGACACACAAATTTCTTTTGGGAAGAGTCTCTTAGAGCAGTTGTAGGTTGAGCAGCATCTGGAGACTGCAGAGCAAGCAGGAGAAAGGTGGGAAGAAGGCAAGGGAAACGGGAAGGGTGTACCTGTGGCATTTGGCTGACTAAGCAGCTCATGTATCAGTTGCATATTTGCTCACTGTTATTATTTAATTATGTGTATTTATGGGAATATGTAACCATTCAAGGCAGTTAGGAGCCACATGATATGGGTAGTAGAATACAAACTTGGGTTCTCTGGACAAGCAGCAAGGACTTTTCACCCTTGAAACATCTCTTTCAACCCCTTATTTTTGATAACAATTATTCTAAATAATAAGAGATAATATCTTACTGTAGTATTTATTTGCATTAATCTGACATTAAAGGTTGACCATTTTCTTAAATAAATGTGTCAGTGTATTTCAATTGTAAAGGTTTATTCATTATTATTATTGCATTCACTATGCTTGTGTGTATAGAAGGTGTGTGTGTAAGGGAGTGTATGTTGTACTATATTTTTGGAAGTCAGAGGGCATTTTCTTTTTACCTTTATGTGAAATCTGTGCATCCTATTTAGGTTATCAGAACTATGTGGCAAGCTCTTTGACCCCTGAGTCATCTTTCTCTGCAGGTCTCCAATTCAATTTTATTCCTTTTGAGAACTGTCAATACATATTATTTTTTCTATTTGTATTAGATAATTAAAAATTTGGACAACTGGGTTAGAAACAAAGCTTATCTTCAGAGAACTTGTAGAATCTGTATCAGGGCCTAGATTTCATTCCCAGGTATCCAATCATACATTGGTTTCAGGGTATTTAATGTTATGTTATCAAATAACTGCAAATATTTTATAAAAGAATCAGTCAATAATATGACAAGGACATAATATAAATAAAAGAACAATGTGTGTGGACATTTTAAACTTTGATTCTAATCCTGAAAAGGAGCCAATAGTGTTTGATTTGTGTTTGAGTTTTCAAACACTGTGCTTCTTCATTCTGTGCACAATAAAAAATCAAGATTCAGAAAAGTTTATATTTAAACAACAAATTGTGAAGTCTGTCTTCTTTTAAAATATATTTCAATTATTTCAATATAGTTCAACAATCATGATCTTTACAAGCCTTCTTTCACCATCAGGTCTAAGAAAAGAAAAAAATGTACAAAGTGAAAATGAGAGATAGGAAAGAATTACTTTTAATCTGTCTTTGTATTTATTGTGGTGTTACTGTTCACCATTATTCCTTTTACCAATAAAAAACACACTGTTTTTTTTTGTTTGTTTGTTTGTTTTTTTTTTTTTTTTTTTTTTTTTTTTTTTTTTTTTTTTTTTTTTTTTTTTTCGAGACAGGGTTTCTCTGTGTAGCCCTGGCTGTCCTGGAACTCACTCTGTAGACCAGGCTGGCCTCGAACTCAGAAATTTGCCTGCCTCTGCCTCCCAAGTACTGGGATTAAAGGAGTGCGCCACCACCGCCCGGCAAAAAAAAAACCACACTGTTTTAAGATAATATGATTATATATAATGGCTCTTTCAAATATCTATTAAAAATATTGGGTATTACATTGTTTCTTGTAATCTATTTTTGACACTAACCGCATCAAGCCTTTCTACTGGAGTTATTGTGTATTACGCCCAGTGAATGGATTTGAGAAATCTCTCAGGCCTCACTTTCTGGAGAAGCTCACCTTCAAGTTCATATTTTCCTATATCTTAGGGGGGTGCAAACTCTAACCCTTGTTCCTTGAGAAAGCTCTTCTAGTGATGTTGTATCCTGATTGCCAGTACTCTTAGCATTATGTTCTATACAGTCCACACCCATCACGGTATCGCCATTTTTCCACAATGCAACATCCTACATTTGTACTTATTACTAGCTATTTTTTTTTTTAGTAAAAAGATTATATTTATTTTACTTGGAAATATCGTTATGTTTCTTAATCAACATCCACTTTATTATTGGTTCAACATTATAATTTTTATTAGATATTTTCTTTATTTACATGTCATACAATATCTCCTTTCCCAGGTTCCCATCTTAAAAAAAAAAAGAAAAATTAAATTAAATTAAATTTAAAAAAAACAAAAAACAAAAACAACCCCCTGTTCCCTCCTCCCACCCCTTGGTCACCACCCCACCCTCTCCCGCTAGCTTCTTAATAATATACCCTCTATATAGTCAATACTTGAGTATAAGTCAATGGTCAGTTCGGGTAAGAAATTGCAACACTGCTTGTCTGCCTCACAAATGGGATGCCCTGAGTGCCCCCAGTACACTGCTCAGAGGAGGTAAAACCTAGTCCATAATGGGAGTCCTCAGTCTGTGTTTCCTATCGTGGAAAATAGAAGAGTCTGGTATGACTGCTGTGTTTCTTAGTCTCCTGTGTATCCCGCTAGCACTCAATGCAGCTGGGAGTTGGGAATGAGGGTCCTAGGTCCATGCTTCCCTCAGGGCTTCCACAAGCTAGGCATGAAAAGGATGGGTAGAGATAGGGGGCTGAACCTCGTTTGATTCCTAATGAGTGATGAGGCTAGAGAGTCTGGAAGAGAAGAGGTCTTCCTCAACTGATTCCGGCAGGCTCTTTAAGACGAAGGCCAAAAAGGTCAACAAGCTGAAGAGCCCAAGTAAGGATGCCTCAGTCCCACTTGGGAGGGAGAAGAAAGCATTACAAGGCAGGGGTTAGGGGGAGGGACCTGGGAGGGACAGTGGACAGGGAGACATGGGGAAGGGTGGGGGTAGGGGGGAAGAGGGGTACCTGATCTGGTATTGATCTGGTATTGGGTGAGGGAAAAGGACTGAAGCCCTAAGGGCCAAAGGAAAGAATGTAAACAGGCAACCTCAGGAAATGGTCCGTTTGGGTACACCCTCTAGAATGTACCAGAGACCTGGGAGGTGAGAGACTCTCAGGACTAAAAGAGAGGGACCTTAGATGAAATGCCTGACAATTGGGAGAGGGAACTTAAAAAGCCTACCTCCAGCAGAAAGACAGGGCATCAAGTGAAGGGAGGGTGCCATCCCACAGTCAAAACTCTGACACATAATTGTTCCTGACTGAAAGAACTTCAGGGATGGAAATAGAGAGGAGCCTGGGGAAAAGACAATTCAGAGACAGGACCCAAATGGGATCCAGTTCAAGGGGAGGTCCTAAGGCCTGACACTGTTACTGAGGCTATGGAGTGCTCACAAAAAGGAGCCTATCATGACTGCACTCCAGAAGCCCCAACAAGCAGCTGAAAGAGTCAGAGGGGATAATATTTGAAATGTAAATAAAGAAAATATCTAATAAAAAATTCTTCTTTACAAAATGAATTACCATTGAAAACAAAACCTTAGTTATTACTAGGATTAATTATAAGCATTATTAATAAGCATTTATTAACAGCCTTGATGACTTTCTATAAAGAGAAAATAAACATCAAAAGTATAGAAAAACAGCATTTCAAACCTTTAATTGTGCTATTATGAATCTTTCTTTTTGGGTCTTCCTCATTCAGAAAATTGTTTATGCTTAAAATTGTGCTGCATATAAGCATAACTTTCACAAATATCTATGTTTCTAATTAAAAGAGTTTAATAAACATTCTTATTGATTGCTTTTGTTTGCAAAATACACTGAGCCTGGAGCACAGAAAACGATAATGTTAGTGTATAGATTAGTTTTGCTTTCCAGCAAGGTCACTTAGGTGGAAGGAATAAGCTGTTGCATTCAAATTAAAGAGGTAGACCATTTGTTTTGAATTGCCTTTTAAAAAAAGGAAGTCTAGGATGTTTAATAAATTTATTTTGTTAGTTAGTTTTTATATAGAACACTTGAGTTTCAGAATAATCTGTTTAAACCTTGCTTTGAGTCACTTTTGTATGTGGATGTACTGAAAAATTCTACTCTAATTATCAACTTGTCCAAAACTGACATAGTTTTAAATATTAAGAAAAACATGAGAGTTCATGCTTTTAATATTACCTACCAAAAATTAATTACTTGAATTAAAAAGAAAATAGCTTCCACGTTTCTATTCAACATTGGCTGTTTGTTTCATGTTACCATTAAATATAAACAAATTACTGCGGTAATATAAACCTTACTTAATCCTAACAAGTGAAGTTGAATTAACATTTTATTTGACAACTAATTAATAAAAGCTTTTAAAATAGCTTAAATAATGTTTCTAAGTCTTGCCAAAGAAGAATGTTCGACTATCAGATTAACATAAATGGGCTTCATGCAAAAAAAATGCTACAGTTTGTTTAAACAAGACTTTTAATGCTTTATGGTATATTACATTAAAACATACAAAACCCAGTCTCATCCTCCCTTCTAGGGTACTTTTTTCTAGTGAATTGGTGAAAACATAAATTAACATTGTAAAGTATGTGGCAATGAGTACAGTCTTTATTTCTTATAAGCCTTATTTCATGTCCACCTAATAGTATCAGCACATATTCTACCTGTTTTTACTCTCCCCAATTCGATTTGCTTTTGATGCATACATTGACTCATCCTGTAGTACTTTCAGTTTCTTTTTCTTGTTCTGCCTGCTATGTACTGTAAAGGATACAGGAGTATCAATGTAATTACACACCTTCCTGGTGTTTACATTTATTGTTTATCATATCCTGCTTTAAATGTCACACCTGTGTTTTCTTTTGTTTCTGAAACTATGATATAATTAAATAACTCCTGTCAACCCTTCCATCACTCCCCACCCTCACAAATAAACCATTTTGCTCTCTTTCAAATGTTAACCCCCATTGGTGATACATTGATATATATGTGTATGCATGTGCTTGCATATATATTTTTTCTGGAATAAATTTTTCTCAGTCTGTATGTCACTTTTATTTATGTTTCCAGGGGTGACCATTTGTGTATTGGATAAGCAATTGGTATAGATGCATCCACAGTAACTCTACAATTCATTGCTGTTTTCAATTAATGGTCTCCATCTGTTGCCATGAGAAGTTTTCTTAACAAGGAGTGAGGGATACACTTACCTGTGAATATAAGTACAAATATTTATAGTGTATTTAGAGCTTATTCTGGGTTAGTAAGGAGGTTGATTTTAGATTCTCCTTTAAGATCAATTACTTTACTATCCCTTGGTAGCTGACTAGGTTTCCCTCTTAGTGAGCAAGTTTTCATTCCCATTAGAGGAATGGGAATGGTTACCACCAAGGTATTCCAATCAATAATGTCTAAGTAAATACAGTCTTCATTGATACTATGCATACATACATATATGGTATATATGTATGTATATAAATATAGAAATAGATATATAATACATATGTTTATGTATTATAGATATTTCAAGGTACTTAAACAGTAGTTGCTTACCTCCTTTCAACTGCGGAGTAAAGTTGAGGACAACTGAAATCATTTGTATGTTTTGAGGATCTTTTCGATCCAACTGTAAACAAGGACCTAAAAGAAGATGTCTCTTGCCTGGTGCTGAGGTTTTTGTTATGTGCTCCTTGGATCTTTAGAAAGCATCATCATATTTAAATAGATTATATGATTTTAGATGATTAATATTGTGATAAGAAGGTTGCTTTTTGGAGATCCTTACTGTTAATTACCCCTGCTCCATCTTTCATTTGTATCTAACTCATTCCTCTGACCTTACTTTGACAGCCTGTTTTTCCCATTTCCCAATCAGATACCTTATGCTCTTATTTCCCTTCTTGCTGTTCCCTGACTCCACCCACTACCCTGGCAACAGTCTCTTGGTTTCTAAATTTACTCCATGATACATACATATTTGAAGATTTCGTGCTAAGATACTCCAATGAGAAAAATATTTAATATTTGTCTCTATAACTCTGGATTACCTTGCTCAATATGGTCATTCCTATTGTTTCTTCTAGAATTTTCAGTCTTTCAGGCTTTAGGGTTGATTCATTTGGAGTTAGTTGTCATGCATGGTGATAGATACAGGTTTGGTTTCATTCTTCTGCATGTGAACAACCTGTTTTCTCAGCATTATTTTTGGAGAATGAGTTATGTCCATAGGTTATGTTTTTGGCAACTCTGTCAAATATTAAATGACTAAACCTCAGTATAGTCATTAATATTTCTTTGATTTTGTTCTATTGATCTACATGTCCGGTACTGCAGCAGTAATCTGCTGTGCTTATTATTATTGCTCTGTGGTATATCTTTCAATCTGGAACTTTATTCCCTCCAATGTAATTCTTTCTGTTCAGGATTCTGTTTGCTGCCTATGGTGTGTTATGGTGGCATACATATTTTAGGATAGTTTTCTTGCTATTTCTGTGAAGAGTGAATTGGGGGATTTAGTTTAAATTGCCAAACCTCTGTGAAAGCTTTGCAAAGAATGGTCATTTTCACAACTTTAATTGTACCAGAGCATGAGTAGGGAATATCTTTCCATTTTTTAGTGGTTTCCTCTATCTCTTTCTTCAGAAGTTGACCTGGCCTGCAGGTCAAGTTATTCCGGGGAGTGATGAGGGTCACAACCTGTGAATAAAAAATGGGCGAGAGACATTCTCTTCAGGAAATTTTCCCCTGTGCCTATTTGCTCGAGGTTCTTCCCCACTTTCTCTTCTATTAGTTTTAATGTATCTGCTTTGATGTGGAAGTCCCTGATCCACTTGGACTTGAGCTTTGTACAAGGAGAAAGGAATGGATCGATTTGCATTTTTCTACATGTTAACCTCCAGTTGAGCCAGCACCATCTGTTGAAAATGCTGTCTTTTTTCCACTGGATGGTTTTAGCTCCTTTGTCAAAGATTAAGTGACCATAGGTGCATGGGTTCATTTCTGGATCTTCAATTCAGTTCCATTGATCTACCTGCCTGTTACTATGCCAATACCATGCAGTTTTTATCACAATCGCTCTGTAGTACAGCTTAAGGTCTGGGATTGTGATTCCACCAGAGGTTCCTTTATTGTTGAGAATAGTTTTGGCTATCCTGGGTCTTTTGTTATTCCAGATGAATCTGCCAATTGCTCTTTCTAAGTCTGTGAAGAATTGAGTTGGAATTTTGATGGGGATTGCATTGAATCTGTAGATTGCCTTCGGTAAGATGGCCATTTTTACTATATTAATCCTGCCAATCCATGAGCATGGGAGATCTTTCCATCTTCTGGGATCTTCTTCAATTTCTTTCTTCACAGACTTGAAGTTCTTGTCAAAGAGATCTTTTACTTGCTTAGTTAGAGTTACACCGAGGTATTTTATATTATTTGTAACTATTGTGAAGGGTGTTATTTCCCTAATTTCTTTCTCTGCCTGTTTGTCCTTTGTGTATAGGAAAGCCTCTGATTTGCTTGAGTTAAAAAAAAAAAAAAAATGGACGAGAGAGACGACAGGACTCAAGGAAGCATTGCTTGTCAAGAGCCGTTTACTTAGTGGAGCTGAGCATGTTTAAAGCAAAAATCTTGGAGGGGAGGGGAAGGGGAAGGAGGGAGTTGGAAGGTTACAAAATCTTCTGGGGTTGAGCTCCGGGGTGACAGGTGGGGAGGGGGTGGATGACAGGTGGGGAGGGGGTGGATTTCCGTGAATGTTCTTTTCTCAGGGCCAAGCCGGATCCTTGTGATTGTCAGGCAGGATGTTAATCTCAGGGTTCTCATCCTTGTGATTGTCAGGCAGGATGTTAATCTCAGGGTTCTCAATTATCTGGGGCAGGATGTTTATCTAAGGGCTCTCATGGTTCCCAACAAGAAGTGTAAAAGTGTTCATCATGGAAGCAATTAATTTCATTTGTTTTGTTTATATCTCGATATTTTATTTTCTTTGAGTCAAAATCCTTCTTAAATCTAAACTTTTTTTATCTTTAAGTGGTTTATTACATTTACTTATTTGTGTATATTGGCCCATTCCTGCATTGAGAGACAAAGGCAACTTGATTATGGTGTATGATTTTTATCTTAATATATTGCATATGAAGTTGAGTATTGTTCTTTCATGTTCTATAAATAATTATGTTGGGATTTTGATGGGGATTGCTTTGAATCTGTAGATTGATTGTGGTAAGATGGTCAGTTTTACCATGTTAATCCTACCAATCCATGAGCCATCTTTTGTTATCTTATTCAAGTTCTTTCTTCAAAGACTTGAAGTTCTTGTCTGACAGATCTTTCACATTCTGGATTAAAGTTATGCTAAGGTTTTTTCTTTTTTTCCATTTTAAATATGATTGTGGAGGGTGTTGTTCCCTGAATTTTTTCTATTATTGCTTTCAATACATTTTCTTTGTTATGCATACTTTGTGTTTTTATTAGGACATTTGTTGTAAGTAGGGATTTTTTATTGTTTATTTGGTGTTCCGTGTGCTTTTTCTGTCTGTGTGCGAGTTTCTTTTAGTTTAGGGGATGTCTGTGGAAGAAGGTCAGCAGGGTTTTTCTCTGCTTCTCTGAGCTAGCAGGATTTCACTCTAGCATCTGGCTCTGAAGCCTTCTTTGGCAAAATCAAATTATTGATATTTTGTTTAAAGAAAGAAAGAAAGAAAAAAAAAAACAAGAGAAGATGGCTATGAGGTAGGTAACATCTTGGCAAAAGTCTAGAAATCTGTTGTTGTGTAAGCAGGGGATCCCAGAATAAGCCAAGGCACTTGATAGAGATCCTAGTCTAGATCATGTTGGGGAGGATGGATAGATGGGGTTAATCAATAAAACTCACTGGGTTGGATCTTGGTGAAGGTTTTGTGAGATAAAATTGGGGGGAGAGGTTGTGCATGGCAAAGCAGGGGTCTGTGGGATGTAAGCACATAAATTTTTCAAACTATTTCAACATTTTCCTCAATATATATAAATTCATGTTGATTCCAGCACTTAAGATAAGTTACATTTTCATTTTTTGATGAAATGTTTCATTTAATTTCAGTGAATAATCCAATCATGATTTCTAAAAGGGGTTATAAAGGACTGGTTTTATATTACTAAGATGTGAAAAATACTATCATTTTAATGTAAAATTCTATTGATTAACTGAATTTTCTTTGTACACATTACTATTAAAAACAACTAACCTTGTCAAATTAATTTCAGCAAACTTATTTTGTTTGTTTATTTGTTTGTTTTTTAAAGAGAATATTTCTAATTCTACTGGCTTTTCAAACAAATTTAGCTTCAAAGTTTTGAGATGATCTTACTCACTCTGGCTCAGATGGAATACTACCTGTCTTTCTTACATAGTATGGAGCAATATTTTTAAAATTCAAACAGTCCATTCCAAGCTTAAGACTGAGATGTAAATAATGCTTTCAAGTCTGAGGTTATTTCAGGAATTTAAAAGATTCAGGAGGTCACTCCTCAGTGTTACATAAAGTAGTAAGGATTACTGGAGAAAAGGGATATTTCTACCGGTCTAGTAGGTTTCAGGGTCTTTCATATATTTCATGCATTTGAAATTCCTGCCCTGAGCTTCATTTTTGGGTCACCATCTAGACTGAAGTGGCCTTTCAGGTGATGCTGCTGCATTACTGTCACATGTGTTCCCATAGGTAACTTATCACACATCCTATAAGTAACCCAATAAAACCATCAGTTTGTCAAGTTGAACACTGGCAGACTACTGATCAATTGTCACAGGCAGATTTGGAAGTAAATAGACATTTGTTCATATTTGCACAGGAGAAGGCAAAATGCAGCCCAGTGGTTTGTGTTGGCATCTGAGAATCACCCACAAAGCACTCAAACACCAATCTCAGTCAAATAGGGATGTTTTATTGAGTGCCACACCTGAAGACCAAACCATCAGAGGCATGTTCCAGGCTGGGGATCTGAACCAGAACCCTGAGATAAAGTCCTACATGGTCTTTTAAGCCTGAGATCTACAGATGTCCATGCCAAGTTATTCCACCAATCAAAATGTATGGATGGGAACATGTCTGTATTGTACAATTTACCTGGTCCCTTTTGTTGGACTATTACACTGCAGTAGGGACTTGACTTATCTAACATTCATGTCTAATCTTGTCAAGCAGAATGGAGAGATGTCTAACATTAATGCCTTAACTTGCCGACCAGCATGTTAGTTGCTCATGTACATGTTTCTGTCTGCCAAGTAGGATGATAGTTCCCAGGGAGATCTTGGGAACTTAATCTTTACTCAAAATGTAAGTTTTATTATGAGTATTTTCTTACATCTCTTAGATTGGAGTCCATCCCAGGGACAGCTTATAAAAGCAAATACCATAAAAGCTTATACATAATAGTGTCTGGGTTTGGTGATTGAATATGGGAAAATTTCCCAGGTGGAGCAGTCTCTGGATTGTCCTTCCTTCAGTCTTTGCTCCATACTTTGTCTCTGAAACTCCTTTCATGGGTATTTTGTTCCCCCTTCTAAGAAGGATCAAAGTGTCCATACTTAGGACTTCCTTCTTCTTGAGTTTCTTGTGGTTTGTGGATATAGCTGTCTCCTGAGAGGCTCTGCCAGTGCCTGACTAATGCAGAAGTAGAGGCCCACAGCCATCCATTGGACAGGGTTCACAATAAAAGAGCTAGAGAAAGGACCCAAGGAGTGAAGGGGTTTGTAGCCCCATAGGAGGAACAAGAACATGAACTGACTAGAACTCCCAAGGACTAAGCCACCAAGCAAAGAGTACACATGGTGAGACTAATGGCTCCAGCAGCATATGTAGCAGAGGATTGTTTAGTTGGTCATCAATGGGAGGAGAGGCCCTTGGGCCTGTGAAGGTTCTATGCCCCAATGTAGGGGAATGCCAAGGCCAGGAAGAGGAATAGGGTAGGTTGGTGAACAGGGGGAGGGGAGAGGGAATAATTTTTTTTTTAGGAGAAACCAGAAAAGAGGATATAATTTTATAATTTGAAGTATAAATAAAGAAAATATCTAATAAATAAAAAGCTTATACACAAGTGCAGGAAATGTTGCTAGGTGGTTGGTTCAGGTCCAATCTTATTGTGGGTAACTATGCAAAGCAATTCTACTAATTTCTATCATGAATGTTTTCCAAGGGCACAGAACATAACAGAATATGTAATCAGGTTGAACATGAGAAAAGTTTCCTAGTAACAGCAGAAACAAGAGAGGGGAAAGTGTCCTTAGAATATTAGTAACAGAACAAAATGGCAGGCTAGCCAGGTGATGGTAATCTAGGCCTTAACGTTCAGTCTAAGCCTTAATATTTTACCTACACCTAAACAGTTTCCATAAATCACTCTTAAAACACTTTTGTTTGGTGACAGGTAAGAATTTTTTTTGTTTTCTGATCAAGGCTAAGGGAAGTCTCTGTTCCATCAACACTTGCCGATCTTCTTCAAGCACTGCGCAGGACCTACATCAGTTGTCAGCATTGTTGCTAACTTCCTTATTTTTATATTGTATTGTCTCCTGTTTATTTTGGCTAAATCTTTGCCATGACTATTTTACCTATCTAAGTGTCTAAGTGGATAGAGTTCCTGCTGATAATGCCTTGTTGGTTGTTTTTTCCATAACTTTGGTCAGTTTGTTTAAAAGACTGTGGTCTATACCTGTCTTTTCATAGACATATTTTTACCAAGGGAGATCTGTTCTTGACTTAATGAAGTTGAGACTTGTTCAAATTTGCTGAGGAAGCAGATTCTTCCTCCTTGGAAATGTAGGCCAACTCTGGAAATAATGCTACATATCCTTGGGCCTGACAGAATTTCTGCCAAGACTCTGACAATATTATGCAATTCTTCCACTGGCATCCTCTTTCTAAATACATTAAAACACTAAAGGGCAATGCATTAACTCACTGATACCACAGGATGGATCAATTTATTAGAATGCTTTTCCCTTGAAAGGAAGGGCTGAGGGTAAAATTGATGGATACTGAGAAGGATAGGAGAACCAGCTGGGAAAGAACTGTACTATTCATAGAGGAGACAAGCACTGAAAAAAATACTTTGTAAATATGTCATACATAGGGATTTATTCTTTCATTAAGTTCAACTACTACTACGTAATTAAAAAATTATCAGATGTCAAGTCTGTATTTCTATACTTGTTCTCTGATATAAATTAAAAAATTAAAGGTATATTTGTAACAAGAAAAGAAATGTAGTACTTGGCCTGAATAATTTTCATTGATATCAGACTGCTGTTTATAAAAGAAAACTTATTATCAGAAAAAAGATTGACCACAGTCTGTAACACAAAGGCTGATATGCATAAACATGCTGAACGAGGTACATACTATACATAAATCTGTGAGTACAGGTATTGGGAAGTCCCAAGGTCCAAGTCACAATGATATTAGTACCATCCAGATAACCAAGAGTTACAATACAGATAATCAACTTATGCCACGGACTGGGATTTCTTACGGGGTCCCTTGTTCCGAGGGACAATGGGTTCTGGCCAGGTGTGCAAGGGATTCGGCTTTTTGACAAACAGACTAGACACGAGTGGTGTAAGGTTTGAGTGTATTTCTCAAAAATGACATGAGGCTTTTACAATCATTGCAAAAGAGAGATGAAAAATCTGGCAGCTCAGTAGTCGAGGTACATCTAAGGCCACCTAAAACATACTGGATCTAAAACATCAGCCATCTCCTCTGGACTGGTGCAGCACCCCTGGGCTCCAAGTATGTTCAGGCTTCATGGTCCCGGCCAGAGTCCCGGGAGGCTGCGGTTGCGCCAGCTAGGAGAATAGAATAGAGGCTTGAATCTCGAGTCCTCAATGCTGAATCTTCAACGTTGAGTCCATGAATCTCTAATGCTCAAACTCTTGAATCTCAACTGGTGCTGCACCACCCCCCACCGGGCCCAAGCGCTCTGGGCCCGGGGGGTTGGGGGGGCTACAGACTTCCACCTAGGTTCTGGTTCTAGTCCGAGTGCGAGCGAGTCCGAATGCTGAATGCCAACTGCTTGCTGCTGAATGCTCAATCTAGAATGCTCAATGCTGTAGACTCTCTCTCACACACACACTCTCAGATTAAGGTCCCGCCCATCCTAGGTAAAACGCCCACTATGCTAATCTTTTGAGGAAGTAGAGACAGTCTCTTGCTAATTCCTAGGAGTGGTTCAGCTGTAGTACATGACTGAGTATGAGGATTTTACTTGACCTTGTCCTGGGATAAGTCTCTCATTCTGTGAGCTTCAGTGCCCTACCCACAATGCTGGAGGCTATTAGTTTGAATGGCTTAACATTCCAAGCCAGGGTTTGACTAGGACGTTGGAACATTGGTGAAGGTCAGAGAGCAAAGTCCGAATTTTCTTTTTCTAGCTGTTAAGAAATGATATCTTGGTGGGCCACTAGCACACAAGTACGTATGTTTATTGTTACCATTTTATGAAGTATTTGTTATTAACATCTTTTTGAGGAAATTGGATTCAAACAAGCCAAATGGTTTGTTATAAAATCATATTATATATGAACACACACATCTATAATAAAGTTTAAGCTCTTACATATGGTGATGTTCAACATTATATCTTTGTTTTGGATAACAAACATGTGGAACAAACTCTCTGAGTATTTTGATATCTATCTTTAATTTATGGGAAGCAGTAATGTAGACAATTAAATATGCAATGCATTCTGTAATATTTATACTATTACTGTGTTAGAATTTTAAATGATATTACTTTTAGAAGGCATATATTTTGTTTATATTCACCTGGATATAAGGTATAATATGTATCACAGAACAGGATAAATCAATTTTCCATATATAACACTCACTATTTTGTTTCATTTCACTTTTCTTAAAATTTCTTCATTTCTCATCAACTTAATAACCAGCTGTACAATGGCCAATTAATTCTAGTTTTTTTCTCACATTTTGGTAACATTTTTTAAAGCCATAAATTCCTTCAATTTAAACAGTTGTCTGTAAAATGCCCTTATATGTCCAGGTTAGCCACATCTTCATGCTAACCATACTAGCCCACATATACTATTCTGCATGAGAATAGCAGATTAGAGACAGCTCTGCCAGATCACTAACTTTCTTTATATATTATAGTTACAATATTTTAACTTTCTGTATTTTCACAAGTATTATCCAACATTTAATCTACATAGTATTAATTGATACACTTTTACTGTATAATATTGTTTACACTTTACAGTATATTTTATTACTTATCACTGATTAATTCAAAGAGAATAATGAAAAGTATTCTAGAATACTTCAAAAATATAAAACATAATAGGACCAAATAAGAAAAATAAAGTTCAAGTTAAAATATGTATCAATGTCAAGATTAAACATAGATAACTGTTTTAATCTGAATTCACCAAATCTTGTCCAAGACACTTTCCAATTTATTTCATGTTCAGAGTTGAATTGAAAAGAAATCTCTATTAGAGATATCATATAAGTGGATGCAGAATAAAGTTTTCACATGATTATTAAAAGATATTAGATTTATTCATTTGAATGATTCAACCTCATAATATATTGTTGAACCTAAAATCACGTTCTGTAAAGTAAAACATCAGCATAATGCATTATTATAAGAACCAAGTACATGCAGAACTTAATAACAGCAATGTAGAGAAAATATGTATATAATAAAAATTCAAAAAATACAAAACAATGTTGAGTACGAAATTCAGAATAACTGCATGTTGAACAGAGAGTTGTATACTATAAGGAGGACACAAAAAGATCTGGAACTATTGGTAATTACTTGTGTCTCATAGTGAATAGTAGGTAATCATATTTATCACATTATTTTTATGTGACAGATACATGTTCTTCTGATTTCATTAAATATCTGTAACATGTTTTAATTAAAATTACATACAGTAAGTTTGGAAGACATGGAGTTGTGATACATTTGTGATGAGTTGAATGGGTAAGGATAAATGTGATAAAATTGACATTCTCAGAGATGTATTAAAATATTACAAAAATATAATTTTCTCTTATATTAAATACAATGACAGACAAATATCTACATTATAAGACAAGAACTCTAAGTCCCACCTTGAACTTGCCAAGTTTCATCTCAGTCCTTACTAGGAACTTTGTAGCCAGCACACATGAAAGACAAAATTGCCCAGAACAATTAAAGCAAGGGTATCATTCAAAAACATTTTAGTAGGATAAAGATGTCTTTGTAATATAGAAGAACATTTGAAAATGTAGTACAAACATGAAGGAAGGTCTTTCAAAGCTGAATGAGCTAAGGAAATGGTTGCCAGCATCTCTTGTTATGTCATGGGCATTCTAGGTTTCTACCTCTGAGAAATGCATCTTATGTTCTGAGAAAGATAGGTCTGGTTTGTGAAAAATACATAGAGAAAATTAATATGCATGAAACTACAACTAAAGAAGATTTTTTTCATTAACATTGTTTGAAGAAAGGAACATGCAACAATAAAATAGGTGTAAATTGGGGCCTGGAGAAATACTCCAAGGTTAAAAGCATGTACCTGTCTCCCAGAGCACCAGAGTTTGGGTCCCAGAACACACATGCAGTATTTTGTGAATGCCTGAAACTTCCACTCCATGTGGTCAAAGGCCTCTGGCAACCACAAACATATTAACTCAGGCATGCATATTAATACACAAATCCATACAACAGATACGCAAAAACAATTAAGTCTGTTTTAAAAAGGAAAGAAAAATACTGCAAAATTTAACTTAAACCTAAAAAAGTTATACCTATTACTTAGAAATCAAATAATGTGAAATTAAGTGTTTTCTATGTGCAACTTTAGAATATATAAGAAAATTGAGAATTGATTTTATGTTTAAATGATCATGAAAATACAGTTACATATACATTTACTTTATATGAAATATGTCAAATTTCATGAGTCTTGATTAAAGAAAAAGAAATTTTCTGTATTTCTTTTGTTTTAAATATAGAAATTCCGTGCCTGGCATAAGAATTGAGAGCACTCTTTGCAGATGCTATCTGTGTTTGTTTCTGTTTCTTTGGTCCAAGGACACTGTGGCATTTCTGCTTCACAATGAGTAATCCTATCTTAAAAACAGAATGTGTTTCTGTGACTTGTATTATCACCTATCTAAAGACCTCTGCACCCCTCCTGGGTACAAAACGCATTTCAGTACAGTGACTGCTCCAGGGACTGGGAATAACTCTGATTAAAGCATTCACATCTTCAAAACATAGACTGTTCCCCATCATTTCTGATTTTCTCATAGTGAGATCACTCTGGTCTCACTGAAGGGGTATTAAACGTTGTTATAAAACAGGATGAATAGATGTATATAGACTAAAATAGAAGTGGGTACATTTTGGTGTCTGAGAAAACAGTCTGAATATGTTCATTGACACTACAACACCAATCGACTAACCACTGAGGTTCTTAAATGGGTATAGAGTGGGTCTTGTGATTCGTGTTGTCCTGAGTGACATTCAAGTTGTATTAAGCATTAGTCTTCAATGCAAAGAAGAGGTGTTGTGTCTGAAATCCATCATATGATCCACTCTCAAATACTGACTCTTATAAGCACAGGGAAAGAAACTTATGGGTATAATTTGTCTGCTAAAAGTTTGACTTTATTCCATCTACAGCAATGGAGATTGTCATTAACACATTGTAGTTTTTTAGTAAGTCCTGAGTATGCTTTAAGATCCATGGAACAGAGACTGAAGGAAGGGCAATCCAGAGACTGCTCCACCTGGGAATCCTTCCCATATCCAATCATCAAATCCAGAAACTATTGTGGATATTAGCAAATGCTGGATGACAGGAGTTTGATATAACTGTCTCCTGAGAGGCTCTGACAGTACACAACTAATACAGAGGTAGAGGCTCACAGCCATCATTTGGACTGAGCACAGGGTCCCCAGTGAAGGAGCTAGAGAAAGGACCCAAGAAGCTAAGGGGTTTGCAGCCTCTTAAGACGAACAATATGAACTAACTAGTAACCACAGATCTCCCAGGGGCTAAACTACTAAGCAAAGAGTACATACATATGGTGGGACTAATGGCTCATAGCAGAGGATGGCCAAGTCAGTCATCAATGGGAGGAGAGGCCCTTGGCCCTGTGAAGGTTTTATGCCCCAGTGTAGTGGAATGCCAGGGCCAGTAAGCAGGACAGGGTGGGGTAGTGAGCAGGGGGAGGGGGAGGGAACAGGGGTTTATTTTTGTTTATTTTTATTTCATTTTTTTTCAGAGGGGAAACTGGGAAAGGAGATATCATATGGCATGTAAATAAATAAAATATCTAATAAAAATAAATAAATAAAAAGAAACAAAAGATCCATTTAGCCAGGCAGTGATGGCACATACTTTTAATCCTAGAACTTGGGAGGCAGAGGCAGGTAGATTTCTGAGTTTGAGGCCAGCGTGGTCTACAGAGTGAGTTCCAGGAAAGCCAAGGCTATACAGAGAAACCCTGTCTCGAAAAACAAAAAATATCCAAGATCCATTGTGCTATAACTTCTCTACTAGAATTTGTCAATTAGCAGTAATAAATAACAGTTTACAATTATTTATAATAACACATAGAATTTTTTTTAGTACACATATATCCAGTTTAATTTTCAGTCTGTTTTATAGATTTTTGGGTGATAGAATCACAATTTGGCATTAGGTTTTCAAATTTGTGTCCTATTAAGAACTACTGCATAAAAACTTCAGCTTTGAGTTGAAAAGGAGTTGGAATAGTAAAACAACCACAGCAGCAATAACAAAATGAATTTCCTTATGGCTACAGCAGTAAGGAAAACAGAGATGCTATCAAATGAATACAAAATCATGATTGAAAATATGATGTGAGGCTAACAAGATTTCAAAAAATGATGGAAACTGGAAATAGCACTGAATTTTAGTGCTTAACGACAAGAATATTCAGTCAAAGTACATGTCTCTATAGAAATAAACTAAGCAAAATGGAATGGTTTAGGAAGAATCTGGAAGATAGTTGTCACTATTATTTGATCCGCGGGCTTCTTTTTCATGTGAAACAAGGAAATGAGTGGATATATCAATTAAACTCATTGGATTTTCTGTCTTTCTTCAGAACATGGGAAAATAAAATTCCTATGATCTGTTAAAATAGGGCAAAGTTTTCAGCATCTGTTTGTGAAAGTTTTTATATGAGAATTTCTATTCTGTAAAGAATGTAATTCATAATATTTGCAGGTCAATGGATGAAACTAGAAAATATTATACTGAGTGAGGCAACACAGACCCAATGTGTACTACATATGAGATAACACAAAGGCAAATGTCTCAGGTTTCCGATAGTTTGAATCCTAACGCCTAATCTTTAGATATTAATATCTAAGTATCCAAGGAAATCTGGAAAATATAGGAAATTGGTATTTTGGGAAAAGAAGATCTACTATTGGGACTATGAGAACAGAGGTATTATGAAGGGGAAAATGGGAAAATGGAGAAAAATCTTTATCTTGGGAGTGTAGAGGGAGGGATGGAGGTGCATGGGAGATGGGGAAATATCACCAAGAATACTTTGAAAATGACATAGAAAATTAAGTTGACTCAAAGTTACACACACACAAACACACACAGACACACATACACAAATACTCACACACACACACAAACTCACATGTGTATATATATACAATTTTAATGAAGTTATATCACATGTGGTGACAATACTTCCCCCATGGGCCATATTCTATCTAACAAAATTCTTAATAACAGTCATCATAAGACTTTCCTCCAGTTGTTGGCTAGGTTAATCCAGCCAACCTCCAAAACAATATAGCCTTCTGTTGTTATCTTTGATTGACTCTCAGAATTTGAAAATAAGTCCGTTTTGCTAAACACACAATACACTTCTAACACAGGACTTAGAGGAAATATGCTGAAACTTATCTGGAAACTTCCTATTGATAACTGGCTCTTCTAGTATCAAAATTACATAAGCTACTATCAGAGAGAAGCAATCAGTAGTTCTATTCTAATGTAAAGACTATGAACCACAATATGACTTGTGAGATAGCCAAAGTGGATATAGGCATTTATACCTTTTATGGAATGAAGAGTTGTCAAACTAGTTAAAAGACCCACTCAACTGGAAGTGAATCATGTCTGGTACTGTATATCCAAGGGTAATGAGGTTATAGACTCAAAAGAGAGCTTACTGATATTATTATTGTAAGCCAATATAATTTCTAATTTCATTCAAAATCAATGTACACAATGATAATCAATGCCCTTGCCTCTCATCAAGAAGCTTAATTTTTGCAGTGGATGCATAATTGCTACAGAAATTAACAATCTGGTAAAATGTAGAGTATAAGTAACTATAAATGTCCAACTCTAACATATATATGCAGTGTAATTCAGTACACTTAGGCTTAAAGTAGTCCTGTAAAAGGAATCCCATAAGAGACAACTAGGATGACTATTATAATAGTGTCACCTCAACCGAAAAGGAAAAAATGCATGATCCATGAGATCATTTGTCATTCAAATGTATTCAGAAGAAATTTTGCCTCTTCCCACACTTAGATGGAGATGTACTGGAGATATGAGAGGAAGAGAGCAGGTTACTTCAGATAAGAGCTATCACATACTTTGTCCAGTCTCATGTGTCAGCCCTGAACACATGTACATAAAAATGAAGCTTAACAGCCTTAATAGGTTATATACAGGTATGCATATGTATGTATATATAAATATTTATAAATATACATTTAGTAATAATAAAATAATGATCATCAATTTAGGAGGGGTGTGCTGTAGTTGTGTTCATGCACTACTCATGAATCTTTTGAAATTATGTATCTCTATTTATATATGTCATTCTATATCCCTATCTATCTCTTTATTTTTGGTAAGCATTCATAGATGGGTTCTTCATAATGGTTATGAATTAGAGATTGTTGCAATAAAATCATTAAATATAAGCTCTGGACTTGCTGGACAGGTCTTTAGAATAAACTTATCTTGTATAACTGACATCAAAAGTGACTTGATAATTGGCACTATTTTATTTGGGGAATCTGAAGAGTGTCAGTTTGGGCTTTCTTGTAGTGGACTTCAGGACAAGCACTTCTGCATTGTGGATATCTCTGAGACTCTTCTTCCCCTGATAAAATATAACATTAGTAAGGTGCATACTTTTCTGAAGGTTGTCATAAAGTTTAGAGAAGTTAACACCTTTTAATTCTTACTATTTCTTCAGCATATGTAGTCTAAAATCTTCTTACATTTTGCATGCAAGGAACACAAAAGAAAGATTTGACCAATTTCAATTTTTCAAGATGATAATGATAAAAAGTTGTTATACTGTAAAAATCCCTGTTCAACCAAGAAAAAGGTTGATTCCCCAAACACATTTTGGACTAGGTGCTCACTTTTGTGGTAGAGGTTATAAACTTCTCTGTGTTTGCCAAAATGTTGGAATTGGATAGATAGAGGATAATGTTTACAATTAAAAAATTCTTAATAACTCTCAAAAGATGGAGAGTGTCACGATGAAAAGTCTTGGCTAAAGAGTCATTAAGGGATGTTACTAGGAGATATGGGTTCATTTTCTGCATAGCTACATGTTACTTTAATGGTAGGTTGCCAGGTATCTGGATCTTAAATAACAAATATTGAGTGAAAACTAAACCTAAGAAAATTGTTGTTTTGCACACTTCTACATCTCATCATGAAAATGTAGAAACTCGGGATGAAGCTTCATTTTAATGCATCAGACATTGAAAATGGCTTTATGATTCCAAGTTAATCCATAGGTGAGGTTTTAACTTATACCTTCATAATTAATCCTGAAATGGTAAAATTTCATGAAAATATAACTTGAAACAAGCAATTATAACTTGCTTATTGATATATTTAAGTCTCTATTCATATTAGTACATTTGCTTTTCACTTCTTTTAAAAATAATGTGTTTATTTATTGTAACTTTTTATTGACTCTTTGTGAATTTCAAAGCATGCATACAAGTCTCACTCATCTCTTGGTCCCCTAATATCTGCCCATTGATCTTGCAACATCCCCTTAGCAAAATAGAACACACACACACACACACACACACACAGAGAGAGAGAGAGAGAGAGAGAGAGAGAGAGAGAGAGAGAGAGAGAGAGAGAGGACCAAAACAACTCCTAACTAAGTTTCCAAAGAAAAATATGACTGAGTAAAACAATGAACACAATTCGTGATTTGAAAACCGAATTCAGTGAGGAGTTTGAATATTTGAAAAGAACTCAAGCTTAGGTGAATATTGTATAAAAAAAATCTCAGCTGCTGAACTAGAAAAGTTAGCGGAAGCTTTTCAACTTATAATACATGAAGTAGAAGAGAGAGAATAAGGATTTTAAAATAAAGTAGAAAAATTGAACTACAGTGAGAAATATTTTTGAAAAATAAAAATAAACATGCAGGAAA
Organism: Mastomys coucha; assembly: GCF_008632895.1. Lineage (NCBI taxonomy): Eukaryota > Metazoa > Chordata > Mammalia > Rodentia > Muridae > Mastomys > Mastomys coucha. Next base: position 57,999,589 of record NW_022196896.1, on the reverse strand, counting down.
CATGGCAATGCCTGGAAAGAGCAGATCTTTTAATAATAGGCATAAATGATGAGAGCAGCAATGTTCAAGTTGGTTTGGCCATGAGTGAGTTAAAGTTACAGATGAAGGATCATCTCTCATTACTGGATCATGAAGCACAAAACATTCCAGAACAAAGTTAGGGTGCTGAATGCAACAAGACAAAAAGCAGAAATCATGTGTAAAAGATACACCATCAGGTTAACATCAAATTTTTGGGTAGCAATTATAACAGCCCACATAATTGGAATAATGGATTTCAACATCTCAAAGATCATATATACCAACCTAGACTACTGTGCCCATCAAAACTATCTGGAACCAAAGAGGAAAGTTAATCTTTTAGTGATAAAAGGAGGCAAAAACTATCCATGTTTATCAATCCATTCCTACAGAAAATAGTGACAGAACATTTTAGAGTGAAAAGAGGAGTGATATAGTAAATGTGATATAGTGAATAAAAACAAATGAAATACAACTAATGAAAAACAAAATAGGATTAAGAACATCAAAAAGAAAAGGAAAAGAGCCAAGCGGTAGCAATAAACACATCAATTTCAATAACAATTTTAATATTAACATCCTAAACTCTCAAGGCAAAAACATGGGAATAACTGAATAGATTAAACAAAAAGCAAAATTTATCTTTCTGTTGTCTATAAGTAAGTTATATTGCCTTTAGTGATGGGCATTACATTAAGGAGAAATGATAGAACATTCCAAGACAGTGTAACAAGGAATTATATCCATCCAGGAAGTATATCTGATTAAAGAAACAATGAAATAAGACTTTACAACTCTAAGCATATACAGTGTTTAGAATTAAAACACAAACTCTAGTGGGTCCAATTTCATAAAAAGTGCACCATTGGACATCAAGACACAGATAATTAAATCTAATTCAGTCACAATAGTAAAGTATAACAAATTTCTTCCTTATGGACAAATAATATTGCAGTTTAACACAAGAGTGTGTACAGGTTTGTATGTATGTCTGCATGACTATTACATTTTTTTATACATTTATCAATGGACACATACTGCAATGCCATGTCTGCCCATTTCCAAAAGTCCAGTAATGACAGAGTACAGCAAATAGCTATCTTCTCTCTACACACTGGATTTGCTTACTTTGCACATATACACAGTAACAAAATTGCTGGATTATAAGGTAATTATGTTTTCTGAGTTTTGGAAAAGTTCCATAGTACTCATTAAATTTTCAATGCAGAATTTGTTCTAAAACTAGGAGAAGGGATACGATATTTAAACATAATTTAACATATATTTCAAAAAGGTTTTATTTTTCCAGCCACAGCCTTGGACTTTGTAGTTGTAGCCAGGCTGCTACCCAATAGGAGGCAGACTGACATTTATGCATATGTTTTAAGGGAAGTCATAATGCTCAAATAACCATAGCTTGTACACTATAGAAGCTATGCAGTCTTGAGTCTACAGAGGAACACTTTGTCTGGGAAGTTTTCTATTGGTATCTTATAAGCAAGTGTACCCAGTATTTCCGTGATTACTTCAAATTGCTTCCCAAGATCCTGCCTGCCACCCAGTGTCATAGCCATCAGAGAATGGCCCAAGGTGGTAAGCAGGAATGACTTATAAATTCCACAAGAGAAGAGGCCAATACACATGCTTTAGGAATATTACTACCACTGGAGCTGACCAGGACAATCAAGACTGGTTCAAAAGAGGATGTAGTGATAGATGTGGAAAGCCAAGTCAGTGAAATGGGAGAGGTTGTTTTGGAAGTAATTTTGTGCTGAATAAAACTGTTGCCAGCTGTAGTGGATAATTTTATGTCAACTAGACACAAGTTGAAGTCCTCTGAGAGGAGGGAAACACAACTAAGAAAATGCATTCATAAGACTGGATGCAGGCATACTTGTAGGGTATTTTTTTTAAATTAGTGATTGATGAGAAAGGTGCCAAACCATTGCTGGTACCATTCCTCACATACATTGTCAGAAGTACCATCTCTGGGATGATGGTCTAGGATTTATTAGAAAGCAGGTTCATCAAGCCAGAGGGAACAAGCCAATAAGCAGCACTCCTCTATGGCCTCTGCATCAGCTCCTGCCTCCAGGTTCCTGCCCTGTTTTGATCCCTCTCCTGATTTACTTTGATAATGGACTCTGATATGGGAGCCTAAGTCAAATAAACCCTTTCCTACCAAAGCAGCTTTGGTCATGGTGTTCTTCCCATCAATAGTAACTAACCCTACCTAAGACACAAGTAAAACAAACAGACATTCAAAGCAAGATTTTTTTATAACGGAAGCCCTAATACAGCTTTATTGGGGCCTTCATGAAGACAATTTGACTTAAACTGCTATTCAGAGATATCATGAGTGACTCTCAAATGATTGTCAAAACTGGAAAATGCTCTTTTGCCTACAGTTATATACAATAGATTATTCTACATGCTGGAAACTTCCAGGCCTGGAAACTTAGAGTCAAAGTTAAAAGACACCACATTTCTGCTTCATTTTAGCTTTTGCTTAGCCTTCACTGTTGGCACTGAGGCAGCTTCTGTGATATGTCTGTTTACACTTCAGATTAGGACCAAAACCCTGAGAGTTATTTTCTATTCTGTTATCCTCTTGATCCTCTTCCCTCAGACCTTATCTCCTGCTGGCTTTGCTCCCTATTTAGATCTTATTGAATTCTCCTGCATCAAAACCACCACTTACTCCAGCTATCAAGATAAATTATGAGGCATATAATAGACAAATTTTCACACAATATACCAAATGAAGTAAACGAGGTCTGGCAATGTAACATTAGATGGAAAAGAATATGAAATACTCAAACACAGAGCTTCCACTCCACATAATCAAGTCTATTCAGAAGGGTTTCCCTGTTTTTAGTTTAAATGGCTAACAATTTGACTTAAATGGGACTTAATTCAGCTTACTACTTACACTCGCTGAATTCTTATTTGCCTTTTGAATATTTACTGTATTTTTAAATGCATCACAGTTGCAGTCACTAACATATTTGTTTATTTGGCTTTGAGTATGTAATTGAATTGAATGCATTTTAATAATTCTTTTTCAAAAGAGCACAACATTAAAGAATAAACTCAAACTCTTACATTAAGAATGACAAGTAACCATTAAACATGGCTAAGAAGCTATCACTTAGGAGTCTATCCTGGACATACTTTGTACTAAGTGTATTCACTTACTCAGTTTATGAAAACATTCACCTCAATTAGGATTTGGGGCCACGTGTATGTGAGTAGCCACAGTTAGCAAAATCAACAATAGGCAAAACACCAGGCACAATGATTTCCTCTTCTGTTTGCTACTGTGCACTTACCCTCTATTGTCCTGAATAACTTACTCCAAAATCAAGCAGAAACTGAAATGAGAAAATGTTTTGCCTAAACAGTAGAATTTACTTGCTTTCCTCATTCAAATATTAGTACCATTTTTTAATGATTCTTTCTGCAGGTGATTTGATATGATTAGTACATCATAGTCAAGGCAGTTTTATATGGCAAGTGTGTTCTAACAATTACGCAGAGCAGTTGATCTGACCCAGAGTGATTTTGATGACTAGGTCAATTTCAAAGTTACTAGTAGCAATGTCTGTATTTTCTGCATTGTTCAAGTGAGTATGGTATGCTTTCCACAGTTTCAAAATATAGTTATCTTAGAGTTTATTGATTTGTTTGTTGCAAAAATTGTGATAAAATAAAGCCTGAATTATTATAGGTATTTCCAAATGTAAAATTAGTTTCATTATTGCTTTAAGAAAATCACATGTAGTGTTGTTGTAATTGATATGTGAAGTATATACTTTTCTTAATATTCCTTATTCATTGAACATTAAAAAATATTTTAACTTGATATTTTTTACTTTTTCCTCATTAATTCTCTGGTCATAACAATTATGTACAAAATTTAAATATAGTATTTTCAGAATGCAATTATTGTAATATAATTTTTCTTAAGCCCACAGATCATAGTCTTTTCCAAATAAATGTTAAAGCTAATACATAGGCAATTAAAGTACTGATCCAAAAGAAATGACACAAAAGTGTTCCAATGATTATGAGTGAATGAAACTTAAAATAAATATTTATTTTTACAGAGTATTATTTCTTACTTATTTTTAGTAAAATTTTGATTTATTTTTGATCCTGAGTTTATTGAAATTTCATAGTAAAAGGTTTTTTTTTCTTTTTATATATTGGTTGATTGGCTGATTTAAGTTTTATTGAATTATGATGAGATAAGATACCTGATTTCAATTTACCTGAATTTGTTAACATTTAAAAACATATTTTAAGTAAATAGAATTACATCACATCTTCTTTCCCTTTTGTACCCCAACTCCTCCCAGAGACCTCCCTTTAATATCTGACTGAGGTAATCCAATCACAAAAGAACACACACGGAAAAGTTCTTTTGTATTGTTTAAGTTTCATATGCAGAAACCAATAACTGCATGGGGACATGTGTACCTTTTTCAGAGAAAGAAATCCAAATGAACAGTAACAATAGAATAGGAAGAATTCAGGGAATTGGGGTGAAAAGTAACGAATATGCCCAATGATTGTCTCTGAGGGAACTGAAGATCAGGACAACTAAAGTCATCTAAATGACTTCTCAGCTTTGAAACATGACATTTCCTTTTCCTGACAGGATGTAGGCTGCACTTAGTGCTTCATAGTAGAGTTGGGTAGAATTGTGTCTTTCTTCTTTTTGTTTGATGTCTCATGGTCCAGCTAGTTATCATTTTCTAAGACATAATAAAATTAGACAATGCCATGTGGAGAAGAACTGGACCATATCAGTTATTATCCCAGGAAAATCCAAGAAGAGGATCTTGTCATCTCTAAAACAAACCAAGTTTATACCCCTTACAAATCTTCCTATCTCTTTCACTCTACTACCAAGTTCACTAAAATCACTTGAAAACCCTGAGGTGGAACCACCCAGGTAAGCCAAAAATAAGTCTAGATTCATAGAAAATCAAGTGTAAATGCTGCTGCTTGAAGGCCTTTTATCATGGAAGTAATTTGTTATACAGACATAGATAGCTTGTACAGGAAACTATGCAACCTACCAAACCTATCAGAACTTATCAAAAATTTACCATCATGGAAAAATAATGTTTTTCTCAGAATGATCATACCTGAAGAATGTTTCTACTGACATTTTTCCCAATAATATAGTATCTTCTCCCTAATCTACTATGTCTACCTGGAAAGTGAAAAGGAAACATTGGGGAAACTACAGAGAGGAATGTCAGGGTACAGGTGGCATGGAAGGGAGATATAGGAAGACCAGAATGGATGAATATAATTTGGGAGGTTATCAGAAGGAGATAGATGAAAGACAAATAATACCAAAGTGGTTAAGAAAGCCTCAAGGAGCTGGGCGGTGGTGGCACATGTGTTTAATCCCAACACTTGGGAGGCAGAGGCAGGCAGATTTCTGAGTTTGAGACCAGCCTGGTCTAAAGAATGAGTTGCAGGACAGTCAGGGCTATACAGAGAAACCCTGTCTCAAAAATAAAACAAAACAAAACAGAAAAACAAAAAGCCTCAAGAAACTGTATTATATATTTATTTTGAATTATACTCTCATACAACATAAACACATACACATATGTATATATGTATATGATATGTTTATATAGTAATGAAGTTATGCAATTTGGGGTGACAACTTCTCTCCCTACAAAAGCCATGGACTATCTAACTTAAAACCCAGTAATAACATGAGAAATTCTTCTGGGAGTGTATATTCATAAATTGACTTAGTAAGACCTCACAGCTTTCAGACCCAGCTACAAGACTTGGAATCTTATATGCTACACAACCCCTATGGAGCCCATTTCCCTTACAATGGTAGTATCTTTAGCCAGAGGGAGAAATGATAGCTGCTGAGTCATTACTGACCAATGGCAGTTTACAAGATGCTGTCTACATTAGAATTATAGCAACAACTAAAAATATTAAATGGGGCTACTGATGCAGGCACATGGATAGAGGATGTGCTAGACAGAATCTATGGAGTCTTAGGCATTCATATGATCAAGCCCCTGCTCCCAAGATTAGAGTCATGGTGAGGATCATCTTGCAAACTTATTGTTGGTGATTTGGGAATAACAGCATGGAGCAGTTAGTACTGACTTATCTTTGTGCTCCCTGACAGGAGCCTATACATGTAGTTGAATGAAGAGTGATTATGAACAGCAACGGGCAAAAGCCAGGCTGACTCTCTCAAACACTAGTCTAGAAATCTGTCTTTACGTATCTGAACCACCCTGGATAGGCTCAGTGAGAGCTAAAAGTAGCCTGCTGCCTCTGGATGCATTGATGATGTCCCATATCTTCTTCACCACTATATCTAGATATATCCTATGACAGAGAAAGCAGGAGCTACTCTGGTAATGTACATCAATCACCAGCTGCTATAGGCTTGCTGACAGGCCCAACTCAGCACACTACAAACATAGAGTTTTTAACGTATTGGAGAAGCTGCTTTACTGAATTGATGCTTGTGATATCAGGAAAGTACATTTTAAGTATAGACTACTTCAAAGTTTCTTTGTATTTGTCAAGTTCATAGTCATAATCATCACTACTATGATTTTGTTGTACTGGGGAGGGACAAATATAACACCTTGCAAGTGTTTAAAAAGCATATTATCACAGAGATACATGCTCAGACATACTTTAGGATTTCATTGTCATTGTACGTATACATGACTCTAGAATGTATATTTCCAATTTATGTACACATTTATGTATACATAGTTGGGTAAACATATGTGATATTTGACTTACATTAAACACATCTTTTCAAACAATGCTTCTCTGTTATGAAAATATTTAAGAGCCAGGCTTAGTAGTCCATTCTTATAATTCTTAAGAATCTAAGACAGAAAGTAGTGCTTTGTTTGAGACTAGCCTGGGTCACACTGTGTCTTCCAAGTAAGTGTGGGCTAGAGAGTGAGACCCTGTCCAAAAAAAAAATTCAAACATTTTACTTGTAAGATTTTGGATTACAAAATAAATTCACCTCATTTAGCCACAAAATTCTGAAAAATAATCTATTCACAGTACTGAGGAATTGAAGTAACTAAGGAATGTAAATTAGATGATGAATGGACAAGAAAAATACGCCATGTGTACTCCGTGAGCTCATATTCACCCATAAAATATTGCAAAATGAATGGACCTGGGAATCTTTTTTTTTTTTTTTTTTTGGTTTTTTGAGACAGAGTTTCTCTGTATAGCTCTGGCTGTCCTGGAACTCACTCTGTACATGAGGCTGGACTTGAACTCAGAAATCTGCCTGCCTCTGCCTCCCAAGTGCTGGGATTAAAGGCATGTGCTGCCATCACCCAGCTGGGAATCATTATTTTTAATATTTAAAAGTCTGTCTCTCAATTTCTGCAGCAACAATGTTTTCTGGAGATATTTTGAACATTAAGATACATATTTGAAAAAAATTTAGAATTTTTGAAAATTTAGTAGACACAAAGTATGTGGCCTAAGGATAAAAAGAAAAATGTTAAAAGTTCTTGTTGTAATGTTTGTACAAAATCATTCTATCATAGCCTTTCTAGACAGGTTTCAATTCTTGTGAGATATTATCTCAAAAAATGAAGTTAAGAAATTTTTGGCTCATGGTCTCAAGGAATGGCCACATGGTCCTGTTTTTGTGGGATGGTGGCAAAGCTTACTATAGTAAAGTACATATAGTGAAAATAAATGATGAAATTATGAACTTGAGAAAGAGAAGGAGAGAGAGAAAGCACACATACATACACAGAGACAGAGAGAAAGACAAACAGAGAGAGATGCACACACACATACACAGGGAGAAGGGGAAGGGAGGGAGGTGGGGAAAGAGGGAAGAGGAGGGAGAACCAGTGCTCATGATCTAATGAGGCTCATGATGCAGCCTTCAAACTTCTACAAATCCTATTGAGCTCCCCAGGTGGCGCCATCATCCGGGCTCATCTCATTTTTCCAGTTTAAGGACAAACATTTATCATGCCAAATTGCTCTGAATCAAAACAGTACATATTTACTTGATGGAAAAATCTATGTACCAGCCACAGATTATAGCACCAGGGTTTCAGCTACCCAAATAACTCTTGATTGTTGTTCTCTATGTAAAGCTTTGGTGTTGGTTCAAAACCCTAATTTCATTTAAAGAGTATACAATGAGAAATCACTCTTGCCTCTGTTCATGAAAACATTAATTTACATCAACTAGCCTTCACCAAGAAACCGAACTTCCTTAGGGAATAAATACCACCAAACTTTTCTTCTTTCCACTCAGTTACTAGTAAAAAATTATAAATATTTTAATGAAGCCAAAGCTGGCCACTGAACTACTTGGGAATTTATAATGGACACCACATTAATTGAGCAATGAGACATCAAAACCAGTCAGAAGAACAAATAAGGCTTTATGATTTCAATGTGTATATAAGCAATTTAAAGAACTGTTTAGACAGAAGGCAATACTAGCACAGAAATCTTATACCAATCATAAATCTAAAACTGAATCAATAAGAAGTTCTCTTAGAAGAACATTATTATTATTATTATTATTATTATTACTACTATTACTATTACTATTATTTAATAGGAACAAAGAGACAGCAGAATGTGCTATTTGAGCATATTATAGAGTTAGGGTTTGGAATTTCTGACATAGTGATAAATATGATATCTATCAGATGCTAGATGAACAACCTTGATAATTAATATACATATTCCATCTGTATGTAACTATAAGATAGTTCACTTGTAATTTCTGGTTTATATTTGATGATGAACAAGAAGTTCATGTTGGGATTAATTTAAATTTAATCATAATATCAAGAAAACGAAAATCGTACTCATAATAATTTGGAAAATAAAATATGCTTCGAGGACCACTTGGGTTCAGAAGTTTGCAATATCTCCGGCAACAAAGATAACCTGCTCAGGCAGAGAATTGGAAGAGAAGAGTAGGGAAGATTTATTTAAGAGGTGGTAGTACATTTTTAGTCATTTCTATAGCTTCTAATACCATTGTTCTGGTTGCTGTTTTTCATATTTGTATGTTAAGGAAATACAATGTTGAGATGAGAAAGAAAACACACTCCATAAACTTACATCCTGCAGATATTTGTACCCAACCAATGGACAGAAGTAGCTGACCACTCTTGTTGGAATAGGGAAGGCTGAAAGAAGCTAAAGAGAAGGGCAATCCTGTAGGAGGACCAGCAGTCTCAATTAATCTAGAACCCCAAGATCTCTCAAACACTGGACCACCAAACAAGCAGCATACAAGAGCTGAAATGAGGCCCCCAACACACATACAGTAGAGGACTACTAGGTCTGTGTTCATTCAAAGATGATGCATCTAACTCTTAAGAGACTGGAGGACTCAGGGAGTTTAAAGATCAGGTGGGGACATCAACGTGGAGACAGGGTTGTTGGTAGGAGGTATGTGATGTGGAACAGTCGGAGGATGGACAGAGGAGGGAAAAAATATGGAATGTAAAAAATAAATACAAAAGTTAATTAATTAAATAAGAATATCAAGAGCTTTCAATTCATAAAACACCATACATTTTCATGTATCATCATTTCTTTTAAAATACAATTTGTTATATCACCTGAGAGCAAGTAAGGGTATTGATTGTTGTTTCTGAAATGCTCATAAGCATGTTATTTATAAATGCTAAGTTGAGTTATGCCTCATAAACATAACTGCTGAACATTAGAAAACTGAACTCCTTGCTGGTTGGTGCTTGTGAAGGTTATAGAGATTGCCAGGTGAAGAACCTACAGTGAATAATATTTCAGATTTTTTTTTTGTATTCAACTTACAACACTCCTTATTTGTATATATGACACATAGTCTACATCAAGTAGTAATATTCATCATGTGCTCCAGTAATGAAAACAGGTCACTGAAACACTTATCAATAGGATGGGTGTAAAGTTTATCAATCAAACATCGTTCGTGATGCCATGTCTATCTTTCAGTTACAAAAGTTTTGTATAATACTCTGTCAAAGTATTCTAATCATAAGTACAAATAAAAGGAGGTTGAGAAGAATCACAATTAATATACCAAATAGTATTCTTACACATGTATACACACACACACACACACACACACACACACACACACACACATATTTGTGTACACGAGAATGAAAAGGAAAATGAGAAAAAAGAGAACCGGATGCTAAAAGTTAGTTAATCTGCACTACAGAGTAATGTCATTGTTCTAAAGATGGATAATTTGGGGGACCTTGTTCATTATTAATATTGTAGTGATTTGAAGATGAAATGACACCTTAGGGCTCTATATATTTGAACAGCTGGTCCTCAGCTGATGACGGTGTTTGGAAAGTTGCCCAGATCCTGCCCGGCCTAGAATGATCTGATGTGGGACATAGGGCTGACAACTTTAAGCCCTCTAACTATACTGAATGCTGAAGCTGCTGGCTTCTAAAACATTCTAAAAAACTTTCTTACTTATTCAGTACTTAAAAACTGCTGGCTTTGGTGATTAACACTTGTTGCTTAACAGCTGGGATTCATTTCTATGACCTGTTTTCCTCTCTGGCCCAGAAGCCTCTCCTCTCTTCTCTAGCTTGGCAGGTGGGAGGGAGGTCTAGAGCAATGAACATATACTGAACCAGGTGGAGAGTCACAATTGCAGAGGAAAAAACATTTAGAGAAGTAAATATGGACAAATGCACATATTTTATGTACATATCCAAACATACACATTTTTCATCATGTACTTATTTGTTGTGTTCTGCAAGATGTCTCATGAACTTACATCCTTGCACAGACACACCTATACTTACATGCATATGCATATGGAGTAAAAGGCACCCAAGTACCAGCACAGAAAGATCTCACTCAATCTGGATGACAAATAAGCTTCAACTTTCTACTTTTTTTTAATTGCTAAATGGATTAAACCCAAGTATAAGAAAAAAAAATTGTCTTTAGTATGAGTAAGCCTACCTTGCTGTTAAGAAGTAACCCATTATATCCAAGGTAAGGAGAAGCCTGACTGATCTTTCTCTTCTCTCTGCAGCTTCTTCTTGTATCTTCTTTAATTCATCTTTCTCTTATGCTGTGTTATATTCTGCTATGTTCTCATACCTCTTCAGCTTCTATTTTGCTTCTACTCTGCATCTCTTCTATTCTCCTCACTCTATTAATTCTGCTTTTTCCTCATCTCTGCTCAGCTCCTCCTCTCTACAGTGCTGCTCTGTAATGCTTGCTTTTTCCTCATCTCTGCTCAGCTCCTCCTCTCTACAGTGCTTCTCTGTAATGCTTGCTTTTTCCTCATCTCTGCTCAGCTCCTCCTCTCTACAGTGCTTCTCTGTAATGCTTGCTTTTTCCTCATCTCTGCTCAGCTCCTCTTCTCTACAGTGCTTCTATTGCTTCTGTTTCCTTTCTATTTTGCTTTTGTCCTCTACATTCTGCCTTAGTTTCTAATTCTCTTTCTGCATTCTGTCTTCTGCATACTTAAATCCACCATTCCTAGATTTATTACTTTCTAAGGACACATGACCACATTTCCACATATTCCAATATCAAAAATACACCACAAATCTAAACACAAACTCAAATAAGAAAATTGAATAGGAAATTTAGAACAGAGATGTTTACATGTGTTTTCATAAAGACTAGTTTTCTAGCTAGACATGCATAATCTGTCATTAGCTCCATATGTTCATTGAGAATCTAAAACTATAATTCTTGCATCTATTTTAGCATTGAAAGTTTCATATAGATAACCAAATAAATAGTTTATCTTCTGTCCATGTACCTACAATAAATAGTTTGCTTCCTTTTATGACCTTTGATTAATTGTTTTATAGTGCTAAGGAAAGTATTCTAAGTTGTAAATGCCTGCTTTCCATCTCAGAAGGCATTAAGTCATGACAATGGGTGAGTTCTAATTGCAGTTTTCATATTAGAGAGGGTTTTAAGAGGAGTCTTATTATAAAGGATTTAAAATTAGTATTATAATTTTAGGAATTCTTGTGGAATTATCATTAGGAATTAAGAAATCATCTATTTGTCTGTATATCGCCAGTACACACAAGTGTCTATATGTATATCAATGAGCACACATCTTGGGTCTGTATATCACAATACAGTACACCTTCACTGAGCTGCAGAAAACCTGGTCAATAGAGTAGGCAAATGCCCAGGGATTATTATTAAATTTAATGACAGAAAATTCATATCATTATCAGAAATCAAATCCTGAAAATGTCATCACTTGCATTTATAGCAATCCAAAATCCATGGTGAAATCAAGATCACCTGCTAGTTCTTAGCTTTTCCTAAATGGCTTTTGATAGAAAGTTTGTTTCCTTTACTAGAGAGAAATTTCAACAGGAGAGAATTTTGAAGATTTATGGCCAACCTCATTTCCTGTTTTCTCTCTACTTCCTGATAGATAGGTAGACTTGCATTCTCTACTGTTATGAATTATATCCTTTTTGATAGAGTAGACACAATAAAAACTTTCTCCTTTAAGCTGCTATTGCAAGAACATTTTACCACAAAAACAGAACAAGGCGAACAACAAAACCTAATACAAGTATGATACTTTATCAACTATACAATGTGCATATGTCAATTTGTAAAGATTACCTTACACATAAATTCATTGGAAATAAGCAAAGTCTTTCTGGCACTATACTGACATAATCATTTGTAGGTAGATTGTACCTAAAGAATTTTTTATATCTATTCTGAAAATGAGCATTTACTATTGTTACAATTAAATAATTAGGTGATAAATTATATCAAACCTCAGTTAATAAAAAAGAAAATATATCCTTTATTTTAATATTGACTTTATTTTCTTTATTCATTGCCTCCATTAAACCTTCCCATATAAGCCTTGTTGCTGTCCTTGAAATTAACAGCCATTTTAATGAATTGTTATTGTGAGCACATATATATATATATATATATATATATACATATATATATATATACACACATATCTCTCTATATATAGATATATAGAAACATATTACTAAATATAACCTGCATAATTTGAGTAATATTGCATATGTTTTCTGATCTGAGCTAACAGTTGGTAGTGACTAATCAATTGACGTGCTCTTCCCTAAAGAAGACCATTTCTCCCAGGATAAACACATTTCAGTTGCCTTTAGTTATTTGTGTAGAGTTGAGCCTCCCTTGTTTCCCCATACACACTTAGATATTTCTATTGTTTTCCTTGTTAAGGTCTAGTTTAGATCAAAAGTGACCTGGAAAGGACACTGTAACCTGTTAAACTATGTTCATATTGTGCCATATGCTCCTATTTTCCCAGCTTTTATGAGGTGTCATTCATTCATTCTATGATGAGCTTTGGTGATTGTACCTGTCTCTGCATTATTTTTGGTCCTGTAAGTAACTCCTATAAAGATTATTTGTTAACCCAACTGGACTTGCATAGTGTCCATGCTTTGTTTGGTTGTGGATTCTATATTTAGGTTGAGTACATGTGTGTGTTGTCTTTCTCCAAGAAAAGTTTAGTCACAGAAGTTATGAGCCAGGATGGTATGATCTTCCATGGGTACCCAACATCGATCTTTCTGAAATCCCATGTTGGTGGAATTGCAACAAAATTTGATGGCAAATATTCCATTTGCTGGGACTCTGTCTCAGAGGGTTTCAATTCAGTTGTCAATACCTGATCACACTTGACCTGCATACATATCACTTGCACATGTCATGATTGATTGTCGTGATAAATATGTATCCTTTTTACAAAAAAAAAATGAACAGTGAAGGACTCTAGTAGGTCAGAGCATTGCAAACATCACTCTGGCACTCCTTGCTCTTCCTCCATTCCCTCTGCCTTGCTAAACTTAGATTACTTCCTAAAGCTAGCTACCAAAATCTATTCCAATATTTGGCCACTTCCCTCTGAGAATAACCACCAAGGTTCAGCTATTAAGGTATTGAAGTCCAACAATCAAAAACCCCCTTTTAGTTATCCTAATTAATATGCTCAATCAAAGCAAACTAACTTATTCTAACAAGAGGTTTTACCTTTATAAACTGCCATTTATCTATAGACTCTATCTGTCTCCTTTCTATTCAGATGCATTCCTTTGTCCCTCTAGGGCAAATATCCCTTCCTCACCTCTCCCCTTCCCCTTTTATTTTATCCTTTATCCTTTAAATGTCTTCATCTCTTATTACCTGCCATTTCTCAATCTGGGGCAAATAAACCTTCTTTGTGTGGACAACTTGGTCTTGGTGTGTCTTACACCATTTTGGTCCTTTCAAATAGAGAAACTGTAGAGAGAATAACCTTTTCAAATATAAAAAAGGTTGAGTAAAACTGTCGAATAAAGACGATTAAATAACTCTCCATCTCATTTCTTAAATTCCATTCCCTGAGTTCAGCCCTTATATATACTTTGTGACACCTGTGTATTACTTATGTATCTATCTTTCTGAAGCTGAGGTATAAACATATATAAAGTAAAAACAGTGGTTTTCTATTTCTACTAGAAAAATAATTAGTAGGAGATTTAAAAAGGATAATAAGTATAACACCTAAATTAAGATAAAATAATTAAGAAGCAATTTCATTTTTACAAATAATCACATTTTAGTCTATTCTCATGTTGATAAAATTATTCAGTGTTTTTTAAATAACTATAAAATGCAAAATTGCTTAGTCCTATAATGGAAACAGTATGAAATATGGAGCTACAACAGTAAAATGTTACAAAATACACCAAAGTCCTTCTGATTTTTCTGTGATGAATAGAAAGTTCCTTGGGTTGGAAGTGCAATTGGATCATGGACAATATAGATTAAAAATAGAAGGGGTGTTGCTTAAGAGATTATAGTTATTTCCATTAAAAGGCATAAAGTTTCCCTATTATTCTGTTATTCCCTCTCTATTAATCCTCACTGGATGAAATCAGCAGAAGTCTCTTTTCACTTTCCTGGATTATTCAGTTACTCAAAGACACATAGTCACACCTGATTATTTGGAGTTAAAAGCCTCCAATGAGGAAGAATATTTGTCATTTGTCATACTGAGTCTGCGTTATGGCATCCAGTATGACCTTTCCTAGTTCTGTCCATTTTCCTGCAGAGTTGATGATTTTATTTTTCTTTAGATTTAAATAGTGTTCTATACTTTATATGAGCCACATTTTCATTACTCATTTATTGCTTGAAGGTTATTAAACTTGTTTTGATTTCCTAGCTGCTATGAACCTAGCAGCAATGAATATATCTGAGCAAGTAGCTGTAGACCAGAGTGTCTAGTCCATTTAACGTTTGGAAAAGATGCCAAATACATGAAATTGGGGAAAGAAGCATTTTTCAACAAATGGTGATAGAAAAACTTGATGTCCACATGCAAAAGAATGATTTTAGTGCTATATGTATCATAATGTTTGTACAACACTTCCAAATGAACCGGTGACCTAAATGTGAAACCAGAAACGCTAAAACTGTTAAAAAAATAAGTATATCCTACATGATAAAGATATAGTGAAGGACTTTCTGAATGTGACCCATTTGCCCACTAACTAAGATCAACACTTGACAAGGGGGATTTCAGAAAATTAAAACTTTTTCATAATCAAGACAATCAATTAGCTGAAGACAGTACTCGGCAGGAAGACAGAGCATCAAGTGAGGGATGGTATTGCCCTCCAACAGGCACATCTCTGACCCATAATGGTTCCTGTCTGAAAGAGTTACAGGGATGGAAATGGAGAGGAGCCTGAGGAAAAGGAGGTCCAGAAACAGACCCAAAGTGGGATCCAGTTCAAGTGGAGGTTCCAAGGCCTAACACTATTACTGAGGCTATGGAGTGCTCACAAAAAGGAATCTATCATGACCTTACTCTGGAAGACCCAACAAGCAGCTTAAAGAGTCAGATGCAGATATTTGTACACAACCAATTGACAGAAGTAGCTGACCCCTCTTGTTGAGTTAGGGAAGGCTGAAAGAAGCTGAAGACAAGGGCGACCCTTTAGAAGGACAATCAGTCTCAATTAATCTGGATCTCTGAGATCTCTCAAACACTGGACCACCAAACAGGCAGCATACACCAGCAGATATGAGGCCCTAAACACACATACAGTAGAGGACTGCCAGGTCTGTGTTCTTTCACAGATGATTCACCTAACCCTCAAGAGACTGGAGGACCCAGGGAGTTTAGAGGTCAGGTGGAGTGGGAGTAGGGGTATCCACATGGAGACAGGGTGTGGTAGGTAGGAGGTGTGGGAAGTGGAGCAGTCAGAGGGTGGATGTGGGTTGTGGTGATGGGGAATGGAATATGGAGTGTAAAAAATAAATTAATTTATAAAAATATCAAAAGCAAAAAATAAAAAATAAAAAAAAATCTCACTCAGAATGACTTTGGCTATTTGGAGTGTTTATGGTTTCCCTTCAGTTTTTTTTCTCTTGCCTTATTTTTCTATCTTGTATTTATAGTATACATACTTGTCTCATTCCTGACTTCCTTAGGATTGCTTCAAGATTTCTCCATTTAGGATGATGTTTATTGTTGGCTTCTCATATATACCTTTTATTAGGTTGCAGGATATGCCACCTAGCATTGCATTCTCTGGAGCCGTTATCATGATAATATATTTGATTTTTAAATGATTTTCCTTTGTCTATTGAGATCATCATGTAATTTTTTCATTAAGCCCATTTATAATGCTTGTTAAATTTATTGACTGGTGTATTTTTAACAATGCCAGTATTTATGTTCTCTACTAAAAGGAATGATTTTCTTGGTGTATTCTGTATTCTCTTTGTCAGTCATTTATTGATAATTATTGAGTCTATGTTCGTGAGTGATATTAACCTGTAGCTTTTTTTTCTGTTGTTGTGTCTTCATCTTTTTCGTATTAGAGTATTACTCACTTTATAAAAGATGTTTGGCAATATTCTGTCTCCTTTAATTTGTTTATTTCTTCCCTTTTACTTCATTTATTTATTATAAAATTTTATGATTTTTAAAATAATTACATTTTATAGCTGAAAGACACTTTTATTACTATTTCACTCTGTAAATGGGGTGTGTGCTATAGCTAGGGATGGGTGTGAAATATATATACAAAAGGAACAATGATGGTCAAATAACAGCCAGGATCTCTTAAAAATCATCAGGCATTATAATATTAACTGTCTTTGTAAAAATCCTTTAATACTATATCTGTACATAAATAAAATATAGTATAAATAAAATTATCTCATCTGAACTGACAATGTTGAAGAACCAAAGACAATCTCACAAACTGAGCAAACAAATGGTAGGCTGGTAAATCCTCTTTTGAGTTGTTGGACCAGACTGTATAAGAGACTATCACAGTATTCTATTGCCTTTCATTGCCCCATTGTTTAGTGGAAACCTTTATTGCTTAAGATAACATACTACTCAGAAAGAGGGGCCAGAAATTCTTTTGGAACAGAACTTAATGTGCCCTCAATGAGGACTAGTTTTTATGGCACAGAAGGATCCAGGTAAGCTAAAAAAGGAAAAACAACCAATATTCCTACCAAGATATTATCTCTAGGAACCACACCAACAACCAGTAAGACATGATAACTCTAAGTGGAAGTAATGGCATGTATACTTAGGTGGTAACCAGCTACTCTCTAATTGGACTTAAGACTTTCTCAACAAGAGAGAATCATGCCTGAGAGTGGAAACATAGCCAGCCACCAAGGGATTTTATGAATTTGGAGGAGAACCAAAACCCGTAACTTTACTAAGCCTTCACAATACCTAATGACACTGTAAATATTTACCCTTGTAACCACAGAGCAGTGTAGATTTTACCCCTTACCATGGAACCTTCTCTTTCCAACAGGATGAGACCATCACAGAAAGCTCCAAGTATTCAAAATGAATGGTTGGGGATTCTATTCTCAATGGATCTACAAACCATGCCCCCACTTAAGGCTCAGAGATCATTGAGTAAGAGAGGGCAAATGACTGTAAGAGCCAGAGAATCAAGGAGTTTTCTGTGAAGCTTTATCTTTTAATAATGTCAGAAACTATGCGCAGAAAGTCTTACTAACATAATTGCATTAATATGAGTTGAATGAAGACAACAATAGACATAAATAAATAGATGGATGAAATCCCATAGACCTTTAACCCAGTGTAAAGAACTACAGACAACTAAGGAATGCTGAGAGTGGGAGAAAGAGTCTTCTTCAGAGAAGACCACACCAAGTGCCGAATACCAATTTTTCAGCCCTGAAACCATACAGATTTAAGCATCTTTATCTATGTATTTATGAATATATGCAAATGTACATATACATATATAACAAAAGTTTTTCAAAAAAGCATATGACTTTTAGAGAAAGAAACGGTGGATACACGAAATATTTCAGAAGATAGAAAGGGAAGGCAAAAGAATGCTATTATAATTTCAAAATAAAGCAGAAACAGTAGAAAAAAGTAATCGAAATTTGTGATGATGCTACTGTCTATTCAAAACATGAAATCTTTTGTCACCATTCTTGATTTTTAAAAATATTTTTCAAATGTGTGTTATCTGACAAGAATAAATCTCATTAACTACTACACTTCAAATGACCATTCTGTCAGTGCAAATTTATATAGGGACAGGTCTACATTATTAACAAGCTATGAAAAGTCACTAGCTAAATGTCACCAAACCTGAGATATAGCTGCACCTTGGGATTCATATAGCAAACAGTTTAGTTTTAATCATCTTGGGCCACAAGATATCTTGACATTTGAGCAGCAACTTTTCCCTATTTAACTTGCAATGGACTCAGACCTCTATTATCTCAGCCATAATTTTTAACTTAAACTGTGATGGAAAGTTTTACCTTCTAAATTAAAAATGGGAAAGAAATCGATCCATCATTCATTTAATCAATGCTCACCTGCAGCTCTTTTTACACCCATCTTTGCTCCAAGAACAGGGAGCAAGGACAGCTATAAAATGCCAGCATCTTGGATTTGCCAGCATTTTTTTTTGCACTAGATGTTTTTCGTTACATTAATACATAGGAGAGATGACCTTGCTGAACCACATTAAGGTAGATGATTGATTTTAGCATCATATTTTTATTTTGATAAAAATAAGTAGGTTTCATACTTTAAAATATGTATTTGAAACTGCTTCTGCTTAAAGTCTAATGATATTATCAAGATATTAATCTTTGGTTCTAAAAAGTGGCCAATTTTATGATTAATCTTTCATTCAAATGGTTAAGTACATAATATGTTTGATTTGAATAGTATCAGGATATAATATTTTAGCTTATAAATTAAATTATTATAAAATATTTTAGAATATATTTTTATGAAAATAATTCATTAAGTATAAGTTTACATGTTAAATATTTTAAAGTAAATGCAGAATTAAAACTGTTTTACTTCCTTATGGCACTATTATATATAAAGAATGGCAAATGCATTTATTTTTAAACAGTGACAAACAACAAAACTTGGCCAAATAGTATGAATTAATGTAAAAAAATCACATGACTATTCTGACAGAACAGATTCATCTGAGTTTTCACATTTAATTCGAGGTATAAGACAGCATGGTACAGATTAATGATTAGTAAAAGAATTACTTCCTGTGTCTATTTCCAAATGGTTAAAGCTGATACTGTAAGAAGCAAACTTTACTTTGTTTTTCATGTACTTCATTTATTTAATAAAGTAATGGAAAATAAATAAATAGCATTTAAACATTAACAGTGAGAGATAATGAAGGGCCAACTTGAAATATTATAATTATGTAACCATAAGAGTAAACACCCTTTGTAGGGTGTTCATCATCCCTACAGTAGGCATTGAACAGATATTTTAACAACTTAGAATTCAAAGGATTTATTTTTGCTCAAGTAAATTGGTTTCTTACAACTCTTTATCCTATGATTCGAATTTCATTAAAAGTAGTCATGTTTGTGAAATAACCCTGGTGTGTCTAGAAAACACAATTTTTCTGTAGTCATCCTCTGCCTCAGGCTCTTAGTATATTTCTATTATTTCTGCCATCATCGCTGAACCTAGGCAGGATGGAATGTTATGGATGCCCCAGTTCAAGGTTAGAACTTTAAAGTCTCTTTTTCTCTGGTCATGACCAATTGTCTCTAACTTAGCCATTGTCTGTTAAAAAACAAAAACAAAAACAAACAAAAAAACAACAAAAAAAACCCCCAAAAAACAAAAAACCAAACTTTTCTATTTGAGAACTGCACTAATCCTCCCCTTGCCAGAAGCTATCAAATTGGCACTTCCCAGAAGTACCCATAACTTCTCAGCT